>NC_041231.1:30260612-30292624 GCF_002837175.3 Physeter macrocephalus
GGCCCAGCCGCCCCGCGGCACGTGGGATCCTCCCGGACCGGGGTACGAACCCGTGTCCCCTGCATCGGCAGGCGGACTCTCAACCACTGCGCCACCAGGGAAGCCCCCGACCTTGCTGTTTTGAGTGCAACGTTCTTGGAGTAAAGCTTGCTTAAGATTCTTCCTGCAGACATATGAACTCTTCAATTTTAGACATCCCACAGTGACAGTAAAGCTGCTGTTCAGTAACTGTAGCATCCTTTTAAACAGAGTAGGCGTTCAATTATTTTTCCCTAAAATAAAGCTTAAAGTGTGGCATCAGTGTTCTCCACTAAAAAAAAAAAAAAAAATGAGGGATGTTAAAATGTTCAGGCATTTGGCGGTTATATATGGTCTAGGAAATCTCCCAGCCAGCTTGCTTTTGAAAAGGGAAAGATAAGACCACAGTGCATAGCGTGACGGTCCAGAGCACTCATGACCTCCTTGGAGAAAGTACTCCACGAGAGACTATCTATCTGGTTAGAAAGCGGCGTCCATGACATAAACTTGTTTTGCTATTTCTGTAGGCTTTTATTAGAAGGTCTCACTGAGAAGAAAGAAAAGAATGTTCCTATAAACTTGGGACAGGAAAGCAATAAAAGCCACTAGAGACAGTGTGAAATTTTTATTCTAATATTTCACTGATCAGAAGGAGGAAGCCGGAAGCCTCACAAGGTTCGAGAAATCATAGACGATATGGACAGAGCATTTTTTTTCTGCCTTGTGGAAAGGTAAAACTTAATCGGGGAATGTAGTTCAGAGCGGAAGAAGCAATTGGTCTAGTTGTGCTAGAATGAAGTATACTTTTTGTGAATTTTTTTATTGTGGTAAAATATATACAACATAAAATTTGACATTATAACCATTTTTATGTGTATCATTGTGTGGCATGAATTACATTCGGTGTTGAATAACCTTCACTACGATTTCCAAAATGTTTTCATCTCCTCAAAGAGAAACTTTGTAACCATTAAGCCTAACTCTCCTCTTCCCCCAGTCTTTGGTAACATCTTTTCTACTTTGTGTCTTTATGAATTTGCCTATGGAATGAAGTACTTTTGTGAACCAAGGAGCTGTAAAACTAAGTTGGAGCTTGGGTGAAAAGACTGATTCTTTTTTTTTTTTTTTTTTGAATTTTATTTTTATTTTTACACAGAAGGTTCTTATTAGTTATCTATTTTATACATATTAGTGTACACATGTCAGTCCCAATCTCCCAATTCATCCCATCACCACCTCCACCCCCCGCTTTCCCCCGCTGGTGTCCGTACGTTTGTTCTCTACATCTGTGTCTCTATTTCTGCCTTGCAAATGGTGTCCATACGTTTGTTCTCTACATCTGTGTCTCTATTTCTGCCTTGCAAACCGGTTTATCTGTACCATTTTTCTAGGTTCCACATATATGCGTTAATATACGATATTTGTTTTTCTCTTTCTGACTTACTTCACTCTGTGTGACAGTCTCTAGGTCCATCCACGTCTCTACAAATGACCCAATTAGAAAAGACTAATTCTTGATGGATTCAGTACTTAATTTTGTAGACAAGCGAAGCCATGCAAAGTTTCAGAGCAAGAAATACGACCTGATCGATACGTAGCTTTCGTAGCTTCATCTGGAAGAGGTTTGTGGAATGGATCGGGGTCTGGAGACCAGTTGAGAGGCTGTTATAAAGCCCCAGGCTGGGGGTAAGGAGCATTAGGAGCTGCTACTGAAATGGAAAAGAAGATTTAGGAGACATTTTAGGGAAAATACAGGAGGAAGCCACTACATGACCTGGCAAAATTACCTTGGGGATAAGGGGAGGGAGGATAACAGATGTTTTGAGTCTGGATAACTTGGGTGATTAATTTTTAAGCTACACTTAAATGAGACATTCTGTTAAGAAGTCAAGCAAACAGTTACTTAAATTATCAACACAGTACAAGGAAAAGGTCAGAATGAGGTGTGATGTTCGTTTAGGATAATTAAAGAACAAAATTAAAGAACAAATTAAAGAACAAAAGAATTCTATCTTCTCTTAAACGTCATGGTTCATGTGACATGGCACTTCATAGGAAGGGAAAGAGGTAGGAAGGATGGGTGATCAGTCACTCTAGAGTGATGGAAAGTAACAGTTCAGGGAGGGAGTGTGAGTCAATTCTAGGTGGAAGATCAGTCCTCGTGGAGGACTCTGCTATGGTCAATGCTTGGCAGTGGTAAGTGTGATATCATGGCTAGGAGCCTGGAGTTTGGATCCAGCCTTCTTGAGTTCAAATCCTACTCTGTCACGTACTAGCTGTGTGAGCTTGGTCAAGCTACTTAACCTCTATGAACCTCTAATAAGGAGTCATAAGAGTATCTATCTCACTGGGTTGTTATACACAGATTAAATGATTTAGCATTCATTGAGTGCTTAAAGAAGTACCCGGCTCAGTGGTTTGAGTTAACCAAGAACACTGGCCTCCACGTCCATGCTAATTATTCATTTTTTTGGTTAAGAGTCAATTTTAAAATACATAATTGGTATCATCATAACTCACTTTTAAAAATTCATTGACTTGGACTTTTTGTAATAGAGTTTTAGATTGTTTGTTTCTATGTCTGGGGTCTACGTTTTTTAAAATTTGTATTAGAAAAGACTAATTCTTGATGGATTCAGTACTTAATTTTGTAGACAAGCGAAGCCATGCAAAGTTTCAGAGCAAGAAATACGACCTGATCGATACGTAGCTTTCGTAGCTTCATCTGGAAGAGGTTTGTGGAATGGATCGGGGTCTGGAGACCAGTTGAGAGGCTGTTATAAAGCCCCAGGCTGGGGGTAAGGAGCATTAGGAGCTGCTACTGAAATGGAAAAGAAGATTTAGGAGACATTTTAGGGAAAATACAGGAGGAAGCCACTACATGACCTGGCAAAATTACCTTGGGGATAAGGGGAGGGAGGATAACAGATGTTTTGAGTCTGGATAACTTGGGTGATTAATTTTTAAGCTACACTTAAATGAGACATTCTGTTAAGAAGTCAAGCAAACAGTTACTTAAATTATCAACACAGTACAAGGAAAAGGTCAGAATGAGGTGTGATGTTCGTTTAGGATAATTAAAGAACAAAATTAAAGAACAAATTAAAGAACAAAAGAATTCTATCTTCTCTTAAACGTCATGGTTCATGTGACATGGCACTTCATAGGAAGGGAAAGAGGTAGGAAGGATGGGTGATCAGTCACTCTAGAGTGATGGAAAGTAACAGTTCAGGGAGGGAGTGTGAGTCAATTCTAGGTGGAAGATCAGTCCTCGTGGAGGACTCTGCTATGGTCAATGCTTGGCAGTGGTAAGTGTGATATCATGGCTAGGAGCCTGGAGTTTGGATCCAGCCTTCTTGAGTTCAAATCCTACTCTGTCACGTACTAGCTGTGTGAGCTTGGTCAAGCTACTTAACCTCTATGAACCTCTAATAAGGAGTCATAAGAGTATCTATCTCACTGGGTTGTTATACACAGATTAAATGATTTAGCATTCATTGAGTGCTTAAAGAAGTACCCGGCTCAGTGGTTTGAGTTAACCAAGAACACTGGCCTCCACGTCCATGCTAATTATTCATTTTTTTGGTTAAGAGTCAATTTTAAAATACATAATTGGTATCATCATAACTCACTTTTAAAAATTCATTGACTTGGACTTTTTGTAATAGAGTTTTAGATTGTTTGTTTCTATGTCTGGGGTCTACGTTTTTTAAAATTTGTTTTTTTTTGGTTTGGGGGTTTTTTTTGTTTTTTTTTTGTTTTGCCTACAACATGTAATATTGAGTTGAGCACATAGTAGGAGCTGAATCACCATATGGTTGACTAAATGAAGGAAATAATGAATTATCTTTATCCACGTCTCAAATTAGGAGTACGGATTTCTAAGGATCTTTTGCTTCACTTGTAACTAAAATCAGGGGCACTGTTTTGAAGGTCATATTCAGCTTTTAAATGAGACGGTTTTTCTATGATTTTTCTCCCGGGAAATTTAGAAGACGCCCAGATTGACTGTGTTTAATACCAAGTGCCCCCGTGCGGTACACGCTTACCCCTGGACCAGCTGCACGTCGCCTTGCCCACCGCACCTGGAATTCCTGATCGCCAGGCGGACCTGGGGCCCCCGGGAGCCGGGCTCCTCCGCAGGCTGGGCTCTGAGAGACTCGGTGGGCGCTGCTGCCCTCTGCTGGTGACCGCACGAAACACCGCTCTCCGTTCCCTTCACCTGGGCTTCTCGGAGGAAAGGGACTGAACCTTGTGAGTACCTCCGAAACCTCCCTCACCCGCACCCCGCGCCCTGCAAAAAAACTGTTCCAAATCAAAGCACTGCTAAGTGGTATAGATGAACAGTAGGAAGTCCGACACAGTTCTGGTTTTTCCCACCATTAGACCACAGCTCTTCTTTAAATGTTCGCTATTTAATTCTTTCCCCAAGTTCACTTTCCCGCGCCTCTGCTTTGTCGAATTTGGCTGGATACAGCGCCGTTTCGATGTGTCCAGTGTAGTTTTTTCAAGTTTATCTTAAGAAGAAATTGGAATGTAGGTGCCGTGTGTTCTAGACTGGTCGCACGATGTTTAGCAGTGCTCTGTGGTTGTGTCTTAGACTCCTGATGACAAAAATCAGAGACTCACCTTTTTTTTCCTCTTTCAATATTTACGGCCTAGTGGTTAGCTTTGAATTTATACCTTTTGTAGTGCCTTTTGCCTTACGCGCCTTGATCATTTTTGTTGTTAAATGATAACCTTTGATTTCTGGAAATCACTCCATATCAGTTCATAAGGATTTTCTTTATTCTTTTTTAGCTCAGCCTAATGCTTCATTGTGGGTTATGTGCTGTAGTTTATTTGACCACTTTCCTATATTTGGGCATGTAAATTGTTTCCAATATTGTACAACTTCACATAATGCTGCCATGAATAAGCATGTGCATGTGTATTTTTGTCTGACTGGAGGTGTATCTTCAGGGTAGGTGATTAGAAATGGGGCTGCTGCATGAAAAGGTGAGTGCACGTGTAGTTTTGTTCAATTTTACCAGACTCACTAGGGGCAGAGGCTCACTCCGAGAGTGTTAGTGACGAGCATTTATTGTGAGGATACTTGTGATGAAAGAAAGAGGGAGAGAGGGAGAGAGAGAAAGAAAGAGAGAAAAAGAAAAAGAAAGAAAGAAGGAAAGAAGAAAGAGAGGAAGAAAGGAAGAAGGAAAGAAGAAAGAAAGAAAGAAAAAGAAAAAGAAAGAAAGAAAGAGAAAGAAAGAAAGAAAGGGGGAGGGAGGGAGGGAGGACCACGTGGAATTTTAGCCATGGGGTCATATCTCATGAGGACTCAGGAACATAGTCTGGTTGGCGAGGAGGGGGAGACATGCACTAGACCTCTTGGGACAATTAGAAACTGTGGCCCGACTCAGCTCATAGAGACCCATCTGCTGCTTGCTGGTTCTGGCCGTAAGGCTGACCTTGGTCCCTGCACAGCCTGGGTTGATGAGTACTCATTCTGGCATGCCTGTGCCTGTTGGTGACACCACTCTTGTCTGTCTGGCTGCTCTTCCTAACACCACCACCTGAGTCCTTGGCTCTGTGAGACATCCATCCCTTCCCCCTGCTCCTTCTTGCGAGCTCGCGCTTAACTTTCTGATCGGATCGTGGCCACTCTAACTGCACTGCCTATTTCATGCTGTGCTTGGTATGTCCCCTACTAACTGGGGAATCTCACCACGTTTCTAATTCAGATTCTGATAAGTAAGAGTCTCAGTGCCCCGTACTTCCCTTTGGGACAGAACTGGTCATGCCAGGGCGTCTCCTAGGCCACCTGCAGTTTACACAGTGTATCCTGTGTCCCCATAGGGCAGCCTCTCCAGAGGGGCTAATGGGTGGCACTGGAGCTATGACAGCTAACAGGATTGATATTTATATAATTGAGCAATTCACCAGAAATGGGAGTATGGCCGCGCTTATGACTTTTCCTGTTATGTTCTCAATGGCTGCACAAGGCCAGTTGTAAATCCGTGCTCTTTCCTATCTCACTCTTGTTTTTAAACTGTGAAGAGAGGAAAAAAAAAAAAAGCTATCACGCCCGTACTTCCCTTTGGGACAGAACTGGTCATGCCAGGGCGTCTCCTAGGCCACCTGCAGTTTACACAGTGTATCCTGTGTCCCCATAGGGCAGCCTCTCCAGAGGGGCTAATGGGTGGCACTGGAGCTATGACAGCTAACAGGATTGATATTTATATAATTGAGCAATTCACCAGAAATGGGAGTATGGCCGCGCTTATGACTTTTCCTGTTATGTTCTCAATGGCTGCACAAGGCCAGTTGTAAATCCGTGCTCTTTCCTATCTCACTCTTGTTTTTAAACTGTGAAGAGAGGAAAAAAAAAAAAAAGCTATCACGTGTTTCATCACTTGTTTTGTATATGAAGGGAGGTAATTACTAACGGAACTGAGAAAGTTGGTACAAGGTAACTTCCTTAAAAAGTGATCCTAAACTAAGTCCCTCATTTGTATCTTACCCTAAATGTCCCCTCATCAAAAAAGCCTTTCCTGGGCTTCCCTGGTGGCGCAGTGGTTGAGAGCCCGCCTGCCGATGCAGGGGACGCGGGTTCGTGCCCCGGTCCGGGAAGATCCCACATGCCGCGGAGCGGCTGGGCCCGTGAGCCATGGCCGCTGAGCCTGCGCGTCTGGAGCCTGTGCTCCGCAACGGGAGAGGCCACAACAGTGAGAGGCCCGCGTAACACACACACACACACAAAAACAAACAAACAAAAAAAAGCCTTTCCTTACCATCTCTATCCCATGAATGTGTTTACGTCCTCGCTATTCTGGCCACTGTCTGAATAATTTACTTAGTGGTCTGTTGTTTGTTTGCCTTTCCCCATTCCTTCCCTACCACAACATAAGCTTCATGAACTTAGTGGCTACCCGTCTGTCCTATACCCACGGCACCCAGAACTGTGCTCGGCACACAGTAGGAGCTTATAAATATTTGTTCAGCAAATCAATATACTGACGGCGAGGCTGTGTGAAAAGTGTCATACTGTGTGACACATTTGACACTTCCCGCTGTGTGCAAGTGGCTTTTAGTAATCAAAAAGTAAACTGATATTGTTTACATCAATTATTCCAGCTCAATAACCAAATCCAGGAACAAGAGCATTTTCTAAGTACTCTTCTTCCTCCAAAATGCTTCTTTGCAAAGATATCTTTTAGCGAGGGCGAAAGGAACATGCTCCGTGGATCGATCGTTATGCTGCCATAACACTGGAGTTTGGTGTGTTCGGAGCAGATGGTCTAAGTCGGCATCCTCTAAGGTGTCATCAGTAGCTGCCTCTAAGGAAGGACGCTGGCAGTGGTAGAGATAACTCCGCCTGCTTAAACCCATCTCGGACGTAAGCGGGGAAGCTGTAATCGGCCTCTCATATCAAGTCTTTGAAATTCAGTAAAAAAGCTGAAAGTGCATGTAATTAAAAGTGAGCGTTGCCACAGCCAAGCAGATGAAGTTAATTACACACTAAGAGGACCTTTTTTAAAATTTTTATTTATTTATTTATTTATTTATTTTTGGCTGTGTTGGGTCTTCGTTTCTGTGCGAGGGCTTTCTCTAGTTGCAGCGAGCGGGGGCCACTCTTCATCGCGGTGCGCGGGCCTCTCACTATCGCGGCGACTCTTGTTGCAGACCATAGGCTCCAGATGCACAGGCTCAGTAGTTGTGGCTCACGGGCTCTAGAGCGCAGGCTCAGTAGTTGTGGCTCACGTAGGCAATGCTAAATACTGGTTTCAGGGTACATAATTTTGCTGGACTAATTGCTTTAAGGGATATGTACTGATTGTTTTCTAAACTTGATGATAGTGGTTTCAATATTGTGAAAATCTTGTGTGTCCTGTAAATCCTCTAGGCTCTCTGAAAATGAGGTACCTCAGAAACTTGGCATTAAACTAATTCTCCTCAAGACCAGAAGGAATCTCATCTATTCCCATGAAAGACAGCCCAGGCTGCAGCTTCTCAAGTATCTTCTGCTACACCTAGGTATTAAGAGCTGAACTGAAAGAATTTACAATTTTTTAATACTCAACAAGCAAGTGAAGTCGATTTTGGATTTTAATGACTTTGAACTTAAGTTTGCAAGGAATTTTAGTATTTGGACTCTAATTTTTCCAATGAAACTTTGTAATTGGAGGAAGTACGTTTGTATTCAATTTTTTGACCCCTCAACTGTTGGCATTTTATTACTAGAATGTTTTAATATTATCATTTGATTTCCTTGAAGAACCATATTAGATACATTGAAAAACATGAGTTAATTTGGAATGGAGAATAGATTCAGTACTAAATTTTCAGCTTTCTGGTCAGATTAACCTTGAGGTTAGCTTAAATAATTTGCTCATTTCAACGACCCATATTCTACAGTGTTCCAAGGGTGTATTCTGCACTGTACACTAAAAGCTTCAGGTGGATCCACCAAAGCTTAGTAGATTACATTCACAGAGTGTCTCTGTGAAGGTGGATGATAAAATTGCCATTATACAGACTGGATCTTCAACCCTTAAGGGATGGCCATGCCCCAGGTTGCCTATAGACTTCATGGTTAAACTTACAGGCTTAAGCAAACAAGTTAAAGAAAACATTCTAAGGTTCTAGAATTATTAGAGAAGTTTAAAAGTCATATTTCAGATTAGACTGTAATAAATCAAAGGTCTTCGCTGTAATATTTTTTTTTTTTTTTTTTTTTTTGTGGTATGCGGGCCTCCCTCCGCTGTGGCCTCTCCCGTTGCGGAGCACAGGCTCCGGACGCGCAGGCCCAGCGGCCACGGCCCACGGGCCCAGCCGCTCCGCGGCACGTGGGATCCTCCCAGACTGGGGCGCGAACCCGGTTCCCCTGCATCGGCAGGCGGACGCGCAACCACTGCGCCACCAGGGAAGCCCCAAGAGGACCATTTTTTAATGCAGTGGGCATGGTCGTCATCCCCATCAACAGCCTGCGGGACCTGGTACAGCAAGCTGACTACGTTCTGCTCACAATGAAAGAATCCAGTCCCCTGAAACAGAGCATCCTTTTCAGAGCCAAATGCTCTCACATAAAGAAAGGGAAAGTACAAAGGCTGAGAAGGAGGAGGGCCCGCTTGATCGGGTTTCTAAATAAAACCAGGCTCCAATAGAGAAGAGCTTGTAACACGCATCATAAATGAAGAAAGTAAGATTTTAAACTAAACCCTAGAAGCAGAGCTGATAAAGAAGATGTCCCTGCCCTGAGCTCACCATAGCCCGTGTCAAGGCAACGTTTTAATTTCTAGGGGGCTGGATTCTACAAAGAAGAGACATGTTTATTTTTTTCTCCAAGAGGCAACAAAGACCCCAGACTTCAGGCTTCTCTAGCAGGGTCTTTGTGAAACTAGTTAATCCAGTCAAATTGAGTTAATGGCTACAGAGAGGTTGATGGAATGGGCAATTTACTGTTCAATAATGAGCTGTCAATATGGGGCAAAGAACTCCTTTGATCAAGCCAATCACGGCAGCAGTTCAGGGTTCCATTGATTTCTCTGCAATTAATGGGCACGGTGCTAAAAAGCAAAGACAAAGACAGACCTGACTAGAAACGTGTCTCCTCTGTGCGGAGCAGAGAGCCTGACAGCAGGAGCTGGGCACGTGGCCTCAGAGAGCGTTGGCACCTGGCGGTGAGTTCCAGAATCCCCTGTGATTTAGGTCTCTGGGCAATTGCAGTCGAAGTTTGGTTACGAATCTACAGTAGGAAGAATTGGAAACCAGAAAATACCAGTCGTACATAATTTAAACGGCCCTCTCTGCCTTAATGACTATGTATACAGGTTTTCCCTTAAACTTAATAATGAGTTTTTGATCATAGAGCCACTCCTTATCAAAAATGTGAGTCTCTGATTATCATTTTTGGGGGGTTGGGAGGATTCTTTAGTTCTTTGCTGATGGACTTGACTTTATCTTCCCCCTTCTTTGAATTGAAATACTTCATGTCTTAGCTCCAAGTTTCAAAACATTGGCTAATATTTATACTGGATTTTGTTTAAAGCTGGGCTTCTTCACCTGAAATCATAAATCAAACGACAGAAGTGAGGATTTTCACATAATTCCCTGAGAGATTTATCTTCACATAAAAATGTGAAAAGTGAGGTGAAAAAAAGAATAAATGACCACTAAAAGCATCCCGAGTGTAAAAGTCACAATTTCTCCTGCGTTCATCGTAATCAGTCTGTTGTTTTCATCCAAGAATGCTCATTGCCGTCAGAGTTCACCCTCTTGTCTGTGGGGTTCAAGTAATTCCTCAAGTGGAAAATCTCCACCAGAGATACGGGTTTCCAGAAGTGTCCACAATGAGTAACACATTTAAGAAAAAACACCCATAATGTATCCAGGAAGAAGTATTGTTTAAGGAGGCAAAGAGATTTGCAGATTCCAAACCTTCACAATTATAAATTCAAAAGCAGAGCCTTCAAACAAAAATGCAGAGTCTTGACTGCTTTTCTCAAATATTTAAATGTGTTCTTCAAATTATTCCAGTAGTATATGGTTTTTAAAGGTTTGTTTTGAAAAAACCCACGGTGCCTGGCTTCCAGCACCTTCCCCCATAGTATCCCACATCCAAAGGCCACCACTTTTAACCTTGTCTTGGGGGTTTGACCCCTGTATTTCTAAACAACGTGCTTGTGCTGCTTTTGCTTCTTTTCCAGTTTTAGATATTAACGTTTAACTGCCCACCATGAAAAGTAAAGCTCCATGCAGACACACATTTTCTCAGATCCTCTGAAAAAGTTTCAGTCCTGGCTGAAAAAAAAAAAAAAAGGGACATGAACGCAGAAGAATTTGTGCTGATTGAAAGCACAGTGACCTGGGCCCCATTCTGAATTGCTGGGCCCGTCATTTCCATGGACTTCCCATCCTGCTCTCATTAATTCCACGCCTGCTCTCCATCTTCTCAATCTGTTTTTATCCTAGCTTTGCTTCCATTTACATTGTTTTACTGACATAAGTGTTATTCACAACTGAGCCATGAATTATTTCAGAGTTATATTTTCTTTCCTGTACAACTTTGGTGCAGTTGGGGTTAATATTTGTCTTGTGGTTTTGGGCTTAGTTTTCTAAGTTCCTATCTCAGACCTAGACTCCCAGGCAAGGATATAAATACATTCTCAGTATTTTCAAACTCATCATGTATTTGTTCTGTTTCTTCTTCTTGGAGATTCCCTTCCAGAAGCCTCCGCTCTATTTATTCATTCATTCATTGTTTCAAGAAATGTTCGTGGGTGTCTACTAGGTGCCAGGCCATCTTCTAGGCACTGAATGTGCATGAAAGATAGGATTCTTGCCCTCCTGGAGTTTACATTGGAGTTGGAGGAGATAGAAATAAGCAATAAGCCTAATAAAACATATTATTTTAGATGATGGTGCATTGTATGGGAAAAATAGTGAGCTTGGCAAGATGGATTGGGAGTGCAGGAAGGGGGGGTCTAATGGTATTATAAATAGAGGAGTTAGGAGAGGTGACTTTTTTTTTCTTTTTTTTGTGGTACGCGGGCCTCTCGCTGTTGTGGCCTCTCCCGCTGCGGAGCACAGGCTCCGGACGCGCAGGCCCAGCGGCCACGGCTCACGGGCCCAGCCGCTCCGCGGCACGTGAGATCTTCCCAGACCGGGGCACGAACCCGCGTCCCCTGCATCGGCAGGCGGACTCTCCACCACTGCGCCACCAGGGAAGCCAAGGAGAGGTGACATTTGAGCAGCCTTGAAGGGATGAGCGGGTCACGGGGGAGCGTGTTCCAGGCAGAGGGAATGGTCGTGGCAAAGGCTCTGATGTGAGAATGTGCCTGATGTGTTCAGGCCATAGCTAGGAGACAGGAGCTGCAGCGGATGAGCGAGGGGAGAACGGTCGAAGGGGACAACACAGAGACGTTGGGAGGCGGCATCTCGCAGGGCCTTGTGGGCCACTGTAAAGGGAAACTTGAACTTGAAAGGGATCACACCATGGTGATTGCTCTGTCAAGAAGAGCACCAGGGGTGACGCAGGGAGACCAGTTAGGAGACCAAGATCCAGGAGGCAGAGAGTGGTGGACTGGACCAGGTGGTAGCAGGAGAAATGGTGGAAAGCGGCCAGACTCTGGGTAGATTTTGAAGTTACAGTGAGTGTGATTTCCTAGGGAAGTGAATGTGGAGAGGAGAGAGAGGGAGAAAGAAAAAGAGGGATCACAGGGAACCCACTTCCTGCTCCGGTCTTTCTGGAGCTTTCAAGGTCGTCGACAAGGTTGTCATCCTGAGATCGCTCTCTTTATTTCTTCATTGGAAAAAAGCAGAAACTTCATTTTTAAAAAAAGGTAAAATTGCACATAATTCTGCCACCCAAAGATAACTACTGGTAACATTTTGATGTGTGCTTTGCCAGACTTTTTTTTTTAATTGAAATATAGTTGATTTACAATGTGTCAATTTCTGCTGTACGGCAAAGTGATTCTGTTATTAATATATATACATTTTTTAAAATTTTCTTCTCCATTATGGTTTATCATAAGATACTGAATACAGTTCACAGTGTGTAGCACCTTGTTGTTTGTCCATTCCCTGAGCTCTCTCTTTATACCATCCCAGGGATTCCTCTTCCCTTGGGTTGGATTCCCCATTTTCTAGGTAGAGTTCATCCTCTGCGACTTCCTTCCTGAGAATGGGTAGATGGGGGATATGTTTGAGATTTTTGTAGGTCTTCAAATTGCCCATATTCATTCCACAGTAAAGGCTGAGTGTGGGATTCTAGGCTGGAAATCATTTTACCTTGATCTCTGAAGGCCCTGTTCCATGGTCCCCAGTGTCCCATTTCAGAAGATAGGAGTCATTCTGATTCATTCCTTTCTAAGCGACTTTGTTTTTTCTTCTCTTTAACAACCCTTGGAATTTTCTTGTTGTGCCCACTGTTCTGAGTTTTCACAATGGGGCGACTTTAAAAAAAAATCCCTATTGCTGGGTACTCAGTGGATTCTTTCAAACTAGAAATGTGGTGTCGTTCAGCTCTAGAGTGTCTCTCTTCTTAGTTTTCTCTCTTCTCTCTTTCTGGAAGTCTTACTCAGATGGTGGCTCTCCTGACAGCTTCTGTCTGAACACCGTCAGGGAGGTTCCTAGTTCGGTTTCTCCAGAAGAAAACAGAATCTGCCCAACCAGTTCATCTAGTTGAGACAAGCCAAATTGGTCATGAATTGCTAACCAGCCAATGAATCAGTTTCCCTCAGCTTCACTCATCCGATCAGCTTGGGGTCACATGACACCAGAGCTGCCATTCCTGGGAGCTCCATAAGCAGGATAGGCATTTGGGAACAGGCTTATGTCACTAAGATAGAGCTAATTGCAAATACTCTTTGCTGTCAAATCTTATGTCAAGTAATAGATTCTGGGCTGGAAAATATGGTTTTATAGATATAATATTATATATATTAAAATATATATGTATAGTTTAAATATATATATTATAAATATATATATTTTTTCCCCTAATAAATTGTAAAAATATTTTAAATATGATATACCTTTCTCTTTAGATGTACATTCCAGGTGGATCAAAGATTTAAGTGAAGAAAGAGAAAGAGAGAGAAAGGAAGGAAGGGAGGGAGGAAAGAAAGAAGAGCATAAATATACCAGAGGAAAACATGGATGAATATTTTTCAAACCATGGTGTTGGAAAGGTTTGACAATGAGAGCAGAGACCATAAGGAAAAGAATGACAAATTTAACTACATAAACACTGTAAACTTTTATGTTGAAAAAAATTCCATAAAAAGGTAGAAAAATAGAGGAAATTTTGCAACAGTTGACAAGCAGTTAGTATCCTTAGGATATGAAGAGTGCTCACAGATCAATAAGGAAGATTTCTTAGAGGAATTGATAAAGCAAGATAGGCATTTCATCGAAGAGGAAATATATAGCATCGGTACAATTGTGAAAAGAAATTCAGAGAAATGTCATGGGAAAGCAACACTGTTTCTGTTGCCAAAGATTAAAATGGGTGATAGAAATGTCTTGGCAAAGGGGGAGACAGGCCCTCTGTTTAATGTTGGTGGGAATGTGAACTGGTGTATAATTTTTGGAAAAATAATTTAATCCTTAAATACTATGTCAAATTATAAAGCGTTCAGCCCTCTTATTCAGCAATTATACTTCTAGGGATTTGGGGTAAGAAATAATTACCCAAGTGTGAAAATATATGCATGTAGATGGTCAACCCTAGGGTGTTTACGAGAGTGAGAAAATGAAAATGATTCAAATTGATATCAATTAAGGATTGAAAGGGGAAAAGTTGGTACATAAAAATAATGGAATCCTATGTGGTCATTAGAAGTGATGATGTCAATCCATATTTACCGGCATGGAAAGACATCTACCATACATGGTGGGGCGAACAAAGCAGTTTATAAGGTACAAGTCTAGAATGATCCTATTAATATATATCTAGGTGAGTTTCAGTAAAGCTAAGTGTCTCTAGAATGTAACTTCCCCCGAGGACAAGGCCTTCATGGTCGTCACTGCTGCGTTCCCAGTGCCTCAAACTGTGCCTGGTACTTTGCAGCCGTGCAATAATGTTTGTTGAATGAATGAACGAATGAAAGTGGTTTACAGAGTTCTTCACCAAAAGTTTAACATGAAGGAGTGCTGGTAATTTTTTCTGTGCTCTCTACATTTTCTCTGTCTTTTGAGTTGCCTTCAAAATGTTTACTTTTACCAAAACAGATACGCCATTAAAAACCTATGGTAATGCCTTCTGCTGGTGAGAACGTGGCAGTCCCAAATGTTTCAGTGTCTGTAAACTGGTTTAACTCTTTCTGAAAACCACTGGATATTCAATATTTGAAAATCGCAAAGCGTTCCTTCCTCGTGCCTGTTAATCCTGCCTGGGTATTTATGCTAAGGAAAAAAAAAAACACCGTAAAATATGAAATGCCGTGTATGTCCCAAGGTGTTCATCTTGGTTTTTTTTTTGTTTGTTTTGTTTTGTTTTTTTTTTCTTTTTGCGGTACGTGGACCTCTCACTGTTGTGGCCTCTCCCGTTGCGGAGCACAGGCTCCGGACGCGCAGGCTCAGCGGCCACGGCTCACGGGCCCCGCTGCTCCGCGGCATGTGGGATCCTCCCGGACCGGGGCGCGAACCCGTGTGCCCTGCATCGGCAGGCGGACTCTCAACCACTGCGCCACCAGGGAAGCCCATCTCGTTTTTTATATTAGGAAAATAACAACCCTGGACAACCTAAAGGCACTTCTAACGGAGGGAAGAGTGAAAGTAAATTATGAAAATCCACTAGGTGGAATTTCATGTAACCATTACCAGTTCTGAAGACTGTAGCAACATGAACAAAGAGAGGCTGAAAACACAGGCACGCAACGACTTAAATTCTGCCTAAACAAAGTAATGGTGCTGTGGTATTAAGAGTGTGGAATTCTGGGAGCCGTTATCTGAAAAGGGCGGAAAGAACATGAGCTTTCGAGCTGCAGACAGAGGTTTTTATTCAGGCGTAGCTGTTACATAACCTTGGTTGGTCATATTCCCTAACTTCTTTGTGCTTCATTTTTCTTATCTACAAGACGGGCTAATAGTACTACTTCCTAACACTGGGAGAATTCAAATGAGATGCACATAAAAGTAAAAGCCATCACAAATATAGAGAACAAACTAATGGTTACCAGTGGGGAGAGGGAAATCCAACCTTGGAGTTGGGCACTACCCACTCTGGGACTGTCGTGGCCGAGAGCGAGGGAAAGCCACCGGCGACCACACGAGGGCGCCCGCGTTCGGGCCGGGTGAGGCATTCCCGGGCGCGTCCAGCAGGGGACGCTATGGGCGGAGACGGACCCTGGACCGGAAGCTGGGCTGGAGGCGTCCGGGCGCAGTCGCGGGTTTCTTCCACTTCCGCCGCTGCCGCCGCCGCGGGATCGGGCTGAGTCGCCGGTTGCTCCGAGTCGCTACTCTCGCCGTCGCGATGCCGCTGGAGAACCTGGAAGAGGAGGGTCTGCCCAAGAATCCGGACCTACGCATCGCGCAGCTGCGCTTCCTGCTCAGCCTTCCGGAGCACCGCGGGGACGCGGCCGTGCGCGACGAGCTGATGGCAGCCGTCCGCGATAACAGTGAGGCCGGCGCGAGAGCCGAGTCAGCGGCCTAGGCCTGGGCGGCCCCGCGCTCCCGAGCCTGCGGGGTTTTCCCCGACGGGGCTCGCGACCCCGGGGCGCCCCTCCGACGGGGTCCCCGATACCAGACCTGGCCTTTCCGCCCCTCGGGGGTTTTCTTTTGTCGGGGGCGCCCTCTGGGACCTCCAGCCTTTCCCTCAGAGGTTTGCATCTCTGTGCGCCTCCCGCCCTGGGGCCAGCCTCGGGGTGGGGGGGTTGCGGACCCCGAGGCGTTGAGCCCTGTGCCAGGCACGGAAGAGAGACATGACTTACTGTCATTAGCGACTGGTCTCGGGGACTTCAGCATTGCGGGTGGAGGGGAAACTTGGGTCGGTTCTTTTCGCCCTTCCTAGCAGTGAAGGGCAGCGGGCCGTGTACCCTTGTACGCACGGGTCGGTGTGGGGGTGTGTAAACAAGCTTAGCCTTTCCGTTGTTGGTAGACTCTGTGGGAACAGAAGCCGCCGAGAGGCAAACCGAGGTTGTCCTCACCCCGGCCCTAGTAGAGGGCGGCGGTGACAGGCCTGGCCCTGATGCTGACCGCCCAGCCCTTTACCAAGCTCTGTCCCATCCCTTCCTCCTGGCAGGTGGGCGACTGGAGGATGACCTCGCAGTTGTGTACGAGGAAGGAGTGGGTAGACATTGAGGATAGGGCAGGACGGGGCCTCACTCAAGTCACATCCCTCTTATTCGCTCTCAGACATGGCTCCTTATTACGAAGCCTTGTGCAAATCCCTTGACTGGCAGATGGACGGGGACCTGCTCAGTAAAATGAAGAAGGCAAATGAAGACGAGTTGAAACGTTTGGACGAGGAGCTGGAAGATGCGGAGAAGAATCTGGGAGAGAGCGAAATCCGAGACGCGATGATGGCAAAGGCCGAGTACCTCTGCCGGATAGGTGACAAGGTGAGTGAGATGGCCTCCCCTCTCTGTAGAGCCTGAAATGGGCACTGTGCAAGGTTAGTCATGTCTCATTTTAAAAACTAACGTCCTTTTCCACCAAGTGCAGAGGTAACCTGCTTACCTGAACTAGTGAATCAGTGCAAAAAATTAATAAAGAAAAAGTTAGTAGTTTTCTCGCTACACCCATTCAGTTACCTGCCCCCAGACAGCAGCCCGTGTGTATTCTTCCCCCTCTCTCTCTGTGCCAGTAAAACAAGTGCCTGTTCGGAGATGTTTGTTTATTTACTGTTTTTACAAAATTGGGATCAGTCTCAGTAGTTCACTTTTGTAACGTATCCTGGTTGGGGCAGCATTGGTTCTGGTGCATTTTGAAAATTATTGTTTACACAGGTAATCGTCTTCTTGTAAGAAACTAAAATATTATAGTTAATGCTGAAGTTCTGTTTGGTTTTTCTTTATTCTCTACATCCTCAGAGATAATCTTTTCAATTCTTTTATTGTACGTTTACAGGCATGTGTATGTACTTGTAGAAATTGGGTAGTATTGGTTTAAAAAGTTTGATTTAGATAAATGGAATCTTAGTGTACTCATGCTGTCCCGTTTACTTTTTCATTCAGCCTTATACCTGAGTGACTTCCCATGTCAATGTGCATAAATCTTGCTCATTCTGGTTAACTGCTAGCTACTCCGTTGTAGGGCTATGCTGTAGTTTACTTAGCTGTTCAGTGGTTGGGTATTTCTGTTGTTTTCAGCTGTTTTTTCTAGGACAAGCCACTGCTGTAAAAACATGCTTGTGTGTGTGCCTCTTTGTGTATATATGCTCATGTTTCTCTAAGGTATATTCTGTAAGATGAAATCTCTGGGACGAAGAACAGTTTTTATCTTAGTATGTGTGGCCTGTTCTCCTGCACAGCAGCCAGCGTAATTTATACTCCAGTATCAGGGCACAAGAGGGATACCCCCAAGCATTGGATCTTTTAAATTTTTTAACTTAGTAGTTCTGTAATAGTCGTTAAGAGGATGGGCTTTGAATGTCCTAATTTTAAGCAATGCACCCTGAAGTATTTACATAATGGATGACACGGTGTCAATATAAAAAAAATTAAATAGTGTGAGCTCTTGGATAAGATTGCCTGGGTTGTATTTCTGACTTCAGTAATTATGATTTACTCCTCTGTATGAGTTTCCTCATCTGTCAAATAGGGATAATGATAGTGCCTAGGGGCAAAGAGCTTAGGCTAGTGCCTGCTGCAAAGTGCTGAAATGTTAAATGATACGAGCTATTATTTAGTTTAACTTTAAAACAAGTTTTTTTGTTCTGATTATAAATTTAGGGTTTGGAAAAAAGAAGCTTTGGTCATTGTAAAAAGTTGCAAAATACAGAACAGTTTAAAAATAGCTAATAGTTTGTGTGGCTTTCTAGGCTGTGTGTGGTTTGCTTTGGTTTGGTTTTAAAGAGGATGCATTATTACACGTGAATGAGAAACTTAAAGCTTTTGATTCGGGCCTTAAGGAATTTCAAGAAGGATATGTTTGAATCAACATCAGGGGGTTGTAAATCGGTGATGTTCTAATAATATGTTCCATATTTGTTCAATAGCATTCCTCTAAAAAGAAGAGTTGTCTTTTTTCCCTTCTGTTTACTTTCTTGTTTTAATATTTTGTTTTGTGTACTATTACTAAATAATGGACTTAGTGGATTTTTATTATTCACTGTGTTGTATTGATTACAGTCATTATTCTTTCCAGTGCTCAGTTTGTTACAAGTTTGTTAGTGCAGGTTCCTTCAGGATGGTTTCTTGGTCCTTTTGACATGATCTCCTTGGTCTTCCTTATAACAAGATGTCACAGGCTCACCTGTTATTTTCACTCTCCAAACCTGGAATCCTCCATTTCTCCTAGGATCCCTGGATTCTTTTATCGGGGGATAAGTATTTAAAAGCCGAGATCTTAGTACTGGGTGTGCCCATTACTGTCTTGCCAGTCTCTTTTTAGAAAGGGATGAGGCATAACTAGTAATTACATAAAACAAAGCCAGGCACATACTAAAAAGTACCAAGTATAAACAAATGATTTTATTCATGTTCATTTTTTTGTTTTGGGGGGTTGTTTGTTTTTGTTTTGTTTTGGGGTTTTTTTTTTGCTGGTGGTGGTGGTGGTCGTTTTTTTTCTGTTTTTTGGCCAGGCCACATGGCATGTGGGATCTTAGTTCCCCAACCAGGGATCAAACCCACATCCCCTGCAGTGGAATCTCAGAGTCTTAACCACTGGACTGCCAGGGAAGTCCCACATGTTCATGTTTTAAAAGCAATAAAAACATTTTATTCAAAAAAAAATTTTATTCCACAATGATTTGAGATAGAATTGTATATTTAAATACTCAATTGTGTTCTAATAGTCAGTGATTAAGATAAAATTTTTATTACTGTTTAGGTGATAAGATTGACAATTTACAGTAATTTTACAGTAGTGTCTTGTAATTGTTAAAGGAAAAAATATTGAATATATAGAACAAAGAATATTGAAATAATGGTGAATAAATGATGAATGTGGTTCTTCCATTGTTTTCTAGAATATAAGTATATGCTTAGACACAGTTGATGTATTTTTTATAAAAGTGGAGAGAATCGTATAAGGATCCCCATGCAATTATCCACCAGCTTTAACAAGTATCAGCTCATGGCCATACTGTTCTATCTCTACTCCTACATGTTTCCCCAACTCCTTGCTAAGAAAACCCTAGACAGCTGATAGCTTTTGAAACTTTTAACCTTTTCTCACCTGTTGCCTTGGTTCTCTTGACAGGAAGGCGCTCTGACAGCCTTTCGCAAGACATATGACAAAACCGTGGCCCTGGGTCACCGACTGGATATTGTGTTCTATCTCCTTAGAATTGGCTTATTTTACATGGATAATGACCTCATCACACGGAACACAGAAAAGGCCAAAAGGTGAATTTTATTTTTTGTTTTAATGTTTTATTTATTTATTTATTTATGTTTTGGCTCTGTCGAGTGTTAGTTGTGGCACATGGGATCTTTGTTGAGGCACGCAGGATCTTTTCGTTGTGGCGTGCGGGCTCTTCGTTGTGGTGTGTGGGCCTCTCTGGTTGTGGCATGTGGGTTTTCTCTTCTCTAGCTGTGGTGTGCAGGCTCCAGGGCGCATGGGCTCTGTAGTTTGCGGCACACAGGCTCTCTAGTTGAGGCGCACGAGCTCAGTAGTTGTGGCGCACAGGCTTAGTTGCCACACGGCATGTGGGATCTTAGTTCCCTGACCAGGGATGGAACCCGCCTCCCTTGCATTGTAAGGTGGATTCTTTACCATTGGACCACCAGGGAAGTCCCCAGAAGGTGCGTTTTAGCAGTGGGGATTTATTCCCTCTAAATTATGATGCTACAGATAAGAAATGGATCTAAGAAATGTACCTATTTTCTTTTGTTTCCAACTAGTATATTTGGTCAAATAATTAATGTTCTTACTTACAGAAATGTTGTCTTTAAATATTTCTTTTTGGTTTAAGTTGTTAAAAGCTGTTTTCTCTTTCATAATAACACAAAACTTGTAAAAAGTGGCACTGTTTATTTCCAGATCATCACCGTACTGTTTTGTATTTTATAGCTTGATAGAGGAAGGAGGAGACTGGGACCGGAGAAACCGCCTAAAAGTATATCAAGGTCTTTATTGTGTGGCTATTCGTGATTTCAAACAGGCAGCTGAACTCTTCCTTGACACAGTTTCAACATTTACATCCTATGAACTCATGGATTATAAAACCTTTGTGACTTACACTGTCTATGTCAGCATGATTGCTTTAGAAAGACCAGATCTCAGGGAGAAGGTAATGACTGAATCATATTTGAAGAATACCCTGTGTTCTTCCACCTTAAATACACAAAAATCATTAAAGCACATATTTGTTTTTTAAAAAAATTTCTAGGTAATTAAAGGAGCAGAGATTTTGGAAGTGTTGCACAGTCTTCCAGCAGTTCGGCAGTATCTGTTTTCACTCTATGAATGCCGTTACTCAGTTTTCTTCCAATCATTAGGTAAGGATAGAGTTGCTCGTTTTGACTGTCTGTCTTCATCTTATTCCTGACCCTGTTTGCAGATAACCTAAGATGATTTTTCACATATATGAAAAGTACAGCGTGCAGACAGCTGTAGGTCTTTGGCCAGTACAGCTAATCTTTTGCCCATCTTGTTTATAGGGGGGTTAGCAGACTTTGATCAAGTGCTTTTGTGTGGTCCAAGAGGTAAGATTGATGTTTACATTTTTTAAGGATCGTTTAACCAAACAGGACAAAGAAAAAACTATGTGACAGCTCTGTGGCTCTCAGCGGCTAAAAATATCAACCGTCTGGCCCTTTGCCGAGGAAGTTTGCCTGACTCCTGGTTTAGTCTTACTGGGATGTAAGGCAGAAGTGAGCAAATGGTTCGAAGTACTGAGTTTTAGAATTGAGATCTTGAATCTCCTTTTGATTGAGTTGATGTTAATTGAGTTGAATTCAACAGTGGGTTATTTATGCAACAGCTAAATCTTTGTGCCGATTTGCAAATCATTTTCAAGGGATGTTGGTTGAGAAAATCTGTTGGAAGTGCTTGTGGTGTTCAACCCAGGGGTCCTTCCCAGATGATTTTCCTAAAACTTAAAGAACTTGGTATTGATAATTCTCTTGTTTGTGCTGCAAGTTTCAGGAAGTATTTGGTTAATGAGTAGGTAGGATTTACAAAACATGGGATAGGAGGACTCCAAATGATGGTCTTCTGTGTTTGGAGTAGGTTTTGGCCCAGTGTTTATGGAGTGCTTTCTGCATAAAGTTAGGCTGCTTTATGGGAATTCATATTACTCCCCTCGTGCAGTGTGGGAACAGGGCTCCTCAGGTGTGAACGACCTGCATGGCCCTATCTTCCCATAGGTGCACGATGGGTGGGTCTGCACCCAAGGCTGTACTGCAGAATTGCCCTTCTCCCTTTTTTATGCGTGTGGATCTCGTCATTATTCTGCTCAAATGTGGCGCTTTTCCCTTCTTCCTACAGTCCAAAAATTTTAAAAATCCCTTCTCTGCATTCCTGGTCTTATTTTATGCCCCATCCTCTTTTTTTATTGAGATGTAAATCACTGTAAAATTCAGTATTTTAAAGTGTGTAATTTCAGTGGTTTTAGTATATTGACAAGGTGTGCAGCCACACCACTAATTCCAGAATATCTTCATCACCCTAAAAGATGTTCTGTACCCATTAGCAGTCACTTCCCACTCCTGGTTCCAGCCCCTAGTCTTTCTATCTCCACGGATTTGCTTATTCTGGACATTGCATATAAATGGAATTACACAATTTGTGGCCTTTTGTGCCTAGCTTTTTTTGCCCAGCCTAATGCTTTTACTGTCATCCATGCTGTAGCATGTATCAGTGCTTCATTCAGTTTATAGCTGAATGGTAATGCCATTGCATGGATATGCCACATTTTATTTATCCGTTCATCAGGTGATGGATACATTATAAATAATGCTGTAATGAATGTTTATGTACAAGTTTTTGTGTGGACACAATGTCTCGTTTCTCCTGGGGATATGCCTAGTAATGGAATTGGTGTGTCATATGGTAACTCTTTGATTAACTTTTTGAGAAATTGCTGAACTGTTTTCCAAAGCAGCTACACAATTTTACATTCCCACCAGCAGTGTGTGAGAGTTCCAGTTTCCCCACATCTAATACTTGTTATCGTGTGTCTTTTTGATCATAGGCATCTTAGTGGGTGTGAAGTGATATCTTACGGTTTTGATTTGCATTTCTCTGATGTCTAGTGATGCTGCGTTATTTTGTCGTGTGCTTATTGGTCAAATGCCCTATTTTTACTTATTTAATTTTTTTTTTTAATCTTTAGGCCGCGCCGCGTGGCTTTCAGGATCTTAGTTCCCCGACCAGGGATCACACCCACGCCCTTGGCAGTGAAAGTGCAGAGTCCTAACCACTGGGCTGCCAGGGAATTCCCTGCCCCATTTTTTGAACAGCAAATTATTTTCTGATTCTTTTTTACAGTTTTTCTCTACTGCTACTTAGGATAATTAAGAGTAGACCTTATGCTTTTTTCCTTTGTAGTGATCTTGACACCAGCACAGTGCCCGTATGTTATTGAGTGCTCTGTGTAACTGTAATTTAAGAGAAAAATGGGGGGAAGTGCTATCCTAGTGCGATGAAATTGATGGCTTTTGGAAACTTTTGAATGGTTAAGGTAACCTCTTCCCATCTTCCCCATCCCTACTGGCAACCTTTTAAAATTTACTCATTTCCCAGATTTTTTTAAATTTTTATTTAAAAAAATAATTTTATTGGAGTATATTTGATTTACAGTGTGTTAGTTTCAGGCATACAGGAAGGTGATTCAGCTATACGTGTACATATATTCATTCTTTTTCAGATTCTCTTCTCATATAGGTTATCACAGAATATTAAGTAGAGTTCCCTGTGCTATACAGTAGGTCTTTGTTGGTTATCTATCTTATATATAGTAGTGTGTGTATGTTCAACCTGAGCTCCTGATTTATCCCTCCCTCTCCTCGTTTCCCCTTTGGTAACCATAAGTTTATGTTCGATATCGCTAAGACTGTTTTTTAAGTAAGTTCGCTTGTATCTTTTTTTTAAAATTAGATACCACGTGTGAGTGATACCATATATTTGTCTTTCTCTGTCTGACTTACTTCACTTCGTATGATAATCTGTAGATCCATCTGTGCTGCTGCAGATGGTATTATCTCATTCTTTTTTTGTGGCTGAGTAATACTCCACTGTATATGTGTACCACACCTTCATTATCCATTCCTTTGTCGATGGACATTTAGGTTGCTTCCATGTGTTAGCTATTTGAAATAGTGCTGCAGTGAACGTTGGGTTGCATGTAACTTTTCGGATTATGGTTTTCTGTGGCTATATATGCCCAGGAGTGGGATTGCTGGAGCATATGGTAGTTCTATACTTAGTTTTTAAAAGATCCTCCATATTGTTCTCCATAGTGGTTGCACCAATTTACATTCCTACCAACAGTGTAGGAGGGTTCCCTTTTCTCCACAGCCTCTCCAGCATTTATTGTTTGTAGACATTTTGATGATGGCCATTCTGACCCTTGTGAGGTGATACCTCATTGTAGTTTTGCTTTGCACTTTTCTGATAATTACTGATGCTGAGCATCTTTTCATGTGCTTTTGGGCCATCTGTATGTCTTCTTTGGAGAAATGTCTATGTAGAGCTTCTGCCCTTTTTTTTAAAAAATTTTTTATTTTTGGCTGCGTTGGGTTTTTGTTGCTGCACGTGGGCTTTCCTGTGATTGCGGCGAGCGGGCTTCTCATTGCAGTGGCTTCTCTTGTTGAGGAGCACGGGCTCTAGGCACATGGGCTCGGTAGTTGCGGCCTGCAGGCTCTAGAGCGGAGGCTCAGCAGTTGTAGCGCACAGGCTTAGTTGCTCCATGGCACGTGGGATCTTCCTGGGCCAGGGCTCGAACCCATGTCCCCTGCGTTGGCAGGCGGATTCTTAACCACTGCGCCACCAGGGAAGCCCTGCCCATTTTCTGATCGCATTGTTTGTTTGTATTTGACATAGAGCTGTGTGAGCTGTTTGTGTACTTTGGAGATTAATCCCTTGTAGGTTGATTCATTTGCAGATATTTTCTCCCATTCTGTGGGTTGTCTTTTCCTTCTGTTTATGGTTTCCTTTGTTGTACAGAAGCTTTTAAGTTTAATTAGGTCCCATTGTTTATTCTTATTTTCTTATTTTTATTTTCATTACTCTAGGAGGTGATCAAAAAAGATATTGCTGTGATTTATGTCAAAGAGTGGTCTGCCTATGCTTTCCTCTAAGAGTTTTATAGTGTGCAGCCTTACATTTAGGTCTTTGATCCATTTCAGGTTTATTTTTGCGTATGGTGTTAGAGAATGTTCTAATTTCACTCTTTTACATGTAGCTGTCTGGCACCACTTTTTTTTTTTTGCAAAGACTAGTCCTTTGTTTTATTAATTAATTAATTTATTTATTTATTTTTGCTGTGTTGGGTGTTCGTTTCTATGTGAGGGCTTTCTCTAGTTGTGGCAAGCGGGGGCCACTCTTCATCGCGGTGCGCGGGCCTCTCACTATCGCGGCCTCTCATCGCGGAGCACAGGCTCCAGTCGCACAGGCTCAGTAGTAGTGGCTCACAGGCCTAGTTGCTCTGCGGCATGTGGGATCCTCCCAGACCAGGGCTCGAATCCGTGTCCCCTGCATTAGCAGGCAGATTGTTAACCACTGCACCACCAGAAAAGCCCCCCCGGCACCACTTATTGAAGAGACTGTTTTTTTCTCCATTGTGTATTCTTGCCTTCTTTGTTGTAGATTGACCATAAGTGCCTGAGTTTTTATTTCTGGGCTTTCTATCCTGCTCTGTTGATCTGTATTTCTGTTTTTGTGCCAGTACCATTTTGTCTCGATGACTGTAGCTTTGTAGCATAGTTTGAAGTCAGAGGGTTTGATTCCTCCAGCTCCGTTTTTCTTTCTCAGGATTGCTCTGGCTATTCAGGGTCTTTTGTGTCTCCATATACAGTAAAAAAATTTTTTGTTCTAGTTCTGTGAAAAATGCCATTTGTAAGTTGATAGGGATTGCACTGAATCTGTAGATTGCCTTGGGTAGTACAGTCATTTTGACAATATTGATTCTTCCAATCCAAGAACATGGTATATATCCTTCCATCTGTTTGTGTCGTCTTCAGTTTCTTTCTTCAGGGTCTTACAGTTTTCAGAGTAGAGGTCTTTTGTATCCTTTGGTAGGTTTATTCCTAGGTATTTTGTTCTTTTTGATGCGATGGAAAATGGGATTGTTTCCTTAATTTTTCTCTCTGCTCTTTTGTTGTTAGTATATAGGAATGCAAGGGATTTCTGTGTATTAATTTTGTATCCTGCAACTTTACTGAATTCATTGATGAGCTCTAGTAGTTTTCTGGTAGCATCTTTTCTATGTATAGTATAATGTCATCGCCAACGGTGACAGTTTTACTTCTTTTCCAATTTGGATTCCTTTTCTTTCTTTTTCTTTCATTGCCATGGCTAGGACTTCCAAAACTATGCTGAATAGAAGTGGCGACAATGGACATCCTTGCCTTGTTGCTGATCTTAGAGGGAACGCTTACAGCTTTTCACTGTTGAGAATGATGTTAGCTGTGGGTTGGTCATATATGGCCTTTATTATGTTGAGGTAAGTTCCCTCAATTCCCACTCTCTGGGGAGCTGTTATCATAAATGGGTGTTGAAGTTTGTCAAAAGCTTTTTCTGCGTCTACTGAGATGATCGTATGGTTTTTATTCTTCAGTTTGTTAAGGTGGTGTATCACACTGATAGAGTTGTGGATATTGAAGAATCCTTGCATACCCGGGATAAATCCCACTTGAGTATGGTGTATGATCCTTGTAGTGTATTGTTGGATTTGGTTTGCTAGTATTTTGTTGAGCATTTTTGTGTTTATGTTCATCAGTGATACTGGCCTGTAATTTTCTTTTTTGTGTGGTATCTTTGGTTTCGGGTCAGGGTGAGGGTGGCCTCATAGAATGAGCTTGGGAGTGTTTCTTCCTGTGCAATTTTTTGGAAGAGTTTCAGAAGGACAGGTGTTAACGCTTCTCTAAATGTTCGATAGAATTCGCCTGTGAAGCCATCTGGTCCAGGACTTATGTTTTTTCGCAGTTTTTTAATCACTGTTTCAATTTAAGTACTTGTGACTGGCCTGTTCATATTTTCTATTTCTTCCTGGTTCAGTCTTGGAAGGTTGTATCTTTCTAAGAATTTGTCCATTTCTTCCAGGGTTGTCCATTTTAATGGCATATGGTTGTTTGTAGTAGTCTCTTATGATCCTTTGTATTTCTGTGGTATCCCTTGTAACTTCTCTCCTTTTTCATTTCTCATTTTGATTTGAGTCCTCTCCCTTTTTTTCCTTGATGAGTCTGGCTACGGGTTTGACAAGTTTGTTTATCTTCTCAAAGAACCAGCTTTTAGTTTCATTGACCTTTTCTACTGTTTTCTTCGTCTCTATTTCATTCATTTCTGCTCTGATCTTTATGATTTCTTTCCTTCTGCTAACTTTGGGTTTTTTCCTCAGTCTCTTTCAAAGTGCTTCAAGTATATAAACAAACTCTTGAACCAACTCCAGCATTGTTACTTTTTCTTTTTAAAGCATTTTCTTCATTAAATGTTTATATAAAATTTCAAACTGGCCAGTTGGTTCTAAATACACCAAATAGATTAAATTTTAGTGTGTATGGTATGTGTATGTATGTTTACACATATAAATATAAATGTTGTGTATGCTACTAAAATTTTATATTGATTTAAGATCAGGATCTGTTAAAATATGGGAAATGATACAGAGTAGCTTTTTTTTTTTTTTTTTTTTTTCCCGGTACGCGGGCCTCTCACTGTTGTGGCCTCTCCCGTTGCGGAGCACAGGCTCCGGACGCGCAGGCTTAACGGCCATGACTCACGGGCCCAGCCGCTCCGCGGCATGTAGGATCTTCCTGGACCAGGGCACGCACCCGTGTCCCCTGCATCGGCAGGCGGACTCTCAACCACTGCACCACCAGGGAAGCCCTCTAGGTAATTTTTGATTTCCTCTTTGATTTCTTCAGTGAGCCCTTGGTTGTTTAGTAACATATTGTTTAGCCTCCATGTGTTTGTGTCTTTTACAGTTTTTTTTCCTGTAACTGATTTCTACTCTCAGCGCTGTGGTTGGAAAGGACGCTTGATTTGATTTCACTTTTCTTAAATTTACTGAGGCTCGATTTGTGGCCCAAGATGTGATCTCTCCTGGCGAATGTTTAGAAGAATGTGTATTCTGCTGCTTTCGGATGGATGGAATGCTCTGTAAATATCAATTAAGTCCATCTGGTCTAATGTGTGGTTTAATGCCTGGGTTTCCTTCTTGATTTTCTGTCTGGATGATCTGTCCATTGATGAAAGGGGGATGTTAAAATCCCCCGCCATTATTGTCTTACTGTCAATTTCCCCCTTTATGGCTGTTAGCATTTGCCTTATATATTGAGGTGCTCCTGTGTTGGGTGCATATATATTTACAACTGTCACATCTTCTTCTTGGCTTGACCCCTTGATCATTATGTAGTGTCCTTCTTTGTCTCCTGTAACAGTCTTTATTTTCAAGTCTATTTTGTCTGATATGAGTATTGCTAGTCCAGCTTTCTTTTGATTTCCATTTGCCTGGAATACCTTTTTTCCATCCCCTCACTTTCAGTCTGTATGTGTCCCTAGATCTGAAGTGGATTTCTTGTAGATAGCGTATATACGAGTCTTGTTGTTATATCCATTCTGCCAGTCTGTGTCTTTTGGTTGGACCATTTAATCCAATTACGTTTAAGGCAGTCATCAATATGAATGTTTTATTGCCATTTTGTTAATTGTTTTGGATTTGGTTTTGAAGGTCTTTTTTTCTTTCCTTCCTCTTTTGTTCTCTTCTCCTGTGATTTGATGTCTATCTTCAGTGATGTGTTTGGATTGCGTTTTCTTTTTTGTCTCTATTATAGATTTTTGGTTTGTAATTCCCATGATGTTTTGATATGGCAGTCTGTGTATGTACAGGGTTGTGTTAAGTTGCTGATCTGTTAATCTCAAATGCATTTCCAATATCCTGCCTGTGTACTTTCCTCACAGTTGCTGGTTTTGATATCATATATACATGTGGATGATTTCCTACCGTTACTTTGTATTTGCCTCTACCAGGGAGCTTCTCCGTTTGTAATTTTCTTGATTCTAGTTGTGGCCTTTTCTGCCTAGAGAAGTTCTTTTTAGGATTTGTTGGAAAGGTGGTTTGGTGGTTCTAAATTCTGTTAGCTTTTGCTTGTCTGTAAAGCTTTTGATTTCTCCATCGAATCTGAACGAGATCCTTGCTGGGTAGAGTATTCTTGGCTGGAGGTTTTTCCCTTTCATCACTTTAAATATATCATGCTACTCCCTCTGTCCTGCAGTTTCTGCTGAAAAATCAGCTGATAATCTGATGGGGGTTCCTTTGTATGTTATTTGTTGCTATTCCCTCGTTGCTTTTTATATTTTTTCTTTGTCTTTACTTTTTGTTAGTTTGATTAATGTGTGTCTTGGAGTGTTCCTCCTAGGGTTTATCTTGTATGGGCCTCTCTGTGCTTCCTGGACGTGGGTGAGTGTTTCGTTTCTCATGTTAGGGAAGTTTGCGGGTATAATCTCTTCAAATATTTTCTCAGGCCCTTTCTCTCTCTCTTTTTCTTCTGGAACCCCTATAATGTGAATGTTGGTGCATTTAGTGTTATCCCAGAGGTCTCTGAGACTGTCCTCATTTGTTTTCATTCTTTTTTCTTTATTCTGTTCTGTGGCCGTGATTTCCACCATTCCGTCTTCCAGCTTACTCGTTTGTTCTTCTGCCTCAGTTATTGTGCTATTGATCCTTTCTAGTTTATTGTTCATTCCAGTTTTTGTATTGTTCATCTCTGTTTATTCTTTAAATCTTCTAGCTCCTCGGTCTGTGCCTCCATTCTTTTTGAGATCTTGGATCATATTTACTGTCATTACTGTAAAATTCTTTTTCAGGTAGGTCACCTACTTTCTCTTCATTTAATTGTTCTTACGGATTTTTATCTTGTTCCTTCATCTGAAACACATTTCTCTGCTGTCTCGTTTTGTCTGATTTTCTGTGTTTGTGGTCGCCTTTCTGCAGGCTGGAGGATCGTAGCTTGTCTTGCTTCTGGTGTCTGCCCTCTGGTGGTGACGTTGGTCCTGAGGCTTGTGCAGGCTTCCTGGTGGGAGGGACTGGTGTCTGCTCACTGGTGGGTCTTGTCCCTCTGGTGGGCAGGGCAGTGTCAAGGGGTGTGTTTATAGGTGGCTGGGAGCTCAGTAGGGCTTTAGGCAGGCGGTCTGCTCATGGGTGGGGCTGTGTTCCCATCCTGCTGGTTGTTTGACCTGAGGCTTTCCAGCACTGGAGCCTGTAGGTTGTTGGGGAGCGCGAGGTCTTGATGCCAAAATGGTGACCTGCAGGAGAGCTCATGCTGCTCAGTAGTCTCTGGGGCCTCCCCCCAGAGACTATCGATCGGTGTGAGCCACAGCCAACCCCTGCCTCCCCAGGAGACCCTCCAAGACTCACAGGTCTAGCCCTGGCTCCTATGGAGTTGCTGCTTTGTGCTGGGTCCCAGTGTACATGAAACCTTGTGTGCGCCCTCCAAGAGTGGCGTCTCTGTTCTCTGTTCCCCCCAGTGCTGTGGAGCTCCTGTACTCAAGTCCCATTGGCCTTCAAAGCCAAATGCTTTTGGGATTCCTCCTCCCAGTGCCAGACCCTCAGGCTGGGGAGCCTAATGTGGGGCTCAGGACTCTCACTCTTGTGGGAGAACCTCTGTGGTATATTTATTTTCCAGTTTGTGGGTCAGTCACTTGGCAGGAATGGGATTCGATTAGGTCGCGACAGTGCCCCTCCTGCTGTCTTGTTGTGGCTTCTTGTTTTCATTGAGTGTGAAATATCTGTTTTGGTAGGTTCCAGTCTTCTTTATCAGTGGTTGTTCAGCAGTCGTGATTTTGGTGTTTTTGCGAGAGTAGGTGAGCTCAAATCCTTCTACTCTGCCCTCTTCTGTGGAATTGAGTGGTGGCTTTTAGTTTGGATGCTTGCTGCCTCTTTGCTCAGTGTGTGCTGGCTGTCATCCACTTGATATGGGTGTGCAGGTATAGCGGCCCTTCCCGGTATAGCGGGGCTGGCACTTGGTGCCTGGTGGCCGGTCTCTTATGGGTGACTGCTGTCCGTACACTTCTGGGACAGTGGGGGCAGGGCCTGGTGCCTGCTCGCAATTTCCCAGATATTTAAAATAAAAAGGACAGATAGTTAAATCTTTTTGACAACAGTCATCGTTTGGATCATTTACTCTCTCTCCTTCTGTGTACTAAGGCATGTAGCATTTATTTGGTTTTATATATACATAAGCCTTTTTGCTTCTCCAAATATACATAGACTTTGTACTTGAAAATATTTTATTTGAAAGAGGAAATAGCATCCTTTTCTGGGTAATACCTGATTGTTTTCAAAAATTAAAAATAAACTGAGATGAGAAAGTCCTACATCCAAATTCATTTACACATTCATATACACAGAATTCTTCCGGAATAGAACCATTTTAAGATTGTTATATATCCTTCCAGAAACTTTTATTCATTAGATGTACTTTAAAAATCAGAAAATAACACACCAAAAGAAACCCCAAAGTTTTTTGTATACATGGAAAATTTTCAAGTCTCTCTCTAGCCTTTGATTGCCCGGGTCCCTCCTCTAGAGGCAACTACTGATTTCAGGTTCCAAGGGTGTCCATCCAAGGGCATTTGTATCCAGAGGTATAAGCACGTAACACCTTTAAACATGTGTGGATGTATTTTACATGCAGTTTTGTAAGTAAGTTTTTTTTCTTTAGAATATAATGTATCTTTTGATGTCTTTTAGAAATAGCTGGTTATTGAGTCAGTATTTTTAAGTGGCTGTCGGGCATCAGACACTGTGTATGTAGTGGCAGATCAAACAGGCAGAACTTGCAACTGCCAGTTATCCTTTTTTAAGGACCTTAGAACTTCAGGGTTTTGAAATAATGTATTTTCTCTGGACCTACTTACTGCCTCATCCTTTGTTAGGCCTCTCGGTGACTAACTGGCCCAGGCTTGGTCATTGCCCTTCTCTCTCTAATTCTGTCGTCAAATACATATGGATGGCAGTGATTTCCAGATTCGTGTCTCCAGCCCCACACTTGCCAGTGAGCACCAGACCCAAGCCTTGGGATCTTTGACTTGGATGTCTGACAGGGGAATCCACCTCAACCCTGCTGAAGGGTAATGTTTGCATCCTTCCCTCCCCACCTCCCCCCCGCCCCACACACACACACACACACACAAAACAACTCAAAAAAAAAAAAAAAAAAAAAAAAAAAAAAAATCCT
>NC_041231.1:30292634-30379233 GCF_002837175.3 Physeter macrocephalus
GCAACTCAAAAAAAAAAAAAAAAGAAAAAAGAAAAATTCTCCTTCTCCAGGGATTTTTATCTTGTTTAAGCCAGAAACATAAGTATATTCTTGAATCTTCTGTCTTGCTTACCTTCCATATCCCTGTAGCTGTCCTCCTGCTACATTCTGAACCTGCTCTCCTTTCTGTTCTTGGGCTTAGCCAGGCTCTTCCTGCCTTGGGTCTTTGCATTCTTTGTGTTGCTGTAAGCCTCCTGCTCTCTGCAGGGCAGGTTCCTCAGAGAAGTCTTCCCTGTCGACTCCAATCCCATGGAAGCCCTCCTGTTCACTATCACAGCACAGTTTTACTTTCCTTACAGAACTTGTTCTTTTCGGAGAGTACCTTCTTTATTTCTTCATTTATCTCTTCTCTTTGAAAATTTAGTTGCTGTGGCAGCAGAGATCTCGTCTTTTGGTTTCCTACCATATCCTCATTATTTAGAACAGTGATATGGTAGATATTCAGTAGAATTATTTGCACTTCTGTGTGTGGACTGCTCATTAATACTCTGTATACACTTTATAAAAAGACTGTTAATTTCTATCATGTTATAAATCTGTCCTCCAGTTTAATCAGTTTATCCTAAGGGAGGTTCTTATAATTGGTCGTCTTATTCATTGCAGCTGTTGTGGAACAGGAAATGAAAAAGGACTGGCTCTTTGCTCCTCATTATCGATACTATGTAAGAGAAATGCGGATTCATGCATACAGCCAGCTGCTGGAGTCATACAGGTCATTAACCCTGGGCTATATGGCAGAAGCCTTTGGTGTTGGTGTGGAGTTCATTGATCAGTAAGTTTAAATAACATCATGTCAATTTATTTTTTACAGTTACCTTTGCATGTGTGAACTTGTATATTTTCTCCATTTACATTGCTTCCCTCAGTTATAAAAACAAGATCTAAGAATTTTTCTTTCAATATCAAAACAATCATCTGTTACCTCTGCTTTCCTGATGTGTTTCTACCGCAGTAGCAAAGATGGGACAAAGTCTACTTTTAATAAGAACTGGAGCAGAAGTCGTCTCTGTTACATCTTTGGGAGCCACACTGCTACTACGGTAGTGACTCTTAGGACCGAGTGAGAAGTATAAGATAGAGAGCTATTTCCCCTGCTAATGCCTTCAATTTTTTGCTTGCTACTGCAATCCTGGGCAAACTGGTTGTTAAAAATGGAACTTTCAGCGCTTGAATCAGAGATTCACCAAATACGTATTAAAGCCTTCACTGAATGGGTTGGCATTGTTTCAGGTCTCTGTCTTCATGGAGTTTCATTCTAGTTATGGGGAGAGTTGGCAAGTAAGCAAATAAACGTGTAAGTCATTTCAGATAGAAGTGAGTCAACAGAGATAATACAGTGGCACAGAAAGATGCGTAGCTGCAGCATAGTAGTGGAGGTGGGGGGGGGGGGTAGCCGTGGGAGAGTCAGGTGGTGTACGGCTGTGTAGGGCCTGGTGGAGAACTTGGGTTTTAATACAGGCACTGTGGGGAGCCACTGGAGCATTTTAAGCCTCCAGTGGGTAACACGGTTCCATGCGCTGTCTTAACACACGCTGCATGGGGAGACCAGGTGGTCTGTTCAGTAGCTCATGGAGGAGATGGGAGTAGAGTTGGAGAGAAGTAGACGTTCAGAGTGTGAGCTGTCCAGATGGTATCTAGACATATAAGTGGTTCCCAAACATCGGCCTTTTAACTTTGAAGATGTAGTTTGCAGTGGCTCACGGTGAAAAAAGCAGCTTTTACCGAAGCTGCATTTCATTTTAAATGACCACACTCTTTTTAGCCATTTTGGGTTTTTTCTAATATTTTGGTATGAAAAATTGCAAACATGCAGAAAATTGTGAAGAGTTACACCGTAAATTCCCATAGATCCTTGATTCTGTAAGTTAGTAACATTTTGTTATATTTGTTTTTATCACCTTCATCTGATTTTTAACTGCTTGAAAGGAAGTGTCAGACACCAGTACATTTCACCCCCAGTCACCTTAGCATGCATATCAGTGTTTGTTTATGGGTGGGCGGGTTGGTTTTGAGTAATCTTTACATTCAGTAAATGCACAGATCTTAAGTGTACCGAAACTATGGAGCCAGAAATTTCTTCCTTCTCTTCCTGTGAAAGAGAAAGAGGCAGTGATAGTGGTTTTTGTTGGTTATCCATGCCAAAATAGAAGGCTGCATTCCCTAGGTTGGTTTGGTTTTTGTTTCACTTCTGAGTTGAACTCGTGTGTGAAATTAAGTCTGGTAACCACTGCCCAAGAGCAGCTGGTTAGTGGGGTGGGGGTGGGGCTGGGGGCGTTATAAACGTGCTTCTCACGCGGCAGCGTAAGGAGTGGCTTCTGTGGTGGGCAGTGCACGAAAAGCGGGGGCTGGTCTGGCTTCCTACCCTTTAGTTTCTTCACTGTGCTGTGGTGGTGATGAATCCGTGTCCACTGGTTGGGAGCAGTGCGAGGCTCAGTTGAAGCTGTGGATAAGATGCACGGAAGCAGGGAGTACCAGTTAGACACACCACAGTGTTCTGCAAGTCATTACCATGGCATCTGAATTGATGGTATGTGGTACATTTCTGGTAGTATTTGTTCAGTGGTTCCCTTCAAGGTCTCACACCAGCTTTAGGGACAGAGGTGGTCAGTACATACCGAGCTGCTGCTGTTGTTACCAGAAAGGTCTTGTTTGAAATTTCTGTGATATGTGAGTCACACCTGGGTTTTCACAGATTCTGGTCTTCTTCCACTTCCTTAGACTTAATGATATTGTCGGAGAAGGGGACCAGGCCATTATTTGAATAAACCGGGCCTTCTATTGACATGTAAGGTTAGAAACCATCCCCATGGGTTGTATTCTCCCATTTTGTTGGTAGGTGGTTTGTTTGGGGAAGATGAGTCATCTTGGGGTATGTCTGATTGATTGATTAGCACACGGGGAGGCGACAAAAACGTCATTTGGATCTAGGGACTATGAACACAGATTTAGGGCATTAAGTAGTTAAACTTTGGTGTTGTAACCAGAAAGGAGGTTCTAAGCTGCTTAGATTACTCTTGGTGCACATAGTTCAGAATGAGCATAACTAGGAGTCAGAATATGTGACCGAAGAACCCCCAAAATGGGCTTCCCGGGGGGCACCGAGACTGGTTGTCATTGCATATTTAGGATTTCTATAGCAAGTGGTGGGGAAGAGGACATTCCAGATGGAGGAAATAGCAGAGAGAGATTTAGGAGCATGGTTGAGAAACCAGCAGCCTAGGTGCGCTGGATGGAACGTGTGTGGTGGTGGGCGCAGGAAGGTCCAGAGCGAAGCACGGGAAGGTACTAGGCTGGATCTGAAGAAGGGCCGTCTTAAAGTTGTTTAGAGTCTCTTCTGATCATCGGGCGGGGTGTGTGTGTGTAACTGAAGGGCCGAACTAGTCTGGTGATGGTGGGCACGGGAAGAAGCAGTGGAATTGTCAGCCTGGGTGCCAGCAGTTGACTGGGAGGTCTTACACCTTGGCAGAGGGCGTTCCTGAGTTTGCTTGTACGTCTAGTGCTGTTCTCTACATCTTGTTCCTAAAATCCTAACATCAAGATTCTTCTTTAGAGGTTTCGCCTGCTGTTCTTTGGATCTGGGGAGGACTCACAAGGCTGGTTATATCTGGTTGGGTAGTTTCTCTGTGTACCTCAGTCCCAGAATAATAGGGGCCAGTGGGTTTCACAGCTGCAGTCTGGAGATGCAGCTATGTAAATTGCTGGAAAATGAACACAAGGGAGTTTAGAAACAGTGCTGATCTTTTTTATTAAGATTTTTACCTAAAGCCACTCGGTAACATAACTCAAAAACCAGCAGTTGAATTTTTAATGAGTATAGCAATAGAGCATGCTCTATACTATAAACATTGTTACATAGTTCTTGCTAGTTTTAAGATAACCTCCAGCTTAAAATCTTCACTGGCATTACTTCCTCATCTTTCAAGCCCATCACCAGATTTTCCAAAATTGAACGTTTCCTTATTGAAAAGGAACAGTGGGGCTTTCACCACTGACTGACCAGTGGCAGCGACATACTGCAGACATCATCTTTTAGCCACATTTTCATTTGGTTTTGGACTTGCTTTTGGTAGTATTTTGCAATGTAGAAATTCTCTTTACATAATCGAGTTTATCGTTTTTTCCTTACATGGTTTCTGGGATTTGTGATAATTAGGCTGCCTCAACACCACTCCATAAGCCAATGTTTCCCCACGTTTCCCCACTGACTTGAAATGGCATTTTCGTTCGAGATTTGTTTGGTTCTTAAGATTTGGAGTTGCTTTCCTGTTGGTGCTTATGTGCTAGGATCAAGATGTTTTAGTATCTGTGACCGTAATCTGTCACATAATTTTTATTTATTTGGAATCGGATCTTTCTTAAATTAGGAGGACTCCGCCTAATTAATCTCCAAATTTAACATAATTTAAATATTATAAATGGATTGTTTTAAAGGAGTCAGCTTTCCGTTTATTCTCTTTGGCAGCATTGGAAAGGTGTCTTCATGTAGCTCCAGTGCATTTCTGAGCATTTCCTTCCTTCTCCGTCTCATACGGTGGTAGACCTGGATGGAGGGTTTCGCTGCTGTGGAGCCGGGTGTGTGACTGTGTTGTTTAAGGAACTAACTGTCTGAAATGAGGGGGTTTGGGGTTGTGACGGGATATACTCACAAATGCCTTTTTTCACATTCCTAATCCGAATTTATGGTGGCACGTTATTCCATTTTAAAAATAATTTGAAAGCTTTCCTTCCCTCTGTGCTCTGAAGGATTTTGAAAATCCTTAAGAGTTCCCTGCTCCGGAAAGGTTAAGTAGAAGGAAACTGGATGGTTTCATCAGGTTTCCCCCTCAGTGTAAAGCTCATTATTTTCCTCCTTAAATTTTTCTGACCCCTTCAGGTTTTTTCCTGAGCACTTCTATAGCTGTGAATGGCTTCATTCTTTGACACCTACGCTTCATATGAATAGACACTTGTAGGGTCACGTTAATTCTGGTAGGTAAGACACCTGCAATACACTGGAGACCATCTTCTCAACTACTGCGCGTCAAAATGTTACCTTGAAAGACAAATCATGTGTTGATTTAGTGCAGTTTATTTTTCTAAGAATTCTCGATAAGGCTAACTAACTAAGGCTAGTGCTAACGGCTTTTTTCCCCCCCTTCTCTCTCAATTAGGGAACTCTCCAGATTTATTGCTGCTGGGAGGCTACACTGCAAAATAGATAAAGTGAATGAGATAGTGGAAACGAACAGGTACTCTTAAGTTTGTGTATCATTTGTAATACTGCACAAAATAAAGGGCACTCTTACAAGAAGAGTGCCTTCTTTTGAAAGTAGGTCAACTATTGTTATGGAGTAATGTGACTGGTAAATAATTCATTTTTTTTCTTCGATTTATTTATAGACCTGATAGCAAGAACTGGCAGTACCAAGAAACGATCAAGAAAGGAGACCTGCTCTTAAACAGAGTTCAAAAGCTATCCAGAGTAATTAATATGTAAGAAAGAAAAACCAAAAAACAAAACCTCCTACACAAAGCGTTTCCTGTAGAGATGCTTACTTTACTTTGTGCCCAGTTGAACTGTACAAAATAAATACTGCATTGTTGCTTTCAATTCACTTTTTTTGGACATCTCTCTTTAAGAATGGGGTCCAGTAATGTTAAAATAATGTCACATGTGTGTCATTTGAACAGCTCTGGTAAATGGTTACAGAGACTACGGTACTTTACTTGAGTTCAAATGCCTGACTCTGCCTCTTCAGTAAACTAGGGGATCATGCACGTCATCTCTTACCTTTAAGCCTTCTGAATTGTACGAAGAAGAGAACATGCTGTGTATAATTAAACACAGTGCTTAGTACATAGAAGACAGACGAGAAATGCAGTGTATCGTAAGCTTTCCCTCAGAAACGAGTATCTACAGAAGATACGAAGTTACTTCTTTTTTTGGAGGCTACCATAACCCTAGATTCTAGAATCTGCCAAAAAGCCAGTCTCACTGAAGAGTTTAGCTCTATTGGCAAAGGGAATCTTTTTTCCCAATTATACTTAGTGAGTCAGAGGGGGAGAAGTGCTAGGAAGGAAGACATACAAAACCAGATAAAGGTGATTGATTGATTGATTGATTGATAGGGCATGAGAGCTCTCTGCTATAGGGTGTCATAGAAGGCCTCTCTAGTACCGTGATACTTACTTACAGAAAAAGGAGAGAGCGACCAAGTATCGAGGGGAAGAAAGTCGCTGGAGGTTTTCAGCAGACGAATGGCCCAACTGGACTTACTTACCTTTTAAGTGTCACCATGGCCCTGAGCTGCAGGGACGCTGGGGAGTGGTGGAATAAACTGCAGAGGCAGCCGCATTTGCTGAGAGAGGATCCCAGGCTTGCTGAATGGTGACCTTGACAAGAGCAGTTTTGGTAGAGCTGAGTTAAAAAGAGAATGGGAAATGGCATTTTACTGTAAAAGGAAGGGGAGAGAAGTATGAGGTTTTGATTGATTTTTTTAAGAGAGCATGTTTACATCCTGATGGGAATGATTGATTAACATATTAGAGGAGAAAACACATGATCTCAGTGGATAATCTGTTGAAAAGAACTTGAAACAAACATTCATTCTTCATTAAAAACTTGAGTAAAACTACGAGTAATAACAGGTTGGGAAAGCAAAGCTCTCTTGCAAATGATATACTTAATGGCAAAGTATTAGAAGCACTGCCTTGAAAGTCAAGACAGTGGCAGTCGTCAGTACTTGTACTGAAAGAGGGGCCACTGACTGTTTGTTTGCCAAGGAAGCAGGGACCAGAGCCGTGCTCTGACAGGAGCTTCCTGCAGGTGCTGTGGACTATTAAAATGCCGGATGGATTTCTAAAAATGCTTACTTAGAAAACCTTATTAACAATGATCACTGTAATTTCTTGAAGAAATTGATAACATAAGTACCCTTAACAAAACCCACGACCCTGAAAGTCAGTGCTGTTAAATCAACATACATGGTCATTGAGAACTCACTGTGTTCCCTGTGTCCATTTAAAAATTAGTAGCGCTCTGTTTTCAGCCAGTTATCGCATTGCAGTTCATGCTAGAGGGGAAGAAGTAGGATTAAAATGTCAGCTTCTGAAAATAACTCCTTCCCTCAACTCCCACCTATAAAACCCACCTGGACTCTGATGTGATCACACACAGCAACCACGGCTTTTCAGTCGAGGCTTAGCTTGAGTGTTGGCCTAGAAGAGAGCCAAAAGCCACATAACACTCTCCATTCCCCTCTTCCCGGCTTTTTGTTTTACCATTTTAGCCCCACCAGCCTAAAATCAGTAGGTGAGGATAACAGGTAAGAGATGCTAAAAGAAACAAGAAATGCTCTTCACTCCCAGTGCTAGATGGGGAAGCTGAAGACGCTTAAGACTGCAGATAAAGGTCCACGTGAGTAAATTGCCTCATGATGAGTAAACAATACAGTTCTGAGGTGAAGGAAGTCCAGTTTTTCCTTTCTTTTCCTGAAAAAGAATATGCCCATTGCAAAAGAAATTCAGGATACCAAAGTGGACTTGCCTTGTCATTCCACCCTGCAGAGGTAATAACTTGCCTATTAATATTTTGATGAATATTCTCTATATTTATTCCTATGCATATGTATTTTTTAATACAAAATCAGAGTCTCTGTGTTAGCTTCAGAGTATCAGTTTGGAAGTGAAAATAAAATAGGAACCCAACACATTTCTTTTTAATGTGGCCATATGGTATAGGAGAAATGAGCACTGGACACTGCAGCTGGAAAACCAAATTCTGACCCCAGCTCTCCTCATGCTGGCTCTCTGATGCTGGGAGAAATTACTTCCTTCAGCCTATTTGCTCAGCTGTAAACTGGAGGAGAAAACCAGGCTTACTATGAGGTTCATTTATATGAAAACATTACAAACTATAACACATGCACATTAACTACCATGAGTGTTGGTAGAAAGCTGTCACATAAAATTAATAAATTGGGCCCTCTAAGCCACGTTTTATGGGAAAAACGGAGAAGTTTTTAGAATTTTTTGGTATTTGACCACCTCATCGATGTTTTTCCACTTATGTTTGTGACGTAGTTAGACTACGTAAAATGCTAATTTCAAACCTTGGTTCTCTGCTTTTTGACCAGTGGGAGTATTTTAAATCTTGATAAAAGGCTCGTCGAGGAGGTTTTAGGTCCAGGTCCTTATTTCTCACAATTGCGGATACAAAAGGTTCAGAAACCCAAAGCCAGTCATGATGCCAAAGGAGGCTTCCTGAAGCTACCAAGCTGCAAACTAGTCACCGATGGGCAGCAGCTGTCATCGGCCCCCTGACCCCCATACGTTTTTAAGAAAAAAAATATGTATGGCTGCCATCTAAAAATTGAAAGACAATTCAAAAATCACCTATTATCGGGGCTTCCCTGGTGGCGCAGTGGTTCAGAGTCCGCCTGCCGATGCAGGTGACACGGATTCGTGCCCCGATCCGGGAAGATCCCACATGCCGCGGAGCGGCTGGGCCCGTGAGCCATGGCCCGCTGAGCCTGCGCGTCCGGAGCCTGTGCTCCGCAACGGGAGAGGCCCGCGTACCGCAAAAAAAAAAAAAAAAAAAAAAATCACCTATCATCTAGCTTCTCTGGAAAAATGGACAGATAGGTTAACTCTGCGCTCACGTTTCCAGTCCAGCCGAATGGCTAGCACATCTCCTCCAGCAGGCCCGGTTCACCCGGCCTGCCCTGTTTGTTACCTTACAGTACCTGCCTGGCTCCGCTGCCATTTGAGTTTGTTGTCCTGGTCCTACGCCCCCATCGTACACCTGGGGTTGATGATCAGCAGCCTCCGTTAATCACCTAGGAGAATCCATCCAAAGAATTAAAAGTCTTAATTTTCTGGTTTTACTCATGAAGGGCACACATATAGCAATATGAAAATAAGATTATCATCCAATGACAGTTTCATTTGCTAAATGATACAGCACTAAAGCACTTTCACTGTGTTTAGTCCCTTTTCAGTACTGATCGAAGCTGGCAAACTGTCACTTTTAGCAACCCTAGTCTCACTCATAATACACTATTCAAGTACAAAATGAAGTCACTGCGATGAACGATTTTGTCATTATTCTCTAAAACCATAATACCGATTTCTTGTTTCAATAACATCTGTGTATCAAATTTATCCAGTGAGGTAAGTATTTATAAGCTTTGTCAAATTTTGGTAATCTATTTCCTGCATGAGAAAAACTAGATCAATTTTTCATTTACTAGCAGTCTTTCAGGAGTGGAAATACTGTCTACAAGCATTTTTGTTATTAAGTGTCTGCACCTAACTTTTACCTAACCCAGTGGCTGCAAGGATAACCTACCTCACTTGTTCCCGGAGCACACGCACTGCAGTGCACTTAACGTTTTGTGACTGAACACAGGAAGTCTTCAGTAACCTGACCAGGCATTAATAGTAATTGATGGATGGAAGGTTACTGACCCCTAGCAAATCAATTGTATAATTAATTCTAAATTAATCCCTGGTGCTGTCTGAAACCAGTTTTTGAAGAAGATTAATAGCTGATACTTGACATCTGTCCCCCTGATTACGGGGGAAAAAAGGGAGAGGGGCTGTGATAATCCTTCATCCTTCTAATTCTACACAACTTTGTAGTTGTTAGTAACAAACGTCACATCTCCACAACGGCTATGGGGGAAGTGAAGTTACATGCCTGTCTGGAAAACATGAAAGGCTCTAATAATCACTGGTTTTGGTTTCAAAACCATTTTGCATTATTCTTCTGTCTCTGAAGACCTACAAAGGGTATCAAGAATGTGGGTCAGTTTGGTCCAGGCCATTATAATAACCTTGAAGTGCACGGTCAAAGGTGTGGGGGGGGGTTTAACCTCTTGTCATTCGGAAATCTCCTGAAGTGGCATAATTTTCCCTGTGCAGACGGGATGTAAGAAATAAAAGGTACAACTTGCCGGTGAATGATCAGCCTCCTGTCCGGCAACTACATATCATAAATCCTGACACTGCCTTGGGGACGGGACCACTTAGTCAAGACTACCAGTAGGTGGCGTCCTGACAACGGTACTAACGCTCTCTTTTAGAAGTTATCAGAGACCTGCTTTTCCAGAGTGTCTCTGCAATTAGTGGATTATCAACACCGGTAAAACTCTACACTTGGTTTTGGAGGACTCTACTTTTCTTGAAGTGCTCTGGCTTAGAGGCTTTTCTTTCATCTACACCTCAGGAACTTGGGGCCAAGATGAAGTCCACAGTTTCCTACTCCCTGGCTCTCTCTCCTGGCCATTATGTTTCCACCCTCACTCAAAATACCTCTTCTTTGAAGCTGCTCACCACCCAGCAATACCACCAACCCACTGTGCGCACTACCCTCAGAACTGTGAGTTACCACGTCTCGTCCACTCCAGACCTGAGCAGCTGGGTCCGTCTTCCTCTCAACCCTCCCGACTCTGAAATGGACAACGTGTGCAGCAACAGCCTAGCTCCCGGGCCTTAACTCCAGTGCTCTTTTCCTTCGCACCACTTCCACCCACTGCCACGGGCTCATCCAGGACCCAGGGATCACAAGCACCTCTGAACAGCTCCTGCTTTTGAAACTGAAACCTGGAGTGCCCCTCGGACTCTATTATCCTATTCCCACCCTGATCTCTTCCTAAAAGTGCTGTGCCACCATCATAACTCTGGATCGGCCTCGCACACAGTCCTTCTTCATTACTGGCCATATCAAACTGAACATGGACTTTGCTCTGTAACTCTGAACAAATCACTTAACTGGTCTGATCACAGACAAGTTACCTGTAAGGAGGATCGTAAGACGTAACAAGAGGGAAACTGCAAATACAACATCACGAGGGGGCCAGCATGGACTTACACGGCAGCTTCCAGTTCTTCCTTGAAAACCCAGGCGAGGCCATCACTTAGCCACACTCATACTTTTTAATTCTTTGGCAGTCTCCCTGCCCAGGTTCTGCTAACTTTTCATCTCAATACCGATTCCAGTTATCCTGGAGAAAGAAGCAGAAGAAGAAAAATACCTAAGTGGGTTGATGGGCTGATAATTAAGACAAGAGTCAACTGTCTGAACTTCTAACTCAACCAACTCAACTTCATCCTTCTCTGCCTTCCCTGATCTAATTTTCTACTCTTTAGTACCGCTTCTCCGTCTGTCTTTACCACAATACTCTCTTCTCCAGGGTTTCGTCTTGGGCTGCCTTCTCTCTCTGGGCCACGGAGCGTGGGCTTCGTTTGTGAAATCCTGGAAACGGAACATAAAATGTGGGGTGCCTGTGCCTCTGTCAGAGAGAACCTACGATTTCTTTCATGTGATTCTGAGAATCTATGGAAGGGAAAAAAAAAAAAAAAAAAAAAAAAAAGACTTAAGAACCACTGATCTGACAGACCTGAATTCAAAGCCTGGCAATATCCCTACTCATTGTGGGACCTTAGGCAAGACACCTACCTTTTTAGAAGTTCCTCATCAGTATGATTAGGATCAAACTACCAACTCTGTTCGGGGCTTTGTGAGAGATAAGGTAGATAAGGTGTTTGGTACCATATCTGGCACATTAGGCCTTCAACTTGATGAGTATTAACTAATAATAAGCCAGATAGCTACCTATTTTACCTAGGTGAACTCGTGAATCTATGGAAGGGAAAAAAAAAAAAAAAAAAAAAAAAAAAAAGACTTAAGAACCACTGATCTGACAGACCTGAATTCAAAGCCTGGCAATATCCCTACTCATTGTGGGACCTTAGGCAAGACACCTACCTTTTTAGAAGTTCCTCATCAGTATGATTAGGATCAAACTACCAACTCTATTCGGGGCTTTGTGAGAGATAAGGTAGATAAGGTGTTTGGTACCATATCTGGCACATTAGGCCTTCAACTTGATGAGTATTAACTAATAATAAGCCAGATAGCTACCTATTTTACCTAGGTGAACTCGTCCACTCCCAGTGAAAGACAACCCTCCAATTCTATTTAGGCTCAAACGTCTCTCATAAGCTCCAGACTACACAAATAGCCACTGGGTACTACACTTGAATTTCCCACGGGCAACTCAAATTCATTGTAGTATGTTTTCCCTTCTCTATCGCCATACCATGTATTTCATGTTAAGGCTCCTCAACCAGTTTGGCCAAGCTAGAAATCTCTATAAAGTTATCTTAGATAGACTTACTCTTCCCTTGAATGTTCAATACAATGAGACCTCAAGTTCTACTGGTTCTACCTTTAAGAGACCTCTGGAATCTGTCCCCACTTTATCCACATGGTCACTGCCTTAGTTTGGAAACTTAATAGCTCTTACCTGGATCACTGCACCAGCTTTATGAATGATTTTTGTCCCAAGGTTCTCACCTGTCCATTCTGTCTTCCACATTTATTGGAGGGCCCTACGTGATGGGCATTTTAAGAAATTATTAAATTGTAAGTGTTCGATTCTCCCCTTCCCCTGAAAACTTTCTCTTTGGCTCATGGTCTCACCCTCCCCTGGAAGAGATCCTCTGCCAGTGCCACCTTTGTCCCATGAGCTCCGATTATGGAAAGTGAAGATAACAGGTGCAAGAATCACAGCCTTACCAGGCGAAACACTCGTTTCAGACCCACTGGCAACAGGAGCAGGAGTTTCTTATGAGAAACGGAGGACTGAGAGAGCAGAAAGTGGGGTAAGAAGCGGGAGGGCCTTAGGCTTGCTGCAGGGGAGAGCTCTGTGATGAGGGCTTGGGGGTTGGGGGTAGGGGCTAAGGACAGTTTGAGGCCAGGGTGAAAACGCGAGAAAAAGGGACAGAGATTTAGGTGCTTCTTTGATTTGCCAGAGTCACCAGTAAAGATGTAAACGACTATTATTTCTGCATGTGCTGGGACGGGACCATAAAAACCTCTGGGCTCTGACAGTTACATCTGGTTAAACTGCATGTTCCTGAGGATGAAGGCCCCGTGACATTTAAGGTCCTTGACCATCTGGTGCCAACTTCTCCCACCCTGTCCGCCCCTCCCTTCCAGCAAGTTTCACCCAGAACTGCCCTCCAGTCTGCATTTCTTCACACCTGTGTCAGCCCAGCGTGCTCCCTCTGTCTAGAATGGCCTCACCCTGCCTTTCTGCTGGTCACTTCCCACAGGCCAGCATCCAAAACTGCCAACCCCCATTCCATGAACTGGGATAGCCTCCTGCTGTCCAGGGCCAGGTTATCTGCAAGAGAGCGGAAGTAAAAACCGTAAAGAGATTGAGTGGTTGAAACTTTTCCTTGAGTGAAGGTTAAGGAGGACATCCAAAGTGAAAGGAGTTATCCACAGGGAACTTATTAAGAATGAGTTTAAGCAGTCGGCGGATCTAAGGACTGAACGGAAGTCCACGGGGCAGGGCAGCGGGGACTGAAGCCAGCCTCACTCCTTCCTGTAATGTATATGCACCTTTACTCCAGTACACAAATCCACTGCTTCCTTCATTGTTTTAAGCAACAAAAATAATTTGTAATTTGTAAGAGTGATTTGCAAATGGTAAAACCGGCCAAATTTCTAGAGACGAAAGATTATGCTGTGCCTAATATCAAAATGTACTGCCAGTGAGGGAGGTCTGTAAAAGCAAGGAAGAAACCAGACCAGCTCTGGATAAAAAACTTACCTCTCTCCTCAGCATTCTGTAATAACTTAAATGGGAAAGGAATTTGAAAAACAACGGATACTGGTGTAACTGAATCACTTTGCTGTACACCTGAAACTAACACATCGTTAATTACACTCTAATATAAAATAAAAATTTTAAAAAACACACACAAAACTTACCTCTGATGAAAACTGACCACATGCCATCAAACAGTACAAACAGAATGTATTTCTCAATCTATCAACTTCCCTTTGTTGACAAACCTACAGGGCAAGAATATAGTAGTGTTCACTGTTTACCCGGTTATTAATTTACCCCAGGCAAACCTTTGTGCCCAAGAACAGAAACATCCTAAGCCCTTAGAAGTTTTTAGGTGGTATGGAAGGGAAGCTGAGCTTCATAAGGGTGTCTGATGCTACAAATGAAGAAAAGTCAGACTAGATCGAAAAGGGTTTAGGATCACAACGAGGCAGAAACATGTAAAATATTTCATGCAGCCAACCTTGTTTATTGAGAAATCCTGGTTTTATTGCCCGTTAACATGTTTGCTCCACAAACTAATTTCTCATAAAGCAAAGCACAACTTTTTCTTATAAATAGTATAAATTATTTTATTTACAGAACTTGTTACAAAACAAATAGACTATATATTTCTTCTCTTTTAAATATCCAAAGTAATTTTCTATCCCTTGACATTTGTTCATGTTCTATACAGCAGCCAACACAAAGTCCAGCTGAGATGCTCTTGATTATGTGTACAAATGATCAACCTATTCACACATTTTAACACAGGAGATTGCTTTTATAACCAAGCTCAAAAACAGAAAACAAACAAACAAAAAAACACAGCAAAATGCTTTCAAGGCCCTACATTCACACTGACAGTATGTAGTGCTCATTTAAATGATCTGAAAAAGTAAAAGGTTTTGCACAAAATGTAATAATGATTATTTTCTGCTAAACAATGAAACTTTTAACAATCATTTTCCAAAGCCCAACTTTTGCCCCCCCGCAGGACAGAATGGGAGATATTAAGAAATTCCTTGGCAACAGAACTCTCGCAGGAAGACAGCTGCCTTTATAAGTTACATTTTTCAAATTATACATCTTTTTCAATGTTCTCAGAGGTACTCTGTATATTTTTGGAATACAAAATATTTTAAATATTCTATTTTAAACTCTGCATTTCATGAGTGAATAACAAAACAGACACATTGTGTAAGTTGCTGGCTGACAAGATTTGTAACCCTTGGTGCCACCGGGAAATCCATCACCAGTTGAATTCCTGTGAACCAAAAGGTCTTAATTTTAAAATACCTTATAAAATTACCAGCATTTGGTGGTTTTCAACTCCTCCCCTAAAATTTTAGTAACAATATTTAGGTGGAAAAAGCAAACTCCAAAAGTTCAACTGAACATTCAAGTCTTTTTAAAGTATCTGTCTAAGCTTAAAACTAGGTTCAGGCACTTTCAGTTTTTTTTTGTTTTTTTTTTTCCCCATTTGTTTTAATCACATCACATACTAACGCACATGTGCTCAGGGCGCGCGCGCGCACACACACACGTGCACGCATGTGCGCACACACTCTCTCACACATAAAACACTAACAAAAGAAAAGCAGTGTGTCACTTATTACGTGTAGTCTATTGGGAAATCAGGCAACTAGGGAGAAGCAATGCCCACTTCATCTGTATGAATCCACTCCCAAGACACTGAAAGGGACAAAAGACTTTCACAGAACAGAGGCATCCCTTAAACCGTAAAGGAGGCAGGTTCTAGAACTATTGGCTTGGCAGTGAACCACTTCAAATTATAAAAAGGTATTTACTTTTATTAATTAATAAATAAATACTAGATGATCTCAATTGTACCAAAACAGGATATCCGAAAAAAAGACCTGTGCAAAAATACATATTTAAATATGTACAATTCATTTTTAACAAAATATGTCTTCTCAAATAGGGATACTTCCATATTTATAATAGAACAAGAAATTCCAAAATAAAGATACAAAAGTAGGTTTTGTATAATTCTTTGTTCATCATTGCAGCACTTTTTTTTTTTTTTTTGTAGGTTAAGAAAACTGCAGGAGTTGTCATGAAATTCTATTGGAAAGAATATAAAAATTATCTTGGTTTTAAATTGATACCAAAGTCTGTCTAGAAACAACCCAACCACTGCAAATTTGGTTTTTGCAAGTTAATTTAATTCAAAAAAATACTTGTACTCCCGTTTTAAATGGTCTTAATTGTTCATCATAATAAAAAGTAGTTGTAGGAGAAAATACAATATTCGAACAACAGTCTAAAATTTAATAGCACTGTTTAGGTCTGTTTGTGGCAGGCAGAATCCAAAATGGCTAATTTCCTAATCCCGATGCGCTGTGTACTACCGGGAGACAATAATGAAATTTCAATTAAAACCTCAGTCTAAGAAATCAAATGATCAAGACTCGCTAATCTAAATATCTACATTATTCTGCATCAACCTGCTATCGTGGATCCTATTCACATCTTTCGGAACAACATGATCTGTCTATAAATTCCATCACTAAAAGCAACTTTATTTATAACCATCAAGTCCCCTTGGCTCTGAAAATAAATTCTACCCATACCCCATTGCACTTGTCACCAAGGAATCAACTAAGTACGTTCTGATTCGCTCTTACCTCCGTCTCTCCATCTCCCGGGATGAACCACCAGACTGACCTCTCCTAACGACACCAAACTGGCCCATCCGTGCTCTCTTCTTAGACAAGCTCTCTTACAGTATCATTTTTAAAACATTTACTGACTGATTGCATAACAGGTGAACAAGATACTGTTCTCCCCTTCCTTTAAAAAGAAAATCAATATTTTACATCAATTTATAGCTAAAGTATCTGAATAAAGATTTTGTTACCTTACATAATAAGAATAGTTCTGTAGCAATTCACATTATTAGGCTGGTAACCAAGTATTTATTCATTCTACCTGTTGTTGACTTAAAATTCCCTGAAACTGAAGTTTGTAACCCAAGAATTGTAAGAAAAACGGATGCACTGACTGGCTCTGTCCCAGCCCTGCCCAGGGCCATGATCAGAACCTTGGGAAATTTACCCTGTGTTCGGCAACTTTGTGTGTTCTTCTAAGCAAAAGTGCCTGGTTCTCCTTTCAGGAGCTGTGGTGGTGGAATCATCTGTTAAAGAGCTCCAGCTCATCCCCTCAAATTCGATGACACCTTCTCAATCAATGATGTCTTAACCTATCAAGCTCTTTCTTTGGGGGTGGGGTACTAGAAACACTATCCTGGAGGGTCTCTGAAGCTCCCCGTGAGAGGGCAGGCGTAAGTCCCCAGAAAGGAGGTGTGACTAGCAGACACTACACATGCATCCTGTCATCTCCGCACGGGCAGGTGTTCACAGTCACCAACGCCCCTCCCTGGGTGCCTGCTCCCCATCCCAACGGCATCCACATAAACATGTGTAGTGGCAGGAAGGGGTGTGTAGATACACACAATATGGGGAGTGCTCCAAGCGGAAATTTACACTTAGTCCCAGGACAGTGTCCAAGGAAGAGGTTGCGGGTAGTGCACCGAGTGCCTTGGAAACATTTAAGTACATCAATGACTTTGTGAACGACAGAGTCTGCTGCATCCCAACTATTTCACGTTACAAAGGCAATTTTTAAAAACAGGAGACTGGACAGGACAACCAACCTAATTGTATACTATTTAACATGAAAACAAAGGTTAAAAAAAATTCAATCTCTTTGGAAATCTTGGAAAATTTTCCCCCATAGTGATTTGTCTACCTCCCCACCCACCAGAATTTGGCTTTCCATTATCAAAATTGTTTGCATTTTCTTTTAAAAAAAAAAATATCACACAACAATTGCTTTTGTACCATGAAAAGTAAGCCTCTAAACTGGTGTATACTTGCTCTCTGGCCATCAATGGCTTTAAACCAGTGTGTACATTAGAAACTTCTGACGGCTTCTGATCCCAAATTACTTGCAAAAGGCTGGGCAAAAACACAGGCTCTTTTGTCATGGTGCCTCTCACTGACGTCCATATTCCATTCCCGGCACCTGCTATAAAAACCTAGCTGCAGACCCCCTTTCTCCAGAGGGCTGCTTGGGGTGCAGCTCTGCTCGCCCCTGGGAGGTGTCTCCAGTTAAGGTGCCTGACTGCTGGAGAGGGACCTACAGACGACAGGGTGAGGAAAGAACTAGGCAGGGAGAGGAGGGAGGGAGAGAAGTCTACAGTCACGCTCTTGCCAAGACACTCTCGCCAGCCAACCTCCTCCAAGAGTGGCTCCGTGAAATACTACAGGTTCAACAACGAGACGGGAACTTCTCACAGATTGTAGCAAGTAGTCCAGACCGCTCTAACACTGATAAAAGCAATTCGGTGGCTGGACTTGATCCAGTGTCCTTTACGAGTACTCACTGCTACAGACAAAGCTTCAGGGACATCCTCGTTAAAACAACAGCCCAGCAGATTTCTACCCTCGAGGCCCACAGGAGGTTGGGAAAACAGACTCAAAGGCATCGTGGAGTCCAGAGTGCTGAGTGGAGGTGTAACTTGTCGTCAAAAGTGTCCAGATTATTCCTCCCCGTGCTATTTTCAGCTGTCAGGGACGTGCCTTTGGCTTTCAAAAAAGAGGGGGTGGGGAGACAACGAAAGGTAAGTAAGCGGCTGTACACGGCCCCGCCCTGATTTCTAAACACGGTATTCCCGAGGCCACTGCGTCTCCAACCAACTGGGCGATGCCAGGAGCAGGCAGCTCTAGAATTTGGCTTTAGCTTTCAAAAGCCTTCCGTGCCCTGGGGCACAATCCTTCTAAATAAAAGACTGGCTTTTAGAAAACTGTCCAGAAGAGAGGCAGCCTGGGTTTCTAGCTTAGAGAAAAGGCTCACATGTTTGCCTTTTGGTTCTATTTACTGATGCAGTTTCCTTGAAGGTATTCCAGGTTGTCAACTGAGACGTACGTGAACAAGGTCAAATGGGCCACCACACAGGTGTGAAAACTCACACCCAAGGCCATGCTGAGGCAGGGAGAGGGGACTCTGGCCTTCACCGTCCCAGAGTGAGCTAGTTTTAGGTCCTTGGTGGCAGAGCCCACGAATCAACTCGGGGGCTGGGCTCGCACCCAGCCCCATCTCCTAGGCTCCCCAGCAGGTCCCACTGATTCCGTTGCTGAGGGGATTCCAACCGGTTCAGTTATCTCTGCTTTAAAATCAGCTCCGCGGAGAACAGGGAGCTCAGGTCCCTACTGGTCTAAGAAGCAGCCTTCTTTACAGCATTTTGGAGTCATGGGTCCCTTGGATAGTCTGAAGAAAGCTACAGGATCCCTCTTGCAGATAAATGATCACAGACGTAAAAATACGCAACATCTTGGGGGTTCATCCATCCTCTGATCTGTAGCCATGGGCCCCCCCTAGAATTTGTGCAGCACAACAGAAAGTATGCCACTGCAGAGGAAATCTTTCTCAAATACAAACTTAACATGAAACTGCTTTTAAGGAAAAGAACCCAAACTTAGGCTGTTTGTCCTAGTGGGACACAGTCCCCCCCCCCGCTAGACGGTAGAAATCAGAGGTGGCAAACTGGCAGCTCATGAGCCAAATTTAGCTGGCAAACGTGTGGGCTTCCCCAGATCAAAACAAAACGAAAAACTACAGAGCTTTAGAAAATGGTCAAATTTCTCACGCAAGTCCAGCTCAGCAGTTTCTCTTTGAAATTGCTAACAAGCTTCTGGGAGCAGCTGCTCTGTGTAGACGAGACTCCCACTCCCCCATTCCCCACAGACACTGTCACTCTCTGCTGCACCCGCCCGGCCTCTTCCTCGCCTTCTGACACTGGCGGACAGTAAGGTCCGCAGCGGCATCTGCGTGAAGATGGCGCGCTCAGTGACACTGGCGTGGGCATCCCGAGGCAGTGGGACAGCCCTCCCAGGATTCATGTGAATCAGGAAACTACACCCAGAAGGGAGTTATTAAGGGATGGATTCTTACAGTGTTTGCACTGCGTTTTATGCTTATCGTTAAACTACAAGGAATAACTACAAATCAAGAAGGTTTCACTTGTCCAGGAACCCCTGTTCAAAGAGACCCAAACAACACACGAATAGCCCATATGTATTTGTGGCTCAGAGAGAAGAACTGAAGCAGCTGCTACCTAAATTTGTGCAAAATTATTTTCCCCATACCTTTGGCACTGAGTATTAATTCACACAGATATTGGAGGGAAACTTCTATCACATGAACCAACTTCTTGGTATTTTCTGGAAAAGTTCTAGCCTGGCATTTAAGTTCAGTTTTGAAGATGAGGAAGGGAAGAAAAACAAAACAAAACAAAAAAGAGGCTCACATTTTAAAGTAGGGCTCTGGGGGTGACACCGCTGAAATTCCTGCTTGTAAGCAAGGACAGGAGGTATCCTGCTGAATGAAATAACAAGATGAGAGAGGACCTGGACAGGAGAGAAAGGAAGCTGGAGGAACCGGCCACAGAAGGGAAGGCCAGGAGGAAACAGCAGCAGGGGAAAGAGTGGGGAAAAGACAAGATACCGCCTGAGAAAGCCCCGGTCAGTAATGAATCCGAAGGCCAGATAGCCCTTCTCTACAAGTGGGTCACGTTCAGATTTTTTTTCAATCTGTTAACTCAAACAAGATTTTAGTCTTCTGCTCTGCCCATAGTAAATGCTGCTTTCCTGCCGCCTCGGAAAGCAGGGAGGAGAAAAAAAATAGGGAGAGAAATTAACAAGGAAATTAAAATTCTGAAATTCTTTGATGGGAAAAATATTCAACGGTCTCTTTCAAATTTAAATCATCCCTTTCTAGATCAGTTTGATTTTAGCCCAGCTTTCTTCAGAAAAACACACCGAAGGACTGCTCTCTGGGAAACACGGCCCGCCGGCCTCGGGGAGGGGTCTGCCGTCACGCACGACGGTGTCCGCGGCACTTGCTGCCGAAATGCACCTGTCGTGGCCTCCTCACCCAGGAGCGTCCCCCGAGCGTCATCACAGAGTCAGGCAGAGAGGAGCCTGTTTGACCTCCATCTGGCCAGCAACTCATCCTTTTCTTGAAAGACCCCATGAAGCTGGACATTGGCTTTTAGGCAAACCCACCAACCCGACCACATAGATCTCCGAGCTGACGAAAGATCTCAAGGGAGGGGCCACGGGCCTCCCCACTGGGCTCCCAGGCCCTGTCCTACCTGATGCAGGAGGGAGCTGTTTGCCAGTCCTGGCGGCCCCGGGCTGGGGCCCGCATGCTTCACGTGGACGTGGTTCACGGCCGGCAGTTTGGCCACCTTGGTGGGCCTGCCGCTGCTGCTGTTGATGCCACTCGAGCCCGGCGAGCACTTTCTTTTCTTGCCTAGGAGCTTGTCCAGAGGAGTGTGCGGGTGGGGGCAGGCGCCGTGAGAGCTGACGGGCAGCTCACCGGCCTGGTGCACGAAGGGGCCGAGGGAGAGTGTGGAGTCGCCGCTGTTCACCATCACGCTCATCCTCTTGATGGACTCGCCGGGGCTCCCGCCGGGGGCGCCCCGCCCGGGCTGCTCGTGCCGGCCGCTCACCGAGTTCGCTTTGCCGGCCACACAGTTGAGGCCGACGCCGTGGGGAGAGGCTACCGCCGCGGGGTGGGGAGGCCCGGGGTGAGCCACACAGTTTTTCCTAAAAGACTCCATGGAATGAGAAGAAGAGGAGGAGGAGGACGAGGACGAGGACGAGGAGGGGACTAACAGCGGGGAAGTGTTTTTGCGTTTCTTTCCTGAGCCGCCGCTGCCGGCACTGCTACTCGCGTGGTGACAGTTAGTGCTGTTACCAGAAGGCTCCTTGGGCCTTAAAGACTTGCTAGATTTCAACTTCTGAGGTTTCCTGGCCATGGGGGAGGAGGGCACGGAGGACAGGCCGGAAGGCGTGGAGGGGGAGGACGAGGAGGAGGACACCTGTCTGGACTGCATACTGCACACGGGATCCACGGCCCCGGAGGCGGCGGGCTGTGCGTTCAGTGTGGTTCCATGAGCTGGTACCGACTTGCTACTGGGGGAGATGCAGGAGGACGAGAGCGGGACAGGGGAGGGAGACACGGTGGCTGCCGCCAGGTAGCTGACCCCACAGTGTGATGTCGGCACAGAGTTTGTCCGGTGAGGAGCACGTGTGGAGACGGGCGATGCGGTACTGGGCACCGGCGGGATCTTCCTGTGAAACAGAAGAGGGCCTGAGCAACGTCCACCGCCGCCCTTCGTGGAAGCTTTCAGAAGGACACCCCCTTCACCTCTGGCACTGAACACACCCCATGGTCACAGGGATCACGCCGAGATGCTGGGCCACACAGAGGGTCACTTTTCCCCTTCAAATTCTTAACGCCTTTCTGCGCTCTGAGAACAACGGCCTATAAGGCCGTGTGCCTCACCGGTGCTGCGGCCGCAGGTACGTACCCCACACCCTCCCGTCTGGCACCCCAAACTCCGTGATCCTGGCTACTGATCTTCCTTCAGTTCCGAGAACGGGCCGTGAAGCGAGACCCTGTGTATCTTCCGCCTACAGCACTCTCACCCCAACTCCTGCTCACCCTTCCGTTTCAGCCCCCATCATCACTTTCTCAGGAAAACTGTCCTGACCGTCCTGACTCGCTTCGTTCCCGCACTGCCCCCCGTTCCCAGACTCTGGAAGACTCTGGTAGTTTGAACATGTGACTGATGACCACTGTCTAGCATCTCTGTGGACGGAGCAATCCACAGCGGATCTACCACTGTCCCTCCAGCACGGTGCCTGGCACACAGAAGGCGCTCAAACGCTGAGAGAACTCATGAACAAACGAGGAAAAAGGACGGGCACAGCTAGTTAATAACAACTGCTAGGTCCCAGCTACTGGCCTGAGTGCCTGTACAAGGGAACAAAGCCCCCAAACCTCAGGGGGACTTCTGGTCACGGTGAGCTAACAGTGTATTCTGTCTATAATATTTGGGTAAAGTATGTATTCAAACAGTCAAACCAGGGAGGACCCCCCACCCCGCCGCCGCCCTCACCCCGGCTTCTATTTTAGCTCCGATTTTTAAAACGTGACGGCGCCAAAATCTCAGAAACCCCTATGGCATAATGAACACTGAGATGGCAAAACAGCAAACGTCCTGACTGGAAGCCAAGTGCCAAGCCTGCCCGGCTCCCGGCCTCCACGGGCAGCTCTGGCTGATCCGGGCGCCGTACCAGCAGGGGCCGGGTTCCTCATCCTTCAAGCGAGAGCGCTGGCCTAGACTGCTGCCCAAGGGCTTTCCACGTGCGTTTTGAGAAGGACTATAGTTATTAATAAACGGAATTAACAACTGCGAGTGTGCGCACCAGCCTTAAAACTCCCACTCAAGAGTGTGGCTCTGGCCCTAAGTCAGTGCTTCCCAACTGTGGCTGCACATCAGAATCACCTGTGGAGTTCAGGCCACACCCAGACGGGCCACACCAGAATCTCGGGGTGGGGTCCAGGCGTTAGTAAGTTCTAAATCTCTCCAGGAGATTCCAGCGTGAAGCCAAGGCTGAGAAGCCGGCCTCTACCCCCATGCTACTCACGAAGGATAAGCCTGAGAGGCTTACTAGAGATGCTGAGTCCCTGGGCCTCACCCCAGACCTCCTTCATCGTGGTGTGTTTCTCCACAAGATCCCCAGGGCAACTGGCACCTGTGAGAAGCTCTGCTCAAAATGCAGCACGGGGGCTCCGGGCTCCGGCTCCCTGGGCGCAGTGGCTTCTCATGGCCACCAGGTGGCTTAGGAAGAGGGGCCTAAGGGCCAGGCTGCTACAACTGAATCCTGGGAAAAGGAAAGGCTTCCACAGGGGCAGGGATGTGGACCTCTCCGGATGACATGACTGGTTTCTCTTAAAAAAGCTCTTTTAAGTCATTTCTTACCTTCTGCATAAAGAAGAGACAAAAAAAGAAGAGGTAGTCATATTGACCTGTGTTTGCACACATGAACTCAGAGGACACAAGCAACTGATAAAACCGCTTCTGCCTGTGAGAAGTGGGTAGAAAACAGAGGAGTACGGGGCCAGGGGGACTAAAACTTTTCACTGCACGCCTCTTCATATTCATGTTTCCTTTTTTAGCCAAGTGACTTTATTACCAATCTAAAAAATTAATTAGCAAAAGGAAAACCCAAACCACAAAACCTTTGATAGCCAACCCAGCCCCTCCTTAGGGGGAAGTGCAATAGTGGCCCCCAGTCACTGCACGCAAGCAGCAGACAGAACTCACAGGGGCTTGCAAACAGCCTTTCGGGTCGTGGCCACGCTCCAGAGGAAGAGCTGGTCTACGTTCACTGCTGCCCAGAGACTCCACACACTGAAGATAACTTACTTCACTGCCAGGCTCAAATCGCACCTCCACTTATCCCGAAGTTAACCACGGTAACTAAAGGGTAAGGGGCTGAGGAGAGTGCTGCCGGGGCTCTTTGCAGAAGGGAGGACTTTCGGCTGAGCCAGTAGGATGGGACCTGGCCGACTTCAAAACTTTCCTTGAGTGCCTCAAAGATGCCACCTGAAGAACAGTTCTCTTCTGGATGAGAAGTGCCGAGCCACTCCCGGCAAATCTCAGGGGCAGCCTGCGCCAGCACCCCTCACTCCCCTGTCGGCAGCATTTACTCCCTCAAGCACCTGGCCTGGCACCTCTCTTCAAGCTCCTACCTGCCCCAGGCCCGTGTGCCAGCTCATCACTGAGTGGCCCGTCTGTCTCTACTGAATTGACTTTTTCAAAACCAAAGGTCATGTTAACAGAGAGAACGGTTTCCTCCTCACTGCGAGCAAGTGACGGATAAGGCAGTGAGCCTCTGACAGAACAGAGAGAGACAGACAGTGGAGTCAACTTCAGGGTCCTGCTTCTTCAGAGGTTCACAGCACAAAGAAAACCTCTCCAACACGAGCCATTAGGAACCGAAACTCTCTCAACCCAAACCACTGGCCATAAACCACTTACCAATATAATGGGGATAAAAATTCTGAGGACCCTTCTAAACCCTTAGGAGTACATTAAACCCATAGTCCTGTGAGCTCAATGAGCTCTCCAGGTCCCACCAGTAAGAGGCTGAGATTTCATGCATTTTAAAGTTTTCTGATATGAGGCCACCCCCCAAAGAATCCCGACAAACCAGTGCCCAAGTCTGTCTCTGGTTCAGAACACTGTTCCTTCATAAAGGTTCTTATCTAGCAAGAACCAGGAAGCAACATGAAATAAAGCAGAGTAACACTGCAGTGGGGCTGGTCTTCACAGTGAACAAGTGCAAGTCCTTCCTGTTAATGACCACGGGGATGGTTCTCTGGATTGTGGACTACCCGAGGTCTCTGACAGCTTCCTCTGACTGTATCAGGCAAGCAAAGCAGAGAGGCAAAAATAGATGTACTCGCAGAGTCCACTCAGGGAGGCACTAGTAAATGACGCCCCAATGGAGGGTTTGGGATGACTAAGTATTATCGGACAGCCCCCTTCAGCAAAGCTCAGGGCTTCCCGAAGTAGGCTCCACCAAGCGCTAGTCCCCGGGATGCTCCCCTAAAAGAGGTTCCCAGGTCAAAAGAGCCTGGGAGACAGTCCGCATCATACACGATATCCTCTGCTTTGAGAGTTACAACGGACCGTGCCCATTAAAGGCTTTGAGAAGTCCTGCAGTAACAAAAACTATTTTACTTCAGGAAAGGCTGAGCTAATAAACCTTTCTGGCCATGGAACTGTTCTTCCACTTAAAATCACGTTGCGGAAACGGCACGCATAAGGCCACACGAGATGATCGTCTTACTTTCAACTGTAAACCAGAGCAAATGGCTCCTTTCCCTAAAACCCTCAGCAGCTCCTCAGTGCCCTCAATCAATTTCAGTGTCATCTGACCTCTCAGCTCTCCTCTTGCTCCAGGAGCGTCCTTGCTCTTTCTCAAACAAGCCATGTTCTTTTCTGACTCAAGACATTCGCACATACGGTTCTCCTTGCCTGGAACCCGCTCCTCCCCGCTGGCCCCACGGCTGCCCTTTCTCATCCATTCATCTCAGTTCAAGGGCCCCTTAAGACAGGCTCTCCACGAATCCCTCCGTCCTGTTATTTTCCCATCTCAGCTCTTAGGTGGGTCCAAACCCTGGCTCTACCTCTAACGTTCTGTGTGACCTTGCTTCTCAGTTTCATGATCTGTAAACCAGGAATAATCCAGGCCACCTGACACAGCAAGGTGCCTGGCCTACAACAGTCTCAGTAAGCGCTACAGGTTATTAGCGTTTCTGTCATCTCCCTTACGACAAGCTATGATCTCTACGTTCTGTTGACTGGCTCTCACATTTCTCCCCGACCTAAAATGTGAGCTCCGTCCATCTGGGAGTCCCTCGGCCTGAAACCCCAGCACCGAGAACAAGACACATTTGCTCCAAGAGTGAGTGTATGAATGATGAGGGCCCTTCCTCCAGGGCTGGTCAAAGGCCACGTGTTCCTCTCAGAGACCATTATTTTCATTAAATCAGCCCCGTAAGAAACAAAGAGGATGCAGCCCTGATGCGCCACCCGCCCCCCGAGTTGGTGGGACGGGCACTCACTTCCATAGCTGCGCGTTCAGATGCTTCTCCACCATGAGGTTGAGGGCGCAGCGAAGCCGGTTCCACCTGGAGTCAAACACGTAATAGCCTCTTCCAATCTGCCGACTCCCGAATGTGCAAAACTGCAAGAGAGAGAGCACACGCTCGGACTCACTAACTCCGAGGGCGTGTGGCCCAGGAAGGAGCAGCCAGGACAGACGGCGCTTACTGAGGACCGAGGGCTGTGAAGCACGAGCGTGACAATGCCTGGCCCTGAGTGTCATGGAAGAGAACGGGAAGAGCAGGAGACGCGTCCGACCGAGTGCACGCCGCCTTGGGGCGCCCTGCTCTGAGCTGCACTCGCACCTTGACCTCGCCCCGCATGGACCGGAGGGCATGCCCGGGTCCCCGCCGCGCCCCCCTGCAGTGCCCGGTCCCTGCGGCGGGGGGAGGGTTGGCGCGGGGGCGGATGTGGAACTTACAGATGCTGGCTGAGGATGATGACCTGAATAATGACAGTCCAGTTTTTCAACAGACTCTTCTTTGTCATCGCCTTCTCCCTCCTCACTGGATAACCGAGAAGCTGGCTCAGTGGCAGGCAGGGGAGGGTGTGGAGATTCATGGACTGGAGGAGGGTCAATGGGGGCACTCCCACCTTGCTGAGCAGGGCAGCCTGGAGGCCTTGGTGAGTAGAAAGTGCAGCACTGATCAGATCACATCACATGTCTGGGAATCAGCCGCCTTAACTCAGATACAACAAGGTATCCAAAACCATCAGGGGAGGTCTGGGCTCCACCGCTAGCACTAGGGACACAGATGCTGATCCGGGGGGGCCTGGGAGCGAAGGGTCCTCTCTCCCGAACCGCGCGATGTCCAATGCAGCTGTCTGCCCGGTCTAACCAAAGTAACTTATAACCACTTCTCTATTCCACAGCCACCTGGTCTGCCTCCTACTCTCCCCAAAGAAGGCGAAATACATGTGGAATTTAAGAGAATTCTTTGAGTCCTCTTCAAATCTCACCTGGAACTGGGTTACTAAGGCAATCAATGAGGTAATTGGTAATGTGCTCTAAAATAACCTAAGAGGGACAGAGGTGATAAAAGAAGGTAGCTTTACCATTTTATGTGGGTAATCTGGAGTGTGTAACTCAAGGACAGTAGTGTGCTTTTCCAACACACACAAAGGCCTGGTGTTTCTAGACTTAAGCCTGTTTTTTAATAGATGGAAAAACTAATGAAAATGGCCAAAGAAAGGACTTGCAAAGGAATCGACAGCCTGGGCCTGGCCACATTCTCGGGCACCTCCTCCTCTGATCACTCCTCCAACCGTGTTGTTCGGAAACCTGGGGGCCCATGTGGGGACAGGCTCACGGGCACACTCAGGTTTCCAAGAGGGTGGCACTTCCACCCCTCATGTGACCATTTCAAGAATCAGACACGTGAGGGTAAAAGGTTAATTAAGCAACAGCACCCAAAGGTTGGCATATTCCTAAGCAGAAGCCCTCGGCCCAGACTCAAAACCCTCGTTCTCTATGCCTTTCTTTTGCCCTTCTTTCTGGAAAGTGGGTACAAAGTCCTTTACTTCAACTTGGTTAAATATACGAGCACGCACATACATATATTCAGCCCACCATCACTGCCTCCAAGGGATGTGTCTAAGTTCTGACCTGCTGCTCACTACACAGCTCAAATGACTAACACACACGCAGGCCAGAGTCCCAAATGAATGAATGAAAAAACATGTTGCAAATGGATGCTGTAAAGACTCAGGCTGAATGCCTATCCCCAGCAAGAATCCCAACTGCTGTGTTTTGCAAGAAGCGAGACAAATGAATGGGAAATGGCTGCCAAAGCCATGTGAAATGTTCCCATCACTAACTTGCGGGCAGGACCCGGGCTGCAGCCCTACTCAGCAGGGTCAGGAGATACCGAATGCTGAGCAGGGGCAGAAGAGATAATTCTAGCTTTACTCTGCTGCTTGCATTTGGCCACAAACAGCCCTGGTTGAAACTCAGTGATGAACGCTTTTTTTTTTTTTTCTTAAAGTAAAACCCCATTAGAAAAACATCTCTTCTCGTAGCGAGCCTGACGTCTGTGCTCGACATCACGATACGCCGGGGCTCTACAGCCTGCATGTCTGTTCTCTGAAAGAGGGAGAGAGAGCTGGAGGACGGGGCTTACCTTGGAAGACTGGGGGTGTGAGGTTTAGGTTTACTAGCTACGAAAGGCTTTGATTCGGAAGGAATCACTCCGTGAGAGTTTTGGTGTGGCTCCTGTGAAGTTCTAGGAGGAGTGGGATGCGGGTCCCTGAGAGGCTGCGTTGGTTGCTGAGAGTCCGGATGGCGAATCGATTCCTTTTCCCTGGTTTTGTTTTTGTGCTCGGCTAACAACACATCGAATCGTTTTCTTCTACCCTGGACAGCCCTCCGCTGGGTTAAGGAATGTGTCTACAGACCAAAAACAACAACAACAAAAACAAACAACCAGAAATGGAGGAATCTCAGTAATAATTTTTTCTGCCGTACATCAAAAAATACCAATGCCAATAAAAAAGCAATTTGGACCATTAGCTTAATCAAAGGCTGCTCAGCATCTGATAGGCTAAAAATCTTAAGAGTATGCTTTTTTTCCCTAATACTTAGAAGCAGATATTCCAGGCTCCAAATGTATAAGAACCTGGTGATGTTATTTCCACCAGAAGAAAGAAGAAATGTTAACTGTGCCACCAGGTATGTAACTGAGGGGCAAACAGTAGATACAAACAAGTAACAGGTCCTCGTGTTTTGTGCCACAGGAACAATCCATGGATCAGAGCTGTTACCAACTCCACTAGAAAAGTCCCCTTTGGGCCATTTAGAGTTTTGAATGTTAACAGGGAAGAAGCACTTATTCCAATAAATACGTATCACAAAGTCTTCTTTCACTAACTGCCAGAGAGTAAAAATTAAACACAACTGTTTCTTTATTCCTGTGACAATGCCATACAGAGAGAAAGGGGCTCACAGCATCCTGGAGACAGGCCGAGGGAGACCTGGGGGGATTAAAGAGTAAGAGGCCAAAAGAAGACAGGCTGTGCACAGGAAAAGACGCAAACCAGCGTGAGTCGCTATCGAAAGACACTCACTATGGAAATCAAGAAAATGGGATAGGATTTTTGGATCCAGAGACAATGTCTAACCTCAGAATTTTAAAATGGTCACATTCTTTTTTTTTTTTATTGGAGTATAACTGCTTTACAATGTTGTGTTAGTTTCTGCTGTACAATGAAGTGAATCAGCTATGTGTATACCTAGATCCCCTCCCTCTTGGACCTCCCTAAAACCGTCATTGTTGAGAAATTTGAAATTACTCTTGAGAAGAAGAATGGTCAAGTAAACCTGACCACTCCATACTGCTTAGGGCCTCCATCTGTAAAGGAAAAAATGCAAGGAGCCGCTAACCACAGCATCCCCAAAATCACACCTCCCGAATATGAGTTCATCTACATAAATCCTTCCCTCTTCTATGTTACAACAATACTACAAATGATACTTTCATTATACACACATTATACAAATGTATTGCTCTACAGGCTCACATGTTCGCTACAATTTAAGGGATTTTAAGGGGAGTTAGGCTTCTAATTCCCTTTTGCGGTTCCATAACATAACCTACGTCCGTACCACATATACTGCAAACTATGTTCGCCCAAAATGTAACCTGGCACAGACAGTTAGAAAAATGTGTTGAGCTTTTTAAGATTTTACTTGGTTTTCTTTAATATGTAATATATCCACAAGAAAGTAACCCTAACTGAAGACAAGGACCTTTGTTTTGTTCAGTGCTGTACCAACACCTAGTACAGCACCTGGCACGCCATAAATGCTTCAAACAAAAACCAGATAAAAATAACGGCCCTCCAATACATGTTGAATGAACAAACGAATATACAACGTCACTGGGGGTCCACCTGCCTGTCTCTCCAGACAGATGATACAGAAGCCTCTCCCCACCTTTGCGTGTCCCCTGGTGCCTAGCGCAGGAAGACCAAGTGAAGGAAGTAGGCAGACACGATCAGTATTTTCCCAGCTTGGTCTGAAGTGTACACAGCATTTGCCCTGAGCTCTGAAGAACCTTCCAGCCGCAACCCTGGTACCCCCACCCTCCCCATCAGAACTCTGCGGGGGGCTGCCCCAGGCACGCAGGATAAAGAGCAGCTGTACGGAGGCCCGGGGCCCCGCGCGCTCTAACAGCCCTGCTCCCTGCTCCTCTGGCACCAGGTGCCGCCTCCTCCTCCTCCTGCTCAGCCTCCGGGCTGCCTTTCAGACCCTAAGCTGTTTGTCCTGCCCCATCCCAGATCCTCCACAAAGGTTGTCTCCTCTGCCTCTCCCACCCCTTTCTGCCCAGACGAATCATATGGATTTCAGCCCAGTATTCCTACAGCAAAGGAGCCTTCCCTGACTCAGTTCCCTTAGTGAAGGCTGCCATTACACAGGCCTCTCTTTTTTATTATCCATCAGTGGTAACTTTTACAGTTACTTGAGTCATTACCAAGTTAATCTTCATCTCTTCCATTAGACTGTAAGCCCCAAAAGGGTAGGTAGGAGCCAAGCCTTGATTTTGTTCAAGCCTGTATCCTCTGAGGCCCAGAAGGAGGTCTGTGCCCGCAGATGTGTGCAGTAAATGCTTCTACCCTGAGAGGAGCCCAAATCTACTTGCATGGAAGGCACAGAGGACGCAGAGCAGAACACTGGACAGATGAGGAAGTGAGGAGGAGACAGTGAGGGGGGGAGGCAGACGACAGAGTGACAGGAGTGGGCAGCAGCAGATGCCCTGACAGCAAAGAGAACGGACAACGCCCTCAGTCTAAGACAGGAGAGATCTGGGCAGCAGCGTGGGGGACATTCAGCTGGGTCTTTGACATGCAAGACCCGCCGCTTGCATGTCAAGCATTCCAGTGTGTTTATTAGCCCACCGCTGAATGGATTCGGGCCGCAGCGGAGGCAAGGAGAGGGAGAAGCACTGACAAACAGAACACGGGAAGACAGTAAGGGTGGTTCTGTGCAAGGGCAGGCCAGCCACAATGCTGCATGTTCTGCCAGCTCTATGCCAAACTCATGGCATGCCTGGGTGAAGATGCATACTAACACAAAGACAGGCTTAGCACCCTGCTACAGATGGTAATGACACCCTTAACAGGACACATGGAGAGCATACACGACTTGAAAAGGAAGATGGGAGAAAAATGCAGGATCGACACAAAGCCAATGAAGGTTCAGCAAGAAGGCTGATCAAATTCCTTGCAGATTCGGAGTTGATAAAGCTTCTGGTTCACCAGCATGCCTCACGGATGATTAAAAAAGAGCACCCTGGGTAAAGCAAGCATCCTTCATTGACCACAGGTATCACAATACTGAGAAATCTATCTTTCTGAGAGCCAGGTAGGCAGGAAGAGAGCAGAGAGGGGCTGGCAGTGTGACATGGCGCGGAGCAGGGCTGAGGCACACACTCACAAGTTCCCTCGGGGGCAGCTGAACAGGACATGATTCTACAGAGCTCAACTGGCTACCGTCAAACAACACACCACTCGATGTGTTCAGTTAATATTATATAAAACAAAACAATCCGTCCTGAGGAGTTTTTAACCTAGAGATTCAACGGTGCAACTGGAGTGGGGATGACCATCTACCTCTGAAATAAAATGCAAAATTCAGGGCTTCCCTGGTGGCGCAGTGATTGAGAGTCCGCCTGCCAACGCAGGGGACGCGGGTTCGTGCCCCGGTCCGGGAGGATCCCACGCGCCGCGGAGCGGCTGGACCCGTGAGCCATGGCCGCTGAGCCTGCGCGTCCGGAGCCTGTGCTCCGCAACGGGAGAGGCCACAGCGGTGAGAGGCCCGCGTACCGCCAAAAAAAAAAAAAGCAAACTTCAGAATATATATGTGTATATATGTCTTCATCTGGGAGGAGAATCCATAATTCTTTAAAAATTAGGTATTTATAGGTGCTTTTGACCAACCTAGTTCCTCACAAGATTCAGTACCATTGTTGCAAGATTAAAATCCACAAGCTAAAATTAAATTAGAAATTGAAATTAAAATAAGAACTACCGAGAAATAACATTTCCTGTTTCTGAAGGTTTTAACATTCCTCTACTGTTTAGGGCTGGAGTGGAGTCTGAGTTTCTTTATTCAAACATTATCTTTGGTAAAACTTAAAATAGTACATCAAAAGTTTTATTAATTTTTAGAGAACAACACTAATTTTTATAAGTTTTAACCTCCTCCTCCAAACAAGGGTTTTAAAATTACTTCAAGGCAATGATTCTCAATCCTTTTTGAACCCTTCTGCAGGGTGCCTGGGCACATAAGCATACATGCTCATTTATGAAGGGGGTCTACTGAAGCCAGAGGCCAACCCCATATCAACCCTTATTTTATAGCAAATATACCACCCTCTCACTAGCATACTGGCATTTCAAAGGAAAACTCAGGATAGAAAGAGGGGAGTCTTTACATTTTCTTGGGTTTTACATATACATTAGATTATGTGGTACCGAATATTTTTTTTTAGAACTAAAAAAATAAAGCTATCTCAAAGTCACAGATACTTTTAAAGTAGCTGTAAAATTGAAGAACCAGAGATAACACAAACATTTTGAGAATATTCACATATACGCAAAGGAAATTTGTGGACTCATTCCAAGTCAGTACAATTTAAACCACAGTAAAGGGGAGCCTGTCAAATTAAACTTCTATGAGGAAATATTAAAAGGCTTTGAAAATAACAGATTGATTAGGGAAAAAAAACACCATTCCCCTGGATACAGTAAGGCTCACTGGAGGCAAAACCCCTCTTAAGATAGCAGTTTATAAAAACAGGCTCCACGTTTTCTGAACTTGAGGCGTTCTTCATCAAAACGGAGTCATTCCCTCCCTTAAAAATTCAGAACAATCCTCAGAGCAGATGCCCTGTGAGTGAGAGACGCTTGAGGCGCAGTGCTGTGCAGCCAGGTCCCCGAGCTTCCTGGAGCATCGGGCTCTGCCCAGGAGCCCCCTACCTTGCATGTCAAAGACCGGGTGCAGGGCTTCTTGGTGTCGAGATCGATGACCCCACAGTGGATGTCAGGATCAAACTCCCTTTCTGTCAAAAGCACACAGACATTACAATGGGCTCAAAACGCTGCTTCATTTATTTTGAAAATAAGAAAACAGGAGAAATCTGAGATTCTCCTATCTCAGACCAATTATAACTTGAAGCAAATCTACCACATTATCAACAAATATAAAATATACAATGTACGAGCGCCACAAAAAAGCCGCGACATCTCTAAGAGAGTGGGGACTCTTGCCACCAGATGACAGGAAAGAGAAGGAAAGAGACTGTTTAAGCCAGCATTACTCACTACTCCATTTAGGAATACACCACTAGAAAGCTACTTTTACGTCACCTACCCACACACGTGCACTTTAAGACCAAGAATGAAGAGCTCAAAGACACTACTTAAGAAACTTCATCCTAAAGCTGAAGTTGGCCAGTTTTAAAAAGAGGACTTACAGGTAACAGTTGATTTGCTCTCCCAAGAATGCCCAATTAACACAGAAAGAAATACTGAGAGAATGAAGTTACCTGATAATCTCTTATTTAAAAATTTCCTGTTATTGGAGTTATCTTCTGACTTCTTTTCCAGCGTAGGCGGTGCAGGAAGCCCTTTGCCATTCAGAATCTGTCCAGGCGAAGGCAAGGTTGGCTTTGGTATTGAGGGGCAGTTAAGGCCAGGCTTGACTGAGGAACTCACAGCAGCAGGACAGGCTGGCCCTACCGCAGATTTCAGTAGTGTGCCATCCATCTTCGGAGGAATCTTTTCCACTTTGACAGAGGGCGTCATGCTGTCGTAGGGGGAAGTGAGAACACCAGCACCTGAGTGCCCCGGCAGCCAGGGTGACTGGTGAGCCAGAGGGACGAGGGCAGAGCCTGGGTCTACCTGTGCACTGCGCAGAGCTAGGCTCCCAAAGGTACATTATGAAAATTTGTTAGGGCTACGCAGAAAGCTCAGTAAGACTTTTACTCAGTCTGTAAGCCCTTCTGGAGAGGCAGAAAGCTCCAGAGGAACCATCAAATTTACCTGGTCTATCATCATTCCAGAACAATCCTACACATGAGCCCGTTACCCAATGTAATTCCTGCAAGAAGCAAAATATGAAAAGATCTAAAAGGACCAAAGACTACTGCAGGACCTTTAGAGGATATCTTTTGAGAGCTGTCATTTTTAAGAAATCCATCAAAATAAAGTAAAATGAGTGAGCAGAGAAAAGAACAACTGAAATTAGAGAACATTTCCAAGAAATGTCACTAAGGACTTGGAAGAACTCAAATGTATCTCCAAGAAGAGGCTAACAATGTATCTCCAAGGAGAGGCTCTCTGCCTCTGTCAATGAGGAAGACCAGTGTTTAATTAGGATACGATGTGTCACTGAAGTGGTAATTCTCCAGTCCCTGAAAAAGGTTTCTCCATAGGAGCCTGGAATCTAAGTGCCTGGCACTCAGCTGGTGAGCAATGAATACCTGTATCACTAACCAAGAACTGACTTTTTTCTGGAATCTTACTGATACTGTCATTTGGGTGGCAAATGTTGGTACGAAGCTAACAGTTAGCCTGGTCCCCGTCTAAAGCCCAGCTACAAATAAAGAAGATTTTGATTGATGAGGTTTTATAAACTTTGCCCAGTGGAGTCAGTGCTCTAACAGCTGTTAAGCGGGCGAATGACTTACACACCGTACTGGCATTTTCTTTGGCTCTCTGACAGCTCCAGGAACGAAAGCCAAGCTTCCTGTACTTGCACTTCTGACAGATGAGCAGAGGCTGCGGGCTTAGCAACCAGGACAAATAGCACCAAACAGCTGTACCTGGAACAGCCCAACAGCAGCAGAGACACTGCAAGATGCCACGGCCTCTCCCAGCTGGCAAGGTCCGTGCGCAAGAGCAGGTGCTGGCCGCTGCCCGAAGATTAACCAGGTTATCAGACCTTGGGACTGAGATGTGTGGCATACCCTCCAAAAGGGAGGCAGGCCAGGGAAAAGCCACCTGCCACCAAGGCCGAAGCATGCCGTGATGGGGCAAGATATATTTCCATCGGAGTGCACGGCTGCTCCCTCATGTGACCCACAAAGAGCCTGCCAGCCTACAGGTCCACCAGGGAAACTCGTTAAGGCCTTGCCTGGTGGTGTGAACTTCTTCCAGTCTCCCCTCATCAGTGCTTGCTTGTGAACCCAAGACTGGGGGTGGGAGGAAGCACTGCTTCCCTATTTACTGTGCAGGCCCCAGAAAATCCTAGAGCAGCTTCTGGGGATCTCTTCACCTTTTTATTCCTACTGTCATCCCCAGCGGCGGCACCAGCATCCGTTCCTTTACGGTCTCCGGTGGGCCGGACACTAGCCAGGTGCTTGGGTCGAATACATGAATCCTACCACCCCCACTAACCCTGCACAGGGGCCGTTATCTTAGACTCTGAGAGAAACAGGGCCTTGGCCGAGGCCCCTCGGCTAGGAAGTGATAGAGGCGGGATTTGGACCCCAGGCCTGCCTGTTTGACCTGAGGGGCCCGTGGCTAAAGTTCTTCAATCTTATCACGCTTCTTCCCTCTCCTTATCCAGAAAATGGAGATAACAGCAATACCTATTTCAAAGGGTTGTTGTGATAAGTAAATGACAATACACTTAGCTAAATTTCAATAGCTGGCACACAAGAAAGGATCAATAGATAAGTATTATTATTGCTATTATGACTCTATAAAGTCTCCCAAAGTATAATAGGGAAACAAAAAGAAACAACAACATATATTTGAATTTTCTCCAAAGTGGGCTCTCTTTCACATTATCCACGTACACTCTCAGATGCTACTTGTGTACACAGTTCCACTTCTGGCAGGCGAGCTTTAAGAACCCTCTGGGCCATACTCACATTCTACCATGGGGGACTCTATTTTGCTGAATGGGATGCATTGGCCTGTTCCCCCTGAGCTGCAGTTTCTCTTTGGGCGATTTCAACAACTTGGAACTTAACGAGGATGCACTTAGAACACCTCCACTGGAAGAACGGCTGCTTCCACTTCCACTGCCTCCTTTGCTTTTGGACAGAGAAGAGAAGAAGGAAAATACTGAAGTGGGAGGAACGGCCAAAGAAGGCTTGCTGGATGAGCTATGTCTTCTTTCTGAAAAGGAACACAAAAGGGGTGGGGGGAGGGGGGGAAGACACTGTTTCAGGCAAGTCTCCAATGGAACCCTGGGGGAGTCCCCAGAAACCAACACATTTAGGTTCAAGTAAGTGTCACTAAGTGAAAATATATTAAACTCAGCAGCTTTCAGAAATGGCTTATCTAGACCCCACAGACTTATTCTGGATTCTAGGAACTGGTCCTTCTGCTTAGGAAACGTCTTGGCATAAAGAGGTTTATCATACATAGATAACCATTAGGAAACAGACATTCTAAACCCGAGAATAGTGGGTTTTGCATTTTAGAAATGAACCTCACTGACTGCAACTTGTAGTCAGAAAGGGGAAAATTATTCATTCATCTGCAGAGCTCTGCTAATTGACACTGCATGGAATTCTTTCTTCCTTTCTAGCACAGTACCTCTCCAATTTTCAAAATAGCAAAATATCAAGAAACAAGTTGTACCTTAATTTTTTTTTTGTCACTACCCACCAGTATAGGACACCAAATAAGAATGTTTCTAGGGTTATCTTATCGTTCCCTAAGAATCTGTGCTGAAATTTTCCACTGAATCACTTCACTCCCCACTCCCACCCCCCCCTCCTTTTAAATAATCTCACTTGACTACAGATGGCACAGCTCTTGTTCACACCATAGGATGCCAAAGGCGCAAGACAAAAATACCACAAATAGCTAAGGCTGCTTTTTATACCAGGAAGTAATTCATGGTTAAGTAAGGACTACGCAGGCTTAACTGAAAGTAAGTCTATCCACTAGAGAATCAGGTTTTCTCAGAGTAAGGCAACCCACACGAAATAAATCGAGAGCTGTTGAAGAATGTTACCATCGGAAACAAGTAAATTATTTCGTAACTTTATCTACTTAAGTACCTCAAGCTGGTAGCTTGAGTAGTTGCCTTCCGTTAAACTTGTAATTTAAAATACATTTGCTTTACTCTTAAGTTTTAAAATGTATGTGATCCAACATTTATTTATCACAATATGGAAGCTATATGAGTATTTTTTAAATTAAGCATATTAGAATCAATTTGACTACGACCATCATGTAAAGAATTTATTTCCAAAGGTCCTTTTAAATCAGTCCTGAGACTCTCTGTGAAGCTGTGCTGACTTATTCCCAGAAGAGCATTAGCTCAATGACACTTTATGAGGTAACTAAAGAGGCTGCTCTACACCAGGACAAAATCATTATGCTCTATCTACAGGCAGAATTCAAATTCTCCAACTAGACCACACAAAGGCTACAAGCAGGTTAGGAAGGCTAAACTGATAGTAATTTCTAAGTGCCTGCTGCTTTTTTTCCCCCCAGATATGAAAGTAGCGTGTAAGGAAGGGAAAGCTAAAATAACAAGTTTAATAATTTTCCAAATTTGGCACCTGAGGTTTTCTTTAAAAAAAAATTAGTTTCCTTCTCTTCCGTGATCCCAAAACACTCTGAATATACTTTCAAGCAGCGGCACTTGTCAGCCAGGACTGTAAAAATCTGTCTCCTGTTCTGCCGACTCCCTTGGATGGTGGAGCTTCCTGTCTCGGTCATCTGCCCCTGACAGCATGGCACAGAGTAGGCCTTCAATTAACATTTGCCCGATTGGTACAGCTCTTCTTATGAAGAGAGTGATTTTCAAATGGTCCTAGACCAGTGGTTCTCAGCCTTGGCTACGCATCGGCGTAATCTAATGACCTTAAAAAATACTGATGCCTCAGTCCCACCTTCAAAGATTCTGATTCTGATTTTTCTGTGGCCTGGGCATCCAGACTTTTACAAGCTCTTCTGTGTGATTCCACCGTGCAGCCAATGGTGAGAGCCTACCCTAGACTAGGCTAATGCCTCAAGAACCATTAACCACAGCTGAGTAAATTACCATCCGTGTGGCACTGAGAACACTGCCAGGCACGTGGCACTATATACCAGGGTTTGTTAAAATGAAGCTCACCACTACTACTTGTCCTCAACTAGTGTTTCCCAAACTTCCCTCAAATGCAAACTATTTTCATCATTCTTACCAAAAACACATAAAATACTATTTTTTACTCAACACTTTTATTCAAATTATCAACTCTACTGTTCCTTCCTCCTCCTTAATCTAATACTCACCAGTCTTTCACGGGGACAGCATTGGTATTTTGGACACAACAATCCTTGTACAGGATTTCAGGGTGGTTAGAATTCCTGCCCCCCAGCCCTTAATCACCAGCAAGTAGTGCCCCTCTATCGGGGGCAACCTGAAACTACCCCCAATCTGTTTTCGGATGTCCCAATGTGAAGCAGGGTACCACTCTCAGTGTTTTCCAGAACTCTTACTGTTTTCCGAAACAACAGCATCTATAAAGCAACAGGTTTAAAAAGTGTGTAATATATATTTCTGATATACATTAAAATAATTAAATTTAAATGTTCAGCCACAAAAAGCACCCTCAGTGGCAGTGTACTAAAGGAATAATTCCCATGTCTGTGGTACAAAGAGGGGGAAAAATTCCAACCAAAACTTTGACTTCTAGGAAATACACTCTTTTTACTATTTGGGGGGTATCAGAATTCTCAAGCAGGTGTCTCAGAGTAAAAGTGATATATTTTCTCTGATATCAAATGATGTAAATAAAATTGTCAATCGAATTAAACATAGTTCACTATAATGCTTGTTTTGAAAACGTAAACTTATTCCAAAGTCACTGATCTACTAAGGAACAATTTGAGCATAAAGAATTTTTGCATTTCCTTTTGCAAGATTTCATCTGCAAGAAGCACTAGGTGAATGCAGAAAACCACACCTGGCTAAACTGAGCCAGGTGGGAATAAACGCTCACACCCTCAGCCTGCCCAGTCCCCACACCCCACCCCCAAACATCCACCATCCACCTCAGTTCACCATGGACCTTAGGAGCCACACCATCCACACAGCTGGTGCTACACCTTTTCCTCGCTATCAGATAATCTTCCTTCCACCACTTCACGATAGCTTACAAACTGAAACCCTTCCGACACCTACCTGCAAAAGCACACGTCAGGTTGTTTTCAAGGAAAACTGTCATATGAGAATGAATATTTATGTATTTTATAAACCATTTAATACACATAAAACTGTGCTACCATTCTTGTTAGGTTCTTATCTTTTTCTGTGTGTCACCGATGAAGTTTTGAGTGTTGTGCCCATTATCCCATTTTTCTAATGAGTCTCCTGTGGTTTTTATTGTGCCATTTTGCACAATGCAGTAATTTCTTAGGAATGTCTGCTGTCTTACGGCAGAACTGGCTGCAACTTCCAGTCTGCCCTTTCAATTTTTTCTTTCTTTTTTTTTTTAGCTGCACCGAGTGGCATGTGGGATCTTAGTTCCCTGACCAAGGATCGAACCAGAGCCCCCTGCAGTGCAAGTGCGGAGTCCTAACCACTGGACCACCAGGGAAGTCCCTGTCCTTTCAATTTTCTGTTCCCATCGTAGTCCACTTTCCCTGTTTTCTTCCGTTAATGCTTTTTTTTTTTTTCTGAGTTGTCTATTAACTCTTTGATACGGGACTTCGCATTAGAAAATCAAGAGTCAAAGCTTTCTAATGCTAAAGGTCAGCTGATGTATCAATAACGTTTCAAAAAAGTTGTATTTTCTACTGCAACAATAAAAGTTATTTAAAAACTAAAAATGGCAATCTATCATGTGAACTTCTTTCATTCACTAGAACTTGAAACAGACTGCGTGCGTGCGTGCGTGTGTGTGTGTAACTGTGATTCTGGCTGAAAAGTGCCAGCTCAAATCCTTGTCATGCTGCTGAATTAAGTTGTTCCTTCACATCATGGTCTGGTAACTCATTCTCTGGAAAGGGTGGTATTTGGCTTTCCCTTCACGAGAAAGCAAAGAGGAAAAACCAAATTAAATTATAGTTGAGATGGACTCTCCCCAACCTTTCACATTGGGCCCTTATTTTTCTTAAGATTTTAAACTGGGCTTCCAGTTTTTAAAAATGTTTGTTTCTAGATCAAAAGGGAAACGGGCAAGCTATGGGTAGGGTTAGGGACCTTATATTAAGTGGACAAACTGGTGGCCAGATGCTAAGCATAACTGAAGTGTGGTTTGGTGAGGAGTCCAAGTTGAGTTTTCAAAGCACTCCTCTCTCCAGGGTCTGGCACCAGCCCAGAGAAAGCACACTCTGTCCCTGAATGAGGAGGGCACTGTGAATGGCTCCAGCAAGCAGGAGAGACAGGCAGACCAACAGACAGACAAACACAGATACAGTGAAAAGACAGAGCAGAGACAGAAGGACAGACACGGGTGAGTGTGTGGTGTATGTGTGGCAGTGCTGGGGTTGGGGGCAGGGGGGACCACACAGACAGATTTGGAAACAGAGACAGGGAGAAAGAGACAGAGCAAGAGATGGATGCATCGCGCTTTCTTCCCTTGTGGCTTGAGCATGTGATACCACTGCAGGCAAGGGGAGGATACCGGGGTGGCCAGGGGAGAGGACAGCTTTAAGTCTTCCAAAATAGAAAGCAACCAAGAATACTGAGCTTATCATTGTGGATTCATGCTGAGGTTTAAAAAAAATATATATGTAAGTGTTGACACCTAGGTACAAACCAAAAAGGAGTTCAAAGCAAAGAATTAGATCTTTCAAATGCATATACATTGCTTTGAAAAAAACCTAAAGATAACTTATAATGTGTAAGGGTCAAAGTTAGGACACAAACCTAAAATGCAGTCAAAAGCACACTGTCACTTTAAATCATTCATGCTTGAAAAAAATCTAGAAGAATATTTGTCAAACTTTTTTTAAGTGGTTATCCCTGGGACTGTAGGTCTATTTTTGAAAAACTTCTGCACAACGTTTAATTTTTCTACAACAAAGATGGTTTACTTGTTTATTAAATACATACTTTTAAAAGAGAGAGATCATTTGGTGTTCTGGCCTCAATTTCACACATGCCAAAATAATGCAAGGCCTGTTATCACTCGGGAGCATAGAATCAATTTGTCCCACGCTCAGTGATCATCACGCAAGAGCAGGCAGAATGGCTAACAGCTCGGAAAAGCCCACAAAACTATTTTCACTCCAAGCCCTTTTCTGCTATCTTATTAAACCTTTTACTAATCTTTTATGATCCAAGCAACTGATTAATGGAAAGTCTCACCTGAAACAACAGCAGCCACTACTGTTAGCGGGCAGAAACGACCCATCAGGTACCATGCTATGAAATTTATAGGGATTGCCTCATTTAGTCCTAACCATCTTCCTCCAGAGCAGACACTGCCATGATCCCCACTTTCCAGATGAGAAGGCCAAGGCTTTAAAGGAGTCAGGTCAGTCGCCCAACATCACCCAGCTAGCGAAGAGGCAGGATCAGGATGCAACCCCAGGCAGGCTGACTCTAGTGCCCAGGCGGGATCACACGACAGTCCACCTTAAGCGGTGTCATTAGCAGGCCACAATGTACGGTCCACAGGCAGGCAGAGGGGTGGTGGTGAGGGTTGAGGCACATGTCATCTTTCCAAGTGCTCCGCAAATGCAGGCTATTAGCACAAAGGGCGGCACAGTTGGAACATACAAGTTTAAGACAGAGTTTTGGTAAATTTGGGGTGGGGATCCGGAATCTGTTTAAGGGAAACCCAGGCTGTTGTGGATTTAATCTTCCTATTTTGGAAGTTGCTATCCTAAAGATTAGCTATGGGTGTCAGCCAGTGTTGCATTTGTTTTTTTTCCCACAGGGAAACATTAAAGATGGTTTGAAGAGTGAATTTTGGTAGAAAGTGCCAGTCAGAGCTGTCTTTCTGGCTTGGCTAAAAAGAATCACTTACAAAGTTCCCAGATGGATATGCTCTACAAAGAACCCATGAGGAGGAGCAGTTTATACCTGTTCTATACCTATAACAGAAATACCTGTTCTATAGGATTAGGCTGGCCGGCCCCCACAGACCAACACCATTATGCATGCTTGCAGTCACGCCCTGGTCCTGGTCGCCTTCCCAGCAGAGGCTGTCTTGATTAACTAACCAGCTTGAATAGAATCCAAAGTAAAACCAAAAAAACTTTTTTTTTTTTTTTTTTTTTTTTAAATAGATCACTTGAAGGGGCAAGAATGCTGGAGTCAGACACATGTGGGTTCAAACCCTTGTTCTGTCACTAACTAGCTGGGTGACCCTGGGAAAAGACCTGACTCTATCTACTTTGGCAGACTCCATCTGTCAAGCCTACCCTGCAGGGTTGTTGGGATTAAATAACAGAGTTGTCAAGCCTGCAGCCCAGGGCTGACTGTGGACCAGGTACTGGGAACTCCATAGCGAGTAAGACAGAGGCCCCCTGTTAGTCCAGGTAATGCCAGTTACAGACGCAAGTGAGAAAGGCCAAGCAGACAGAAATCAGGGAAGAACAAACCAAAACCACTTACTCTACCTTCCCCAGTGTGGTAGAGACTTAGTTTATAGATTTAGTTTACATGTCAGTCCAGGAAGATACTAAGCTCTTCTCAGTCAAGAGCTCGGAAGAACAACGTTTAGAATTCATTAAAAATGAATAGGGCTTCCCTGGTGGTGCAGGGGTTAAGAATCCGCCTGCCAATGCAGGGGACACGGGTTCGAGCCCTGGTCCGGGAAGATCCCACATGCCGCGGAGCAACGAAGCCCGTGCCCCACAACTACTGAGCCTGCGCTCCAGAGCCCGTGAGCCACAACTACTGAAGCCCGCATGCCTAGAGCCCGTGCTCCGCAACAAGAGAAGTCACCGCAACGAGAAGCCCACGCACCGCAACAAACCGTACCCCCCGCTCACCACACTAGAGAAAGCCCGCGTGCATCAACCCAGCCAAAAATTAAAAAATAAATTTTAAAAAAATGAATAAATTCACACACCAACCAAAAAAGATGCTCATTCAAGCTAAAGTTATTTTATAAGTAAGAAGTTGGCTCATTTTCCTGACAGAACTGAGTCACTTAGGAAGAACTGCAGGTGAAAAGGAAGAAAGTGAAGATCAAGATTATGGATCCAAGGGGGGCAATTTTATGTAGATTATCAAAGCAATGATTCCTAAAACTCACAAATCTTTCTCTAAATGAAACTCACACTTTTGGATAGATTTGGTCAGGTAAGGTTAAACAGAGTGCATACTCTGTTACAGAAAATGCTCTCTATAACTGCTCCCATTTAAAGCAAGGATTTTTAATAATCAAGCTTACACATAGCTATAAAATGTAAAACACAGGTAAACATATAGAGCTCCTTTGGCCAGGCACAGCAATTAATAATTACATATAGCAAAAGCTCAGTTTAGAAACGCTGGGTCATTCATTAAGCAGCCCTTTCAAAAAAACTAATCAAATTGTTTACTTTGACATCCAGGTTGAAAATAACTGCTATGTGCTATTACCCAGCTCCCAGTTAACCCAAAGTAGCCATCATAGTTCAGTTTCAGGCTACCAAACACAACTCACGAGGCATCATCTATCTTTCATAAGGAGTATGACCCACTATGAAACATCTAAGATCAGGACCTGAGGCAGACTATATATCAAGACTGCATAGTATTTATGTATGTGTGTGTGTGTGTGTGTGTGTGTGTGTGTGTATTAAATATATATAAAATTCAGTGACTGACCAGGCATATCCAATTCAGCATTATCCTAAGCAGTATCTGTGAAACCACATTTTGGGGGGACACATCTATTGTTTTTCTTAATAACTATTACAAAAAAAACCTTGGCACACTTTTAAAGTCACACCGTGGACTATGTGTGGACATAAAGCATTTAATAGTGTCTCCTCACTACTCTGTCAACTTCTCCCTGTGAACGTTCTTATTCTTTTCTAAAAGCACCTTCATGTGTCGGACCAGCAAACACGGAATCCAACTCCACTCCTTGTCATTACATATTCTTTTTAAATCCTATATCTGCTTTTTCTTTGATCCAATTTCTGGAGGGTCCCCAGGGACTCGACCGGACTACTCCAGAGCAAGCAAAGCGTAGTCTGATGCTAAAAAGGAAGCAAATCTGTGGGACTGTCCCTGGAACATTCAAATCTCAAGCTGTGGAATCCAGAGCTGACCTCTCACACACAGTGCCTCAAAGGACAGTTCACCAAAAGCCAAAACCAGAGCCGCGAGGCAGCCTCAGAGCATGCTTAGGTGGGTTACAAATGGCACTGGAAAACAGTGAGGAAGAAAAAAAAGTCTTTACACAAAGCACTCAGCATCATTTCCACTAGAGAGATTTAACTGAAAAGGATGATTTCAACACTGGCTGCCCTAACAAATTAGTCTCCAACTGCGACTTCTGCCAAATGCATTTCTCCTCCCCCTAATGCAGAATGTTTTTAAATTAAAACATGAGGGGAAAGTGCAGAAGAGAGAGTCATTTACAGCACTTGGGCCACTTGAAACAACTTTTCGCCACTGATTAATGGAAAGTCTCACCTGAAACAACAGCAGCCACTACTGTTAGCGGGCAGAAACGACCCATCAGGTACCATGCTATGAAATTTATAGGGATTGCCTCATTTAGTCCTAACCATCTTCCTCCAGAGCAGACACTGCCATGATCCCCACTTTCCAGATGAGAAGGCCAAGGCTTTAAAGGAGTCAGGTCAGTCGCCCAACATCACCCAGCTAGCGAAGAGGCAGGATCAGGATGCAACCCCAGGCAGGCTGACTCTAGTGCCCAGGCGGGATCACACGACAGTCCACCTTAAGCGGTGTCATTAGCAGGCCACAATGTACGGTCCACAGGCAGGCAGAGGGGTGGTGGTGAGGGTTGAGGCACATGTCATCTTTCCAAGTGCTCCGCAAATGCAGGCTATTAGCACAAAGGGCGGCACAGTTGGAACATACAAGTTTAAGACAGAGTTTTGGTAAATTTGGGGTGGGGATCCGGAATCTGTTTAAGGGAAACCCAGGCTGTTGTGGATTTAATCTTCCTATTTTGGAAGTTGCTATCCTAAAGATTAGCTATGGGTGTCAGCCAGTGTTGCATTTGTTTTTTTTCCCACAGGGAAACATTAAAGATGGTTTGAAGAGTGAATTTTGGTAGAAAGTGCCAGTCAGAGCTGTCTTTCTGGCTTGGCTAAAAAGAATCACTTACAAAGTTCCCAGATGGATATGCTCTACAAAGAACCCATGAGGAGGAGCAGTTTATACCTGTTCTATACCTATAACAGAAATACCTGTTCTATAGGATTAGGCTGGCCGGCCCCCACAGACCAACACCATTATGCATGCTTGCAGTCACGCCCTGGTCCTGGTCGCCTTCCCAGCAGAGGCTGTCTTGATTAACTAACCAGCTTGAATAGAATCCAAAGTAAAACCAAAAAAACGTTTTTTTTTTTTTTTTTTAAATAGATCACTTGAAGGGGCAAGAATGCTGGAGTCAGACACATGTGGGTTCAAACCCTTGTTCTGTCACTAACTAGCTGGGTGACCCTGGGAAAAGACCTGACTCTATCTACTTTGGCAGACTCCATCTGTCAAGCCTACCCTGCAGGGTTGTTGGGATTAAATAACAGAGTTGTCAAGCCTGCAGCCCAGGGCTGACTGTGGACCAGGTACTGGGAACTCCATAGCGAGTAAGACAGAGGCCCCCTGTTAGTCCAGGTAATGCCAGTTACAGACGCAAGTGAGAAAGGCCAAGCAGACAGAAATCAGGGAAGAACAAACCAAAACCACTTACTCTACCTTCCCCAGTGTGGTAGAGACTTAGTTTATAGATTTAGTTTACATGTCAGTCCAGGAAGATACTAAGCTCTTCTCAGTCAAGAGCTCGGAAGAACAACGTTTAGAATTCATTAAAAATGAATAGGGCTTCCCTGGTGGTGCAGGGGTTAAGAATCCGCCTGCCAATGCAGGGGACACGGGTTCGAGCCCTGGTCCGGGAAGATCCCACATGCCGCGGAGCAACGAAGCCCGTGCCCCACAACTACTGAGCCTGCGCTCCAGAGCCCGTGAGCCACAACTACTGAAGCCCGCATGCCTAGAGCCCGTGCTCCGCAACAAGAGAAGTCACCGCAACGAGAAGCCCACGCACCGCAACAAACCGTACCCCCCGCTCACCACACTAGAGAAAGCCCGCGTGCATCAACCCAGCCAAAAATTAAAAAATAAATTTTAAAAAAATGAATAAATTCACACACCAACCAAAAAAGATGCTCATTCAAGCTAAAGTTATTTTATAAGTAAGAAGTTGGCTCATTTTCCTGACAGAACTGAGTCACTTAGGAAGAACTGCAGGTGAAAAGGAAGAAAGTGAAGATCAAGATTATGGATCCAAGGGGGGCAATTTTATGTAGATTATCAAAGCAATGATTCCTAAAACTCACAAATCTTTCTCTAAATGAAACTCACACTTTTGGATAGATTTGGTCAGGTAAGGTTAAACAGAGTGCATACTCTGTTACAGAAAATGCTCTCTATAACTGCTCCCATTTAAAGCAAGGATTTTTAATAATCAAGCTTACACATAGCTATAAAATGTAAAACACAGGTAAACATATAGAGCTCCTTTGGCCAGGCACAGCAATTAATAATTACATATAGCAAAAGCTCAGTTTAGAAACGCTGGGTCATTCATTAAGCAGCCCTTTCAAAAAAACTAATCAAATTGTTTACTTTGACATCCAGGTTGAAAATAACTGCTATGTGCTATTACCCAGCTCCCAGTTAACCCAAAGTAGCCATCATAGTTCAGTTTCAGGCTACCAAACACAACTCACGAGGCATCATCTATCTTTCATAAGGAGTATGACCCACTATGAAACATCTAAGATCAGGACCTGAGGCAGACTATATATCAAGACTGCATAGTATTTATGTATGTGTGTGTGTGTGTGTGTGTGTGTGTGTGTGTATTAAATATATATAAAATTCAGTGACTGACCAGGCATATCCAATTCAGCATTATCCTAAGCAGTATCTGTGAAACCACATTTTGGGGGGACACATCTATTGTTTTTCTTAATAACTATTACAAAAAAAACCTTGGCACACTTTTAAAGTCACACCGTGGACTATGTGTGGACATAAAGCATTTAATAGTGTCTCCTCACTACTCTGTCAACTTCTCCCTGTGAACGTTCTTATTCTTTTCTAAAAGCACCTTCATGTGTCGGACCAGCAAACACGGAATCCAACTCCACTCCTTGTCATTACATATTCTTTTTAAATCCTATATCTGCTTTTTCTTTGATCCAATTTCTGGAGGGTCCCCAGGGACTCGACCGGACTACTCCAGAGCAAGCAAAGCGTAGTCTGATGCTAAAAAGGAAGCAAATCTGTGGGACTGTCCCTGGAACATTCAAATCTCAAGCTGTGGAATCCAGAGCTGACCTCTCACACACAGTGCCTCAAAGGACAGTTCACCAAAAGCCAAAACCAGAGCCGCGAGGCAGCCTCAGAGCATGCTTAGGTGGGTTACAAATGGCACTGGAAAACAGTGAGGAAGAAAAAAAAGTCTTTACACAAAGCACTCAGCATCATTTCCACTAGAGAGATTTAACTGAAAAGGATGATTTCAACACTGGCTGCCCTAACAAATTAGTCTCCAACTGCGACTTCTGCCAAATGCATTTCTCCTCCCCCTAATGCAGAATGTTTTTAAATTAAAACATGAGGGGAAAGTGCAGAAGAGAGAGTCATTTACAGCACTTGGGCCACTTGAAACAACTTTTCGCCAAGGTCTATAATCAAATTATCAAGCTCTTGAAGTCAGTGCTTTATGACGGAAAGAAAAGCCCCACTAAAGTATTCCAGGTCCCTTGGCATTTCCACGTCTCTGGGCAGGGCGGCACTGCAGCATTCCCATTCACACTAGCTGATGAAAGAGAACAGATCACAAAGGGCAGATTACAAGGGAGAATGACTCCAACTCCGGTGGGGGAAGGGACAGGCGTGAATGGATTGTAAATAATGTTGCTAAGAAAGGACCACAAATATGGCAACCTCAGATAATCCTCTTGCCAGGAATTCTTCCCATGGGGACTGTTCTTTCTGAACTTTGCTTTCAAGTATGTGAGAAATATGAAAACCTTACTGAATATCTGGAGGTAGCCCTCCCCTGCTGTCTCAACTTGTAGGTCTGTGCAAACATTAGAAAAAAATGGCTTTTAAAAATTCCAAACACTTTATTAAAGGAGATGGAATGATAGAGAAAAAGAGGGGATACTGGATGGTATAACAACTGATCACCTCAGTTGGGAGGGTATCATTTCTTCATGATCGTTGTCATAAGACATCTTGTTTAAGGAACATTGAATGGTCTGAATAACAGTTCATTTCCTTAAGGGGGCCCTTCCTATCCTCCTGTTCAAGGTGCAGACTTTGAACTGAGAGTTATCATCATGATTTCAGACAGACACACACACAAGTTGTACCTGTTTTTAGCAAATACAATTTTGGGGAAAAGGCTGTTACCGCCTTGAGCAAAACACAGCCACCAAACTACGCCACCTCTGTGATGTTGCCGTCACCATTTCTGGCTACAGGATATCATGCAATGAACGACATGCTGGCTGACACTTCCACTTTGCTAACGGTCACAAGCACCTCTCTCCGCTGTCCTCAGGACACACATTGTTACCCAAATGATACTGGCAGAGTACAGCAAGCACGCACCCTGCCTGAAACAAACAGGACCTCACGGTCTGAGCGATGCACAACATCTCCCCTGAATTCGCTCCCATTGACTTGAAATGTTTGCATGCCTCAGGTATCAACATGTGAGAAGAAACCAAAAGCCAAAACCAAAACTCCATCAGTCTCCATTTACTTTTGCTTTAATCCTTTATCTGTTGGGGGAAAAAGCATCCTACTCGTTCAGCGATCTATCATTTTAAAAGTTTAGCCTTCCAATTTGTGAACACCTTGCACAGGTCAAGCATCAACACCCTCAGTCCTTACGCAAGCACCTCTCTAGTCACGTTTTGGGTCTGGGTCCCAGTTTTTCTCTAATGAAAGATACAAGGCTATCATCAAAATGCAAAAAGTATTAAGAAAAACAAGCTATGCCTTTACCAATCCAATCCAGTTTTAACACATACACAAAGGGTAGGTAGGGGAGAGAGAGAAAATTAAAAGAAACCTGGCAGAACTCAAACTAGAGGAGTTCTCTGTTTTTGTTCTGTTCGTTTTTTAAAACGAAAACTTCTGTGCAGGAATCCCCTCAGGGAGCACTGTCCTCTGAGGCCAAAAGGAGCAGCAAGTCCAAGGTGCAACGGAATGACAGCACCATCTGCTTCAGAGTGCTGCGCCAGTCTGTAAGCCACATCCTTATTGCTGTTTCCCACTAGTTTTGTGGCCTTTATACTTCACTTTATTGGGGGGAAGGTGGGGAAGGGGTGAAAAGACCGTGAACCTGGGGATAACAAAAACCCCAAACTCACAACACAGCCCTAAAGCCTCCTCATTAAGCGCTCTGTTAATAAGGAATGGGTGATTCATGACGTAACAATGCCAGCGAGGAGTTTGCAGCACGTGTTTATTTTTTCTGAAGACAGAAAACAGCGTCTGCCCCACCTACAGGATGGGGCTGTCAACTAATCAACACCAAAAGCGATATGCAAAAATGAAACCAGAAACAGCAACACTAAAACTGCCTGACGAGAAATAAGAGTTCTTAGAAAAATCAATTTTAGGGAATTAAACAGCAATTTGAATAAAGGTTTGAAAATCTGTTTGTATTTAAAGTTCTGCAAAGCAGTAGCTAAATTTCAGCCTCAATTAGAACCATCCGGTCAAGCACATTACTGCAGGAGGCATGAAAGGTGAATCCAGTGAAAACTAAAGATCTCAACTGTCACCTCACTTCCTGCTTGCAGACAAGGCATGAGAGAGTTTAAGGTAACTTTGAGAACAGCCGCCCAACCCACCCAGGAAGAATCTGCTTGGCTGTACTGGCTACCTTAAATAACACAACCGAAAAAAAATAGTCTTTTCTGGCAGTCAGTCAGTAATTAAATTTTTATACACTCAATTTAAGTTACTGAATGACTTCCCAGGGTTACTGTTTGTATTCTGAAGTTGTTCTTCCTCTTGACACAGTGTTCTGCTTGAAACTTTGCTGTGGATTTGAAGTATCCGACAAAACAGCTTTCAAACACGTTCTACAGGAAACACGGTGAACTGCCTGTCATGAAACCTCACTCACCACAAGTGAGATAAAAAACAAACAGTTAAAGCGTGTTACAACGTTCGTCCATTTTTAGAGAGCGACGTAACCACTGCTCTCCCTGCTTTGAGATATGGGCACCGTTTGGTGCAAACCTCAGCATTTTGTTGGAGTTAATAGCAAACTCAACTCCTGCCTGCGTTTGACCTTTGGCCAGATCACTCAAATGACATTTCAGCATGGCTCCTGTGGACGGCCGGCAGCAGCTAATCCCTCTAGCTGCGATTACCCCCCTGCTCCACGGGTCTGCCGAGCGCACTCTCTCCACCACTTCAGCCACGAAGTGCTCCGGGCCTGCTGGCAGGGCAGGACGGCCACCACCAGAGGAAGGGGGCCTGCGCCAGCTCGCCACGCTCGGCTCTGCGTGGGTCTCTGTCCTGTTCCCAAAGACCTAGCCCACCTTCCGCAAGCTCGTCCAGAACTGGGCCCCGGGCCAAGCCCAGCCTCGGAAAACTGCCTCGGAAAACTTACCCGGTGGAGCTTTCAGCCCCCGTGCGGAGGAAGGGCTGTTCTGAAGAGGCTTCTTGTTACCTTCCATTCACATAATTTGGTTGTGCTTCATTGCACACTTGCTACTGCAGGCTTGCATCATGATTTGAGTCTGCCCACCAACTCCAAATATGCTCCATGTTTGGTCTTATGTAACATTTGCTACTACTGTAAAAAGCACTTGAATTACAAAGGTCCTGGCAGATCAACAGAAAACAAGGGGTGGAGTCTAATTTCATCTAATATGGTCATACAAGGCGTCCTGGCTGGTGTAAATTAATCCTTCTCTTTGAAAGGCAGCTGGCCAAAACTGAGGGAGATGGAATTTATAAATTTAACCTGCCAGAATGTAAATTACTCACACCTGATTTTCCTAACTAAACTATTAGTTTAGTTACTATTAGTTTAGTTTAGTTTAGACAACTATTACCAGGTATATTAGAAAATGTACTTGATTCGTTATATATCTACACTTTAAGCCTCGACAAACCTACAAGTTTTAATGTTATACATTTTTACAAATATCAGCAGTCTTTCTCCATGTTCTATTTCCCCACTATCTATACTTTAAAACAACAGAAGTCTGTTACACCTCAGCACAGTTTTCCTTAAATCTAGTAAGAAAAATCTTAACCCTTTTTCTGTGCATGTTTGTAAAATAGTCTAATTTCAGAAAAAATATACACCTTATTGTCCAGAGTTCAACCACTGGATGACTGACTAAAGCTGGGGAACTTTTAGACTTTTAACTCCAAAACTTCTCTAAGTGGCTCTTTGTAAACCAGGCCTTCCTGGTTTAGCTGTTTGTCTGTCTTCAGCCCTGTTACACTCCCTGCGTCACTACTCCCCAACCTTGTCAGTCGTCAAATCTTACTATCAAATAGACATGGAAAAAAGCAGCCAACTGATCTGAATTTTATGATAATAAAGGCTGCACACATAAATAGACTCAGATGCCTGATAGTTCAGAATGAACACTTTTAAATGTCAAAAGGAGGGGGTAAATTCCTCTATAAAATACCATCACCCAACACAGACTATTTGGCACAAAGTCATGAATTACATGTGTGGAAAAGATTTGGCCTCGAAGGGGTGGTAAAGAGTTGTGAGGCATAGGAAATGGCTTCTATTAGACCAGACACAAATTCTAAATTTACTGTAAAACAAAAGAGTAGTAGCCACACTGCTTTGTTTTCACAGCAAGCATTCAGACCCTAACCACAGCAGCAATATTAAGATCTAGAGGGCTTTCTGAAACCCTCCCCCGACCCCCCACCAGATTTCCGGTTCAAACAATGCAAAACTATGGTGGTTCCTTAAAAGACAGAAGAACACAAGGAAAGAGCCATCAGCAGGACTTCGAAGCATAGGATGAGCAAATCTTTCCAAAGTTAATTAGAAAAAATAAGACATTTATGTTAACTCACTGACGGGTTTCTTAAGCTAGCAGGGGAAAAAAAAATTCTATTGCCGTACTACCTGATTGTAGAAAGTGTTTCAGCATCATGCCCTGCACCCACCTGCCCTCGCCCTCGCCAAGGGGGAGCTGAGGAGTCTCCCTGACATCATCAATGGCAGAACTGAGCTGGGATAAGAGGACCTGACTCAGACTAAGTCTCAGCTCCACACCACTGCACCCCTCAGCCTGGACACCAGACTCCTTGCCCGTCTCCCGGCACAAACGCTTGCCTTTCTAATGTTCCCTTTTGTAGATGGTGATGGTGCTAGTGGGGAAAACAATCCTTACGAGAACCAGCCAACCCAAGACAATTTTGGGAACGACGCCTTTCTGTAACCTGGAGGAACTTCAGGATGAACTTCAGCAAATCTGCTTAAATGCTACAAACATACGTCTACACTTAACTTCATATATAAACAAGAAAGAAACAACCCTAATTTATTTTTAAGACCTACATCAAAGACGGGATGAATGATAGTGCAAGCCAGAAAAATTAAAATTTGTACAGTAAGAATATAAACAAATACACAACAACTGGGCATATAAAGCTCAGACTGAACTTTTAAACACATACCTCTCTTAATACCCTGAGTAAAATACTTAACCAAATACCACCCTGTTCTGCTTTGAAAGCATTATTACTATTTTCTTCAAACCATTTCTCAATATCCTATCCAAATAAAGTTTATATTGATATTAAATCTCCCAATGATGGCTCATATTTCAGTGCCTAGGTCTGGGGACATGGTCACATTTCTTTTTTCTTATGAAAAAATAAACAGACTACAGACTAAAAAAAGACTACAGACTAAAATACCATTTTAATAGAATAACATCCATGCCTTACAGACCAAAAATTATAGGTATTGGCTGTGGTGTGGATGGCGTGCACTCATCAATTTTACTCTGGTTGCACAAAGGGAGTCTTGAACTGACACAAATTCTTCTGTGAATTAGCCCGCTCCCAGCAAACAAGCAAACTGGCAGCAGCTAGGAGGGGCCGCGAGGGCTTGGGTTTGGCCGCGGCCTCGGCACTTTTCGTTGTGTAGCCTTGGGCAAGAGACTTCTGTCCCCCTCAGGGTCTGTGCCCTCCCCTGAGAAGCAGTAATACCGCCTCCTCAAACAGGGCCTCGTGAGGAGTAAAGGAGGTGACACATGTAATGCAGTGCCCAGCACATCTTAAATGCTCGATAAATGTCAGCTATTACGATTAGAAAGAAGGAGAAACTGGATGGTGGACATAATTCAAAATAAAGGAAGACCAAGAGAAAGACAGCAGTTTCTGTTACAGAAACTAGCGAGGTCCTCAACAAATCTTGGGATTTCCTAAATCCAATCCTGAGAAGCCAGCAGAGGTGTCATTTGGTGTTCTGCAGGACAACAAACGAGCTGTTGGCAGTTGGGAAATCCTGTGTTCCTGTCACCAGTGGCAGCCAGTTCTCCAGCTTACAGGAGCACAAGCCTCCACTCACTCCACTTCACTGTCTCAGCAGGCCGGGCGAGTTATAATTGGCCTTAATTGGCACTTACAGGAGCTTTAACATTCCTTACCTGCTGCCAAGGAGCACTTGAAAGGGGGAGAAAGTATTTTCAAACTTGGAAATACCAAGCAATTCATTCAGCTGTGGGCCGGGAGGCCTGCTATCCAGAATCAGATTAGCTTCACCAAGAAATGCCATGTTATTATCCAGTGCTCATTAGGTGCTCACACAGGATTAGGAGAGGTGGGAGATGAAGTTAAAAGGGGATAATTCACCTTGGGGGCTAACAGCAGGCAGCAGCCTCCCTCTGGTTGGCATCGTCTGATCTGTTTGGTGGACACGTCTTCAGGGCTCAGCCACACTTCGTGTGTGTGTGTCCCTCTTCAGCTGTTCAGATTGTTCAAAGGCAGGCAAATAAAGTATAACCTCACAGCCTCATTTACATAGGCTTTGTGTGAACCAGTCTGACCTCAGCCCAGTCATTATTTGATACACAAAGTGAACACTGTTAAAAGGTGACCAATCACACCAAATTCAAGGAAGATAATGAGATCAGAAATAAAACTGGCAATAGTTGTTCACTGGCCCCGCAACTGATCTCAACAGAAATTATTGTCTTCTAGAAGACTACACATTTTGCAGAGAGGGATCTCAGCCTAACAGAACTAGATTTCTTCCCTAAGATAAATTCCATACAGAATGAATAGAAATCTCCCACAAATGCCAGGAAAACTGCCTATAATTGTTTAAATGAATATTTTTAAAATCATCACTCGTTTTGAAAGATCTCTTTGCCTCGTATCTTTACTCAAACTATCACTCAAACTCAGAAGACACATGCTACAGGGGTAGTAAACAAAAGTTTGCACTTGTTTGCGAAATTGACTTCAAAGTCAAATTACAATTAATCACACTTGTGCATATGCCTGTAGAACACTGTAAGAGGCTTTAGGAAAAAAAGAAATGGAAGTTTAGAAAAATAAATAAAACACCTACTCCTGGTGGTGATACTGTCAGAGTTGGCTAGTAGAGATACATAGTATTAACAGCCTTTTTGGAAAACAACCTAGTAGCAGCTATTAACAATGCAAATAAATACCCTTTTTGATCCCAGAATCCTTTCCTGAGACTCTATCCCATAGAAACAAAACCACCAGCAGTTAAGGACTTAAGTAGCAGGGTGGCTACTGCTGCTTTGTTCATAGAGGCAAAAAGCAGGAAACAAAGTGAACGTCCACAGACAGAGGGTCTGGCTGAGGAAGCTACCACACAGCCACACCTTAAAAAGGAGATTAGTGTTATCTTGGGATGTGAATGGATCTCCATGTTGTATTGTTGAGTGGAAAAGCAGCAGAAGTATGCATAACAGGATCCTTTTTTTTTTTTTTTTGGTAAAACTATGACCAGTAGCCCCTGCTAATAAAACATGGGATTACTTGTGTCTGTAAAGAGTTATGACCATGAGAAAAAATATAGAATGATGTGTACTAAGTTACATACTAAGAATGTACCAAGTTACATAGATGGATTACAGAGTGGAGAGGACCGTTACAGTTGGAGAAGGTGGGGAGTCAGAGCCAAAGAAACAAGAAAGATGGATGACTAATAAGAAAATAAATAAATAAATAAACATTAAAAAAAAAAAACAAACAAGAAAGAAGTAAGCTGAATTGAAAATAGCATGTTTGAGATTACTACATTTGTGTATCTAAGTATATATGGCGGATGTATGCATCGCATATATTCACGTATCAATCAAAAAATCCACTAAGAAACTCACTTGAGTTTTTGTTACAAAAAATGCACTGTGAAGAAAGCGGAAGAAAAATTTAAACAGTATGAAATTCTGGTATTACATCAAAGCACTTTATCCTGACTGTGGAACCCATTTCATTTGTTTGGCTACACAGACTGAGAGTCTAGTAACACAACTGAGCACAGTAAGAATAACACAGAAAAAGGCCTATTAGCCACTCTTGCGAAACAACACCTTAATTTTCTAAAGCTCACTGCAAATCTTCTATAGTAGGAGTTTCAGCAATCCTTTTAAAATATCAAGCATAAGAAGTAATGAAACAAATTTTATACTGGAGTTTTTCACCCTAGGAGACTACAAATCAAGAACTATATCATGTGTGATTAGCGGCTGATGGCTTGTATTTTAAATTGAGATAATTACCTTCCTCCACTTCTCTTTTTATTAACTTTCGAACACACAAGAGGAAAAGGTATACAAGTGCTTTGACGTTCAAATTTAGAACTGTTGTCTTAAAAACAGAATAGAGAAGTAAACCTGAAGACTGGAATTTATACACACAATAAGGAATGAGGAAGGAAACAGATATATTTAGCCATTGCCCCCTCCCACAAACCAGTTTTAGGGGCTTGGCTAGCATGTGCGTGGGAGGAACTGCCCCAGCCAGGTAGTTAAGTAGGGGCTACTGCCTATCCAAGAGATAAAAACTCCCTCTTCTGGTCAGATATAAGACCGCGGCTTAACCGGGGTGACACAGCAGGTGTATGTGTATCTTAACTAGCCAACCCACAAAGTAGCCTTGTGAAATGATTGTCAGGAAAAACATCTTTCAGCAAATATAACTAAAATATGGATTTATATCCTGAAATGTCCCCTTTAAAATCTGAAGCACATCCATCCTAATAATTTCTATACGTAGCAGACAAGTCAAGAGTAGCACTGGCGAACATTAACGATTTTTATTGATTGACTGATTGATTGATGCTGCTGGAAACTCACATTTTTCACTGCCTCATTCTGGTGACACAAATCAGACCTGTTGAAGTAGTTCATTCAACCACAGTAGCACTAACCTGGAGGGCAGCTCTGACCAGCCTCCAGGTGGACAATCAATACACTGACATACTGACAGACATTCCCAAAGAAGAATGAATGGGTTTAAAGCGCTGCACGTGATAATGTAGCACTAACAATTTATATGTCCACCAATAGGGGACAGGTTAAATTAAGTACATTAAGAAAGTGGAAGAAAAGGCAATCTTTAAAAAGAAGGAAGTAATGTGCATTAACATGGAAAAATAAGCTAGATCACTAAGTTTAAAAAAGTGAACTTATAATAAGTCTAATTTTCCATGTGTGTGAGAGAACAAGAAATACACAGCCAAATATTCCTCTGTCCAGGGTCTAGAAACATTCCAAGGGTTTATGTCAACCTGTACCCCTGAAAAGTAAGATGGAGATTTACTTATTCGGACTGCATATTTATCCTCTTGCTGATGGTTACTGTTTTTCTTTCACAATGTGCATTACTATGTTAATAATGAAAAAATCAAATACATGTGTTTTTCCTTTTTAATCAGTAAGTTTCTATTACCCAAATGAGAGCATCCCTTTGTTTCCTGGCTTACATGACTAAATTACTGTTCCACCAAAAAAAAAAGACAAAAACAACAAAAACCCAAAAGAATAAATGACCCCAAAGTTTGACATCACTGCAATAACTATTTTCTATCCCCACCATCTCTACCATCTCTAGAAAATGTCTAAAGACTGAATGAATATAATATATCAAAGGCTTTTCATTCAGGTCAGTACACCTCATTAAAACAAAACAAACAAACAAAAGTCCATATACAAATTGAAAGAACAACCCCATGATCTACAAGCTAAGTAAATCCATCCAGCTGCTGAGTCCAAAGCCACAAGAGCCATTTCTCATCCCTTCTTTTCCCGTATCACTCAACCCCAGCCCATCAGCCACCCCTGCCAGCCTTCTACTTCTGTGCTGATTCCTATTCTATCCGCATCTCTCTGCCTCTGCTGCTACCATCTTCAACTTAAGCTTTCTCTCCAAATCCCACCCCCACCTGGACTAGTGCAATACAGCCCACTAACTGTCTCCCTGCTTCCGCTCTTGCCCTCTATGTTGCTCAGAGCAACCATGAATCAGATCAAGACACTTCCTTGCTCAAAATCCTCCAGTGACTCTGCATGGCCTGCATCGGTCAACGCTGATTCCTTCCATCTGGCGCCAGCACCCCTTTCTCCAACCTCAACCTGGACCCCCCTCTCCTCCTTGCACACTGTTTTTCTACCTCCTCACTGGCCTTTCTGCCAAGCTCATTCCCCCCCCACAGGATCTTTGCACCTTCTATTTTCTCTTTGTGGAACACTGCTCCTCCAGATCTTCAAATGGCTAGCTCTTTTTCATCACTGACCTTACACATCAACTCCTCAGAGCGGCTTTCTTTGACTACGCTTACCAGAAGTGCCTTGCCCCAGTTATTCTCTCACACTATCCCAAGCCTTTATTACTACCTGAAATCATCTTATTTTACTTGATTTCATCTTTCTCGCTCTACCCTCCCTAAGCTGCATGAAATCAAAGACACTGCTTTCCTAGTTCAGTGGAGAGCAATGCCTAGACAGGAGGTACTCAATAAATACGTGTTAAATGTGAATATTATTCATTTCCAGTTTATGATTTTTTAAAAAACCCCAAAGGCACAGACCTTAATAAAGGCAGACTTCAGTATAAAGGAAAATCAATACATTTTATAACTAGCAATTAAAATGTTGCTCCTACAAATGGCATAAATAACACCATTTTAAATGTACCTGCTTATTATATAACTAAGAAAAAAAGATAAAATTACATTGGTTAGGGACAAAGTGATCCTTTATCTGATGCTACTGAAGTTATCTGAAAATTTTAATTAGCACTATTTGGCTTGTGGTAAAGAAGAACTGAATTCACTGCATTAATTTTACATCATGCTGTTCAGTGACAAGAAGCTTAGATCAAATAGTTAACTTGGAATTTCCTTCGAGAATTAAACTAATGTCTACCCTGACATTGCTCACGTTTTGATGTGCCTGCTCTGGTTTGCTCCCTTCCCTGGCTCAGCCCCTGACTGCTGGAGAAAGGCCTGGCGTGTGTCTTTGAAGTAAAAGAGTGAAGTATTTTTGGCTCTGCAACAAATTTCAATCTTTATACTAACTGCAGAAATATGCCAACCAATTCTCTAAAGAAGCTGAAAAATGTTATGAGGCTGTAACAGAGAGAGGAGTTAGCTTGGCTTTGGATAACTACTATGATTTAGGGTTAAATAAAGTAGAACAGGCTGAAGAGAAATCCAATGACTATGCTAAATCAAATATCTACCTACTACCATTACGTCCTTCAAATTACTAAATGTCCTCTCTGAGGTAATGGGTTTACAATGCTGACCCAGCCACTCTAAGCAAACTTAAAATTCTACCTGAACTAGAACATCTGTCATTAATGACAGTTTTGTGACATGTGGAATTCATTACATCTACTCTAGATTTTCTTTTAACTCTATACATCCTTATTATATGCAAAAGAAACAGATGTAAGTAGACAGAAAACCCAGGCTCGGACATTTTATCTGTGTGAATGAAATTTAATTTAGGAGTTTGATCCGTAAACTTGGGACTAAAACCATCCATTCAGTGGGTCGCTAAGAACAAGAAATAAGATAATACATGCAAAAACACTTTGTGAATCACGTACAAATTATCATTAGTCTGTGGGCTTTTAAATGAATGCCAATCCTAAAAAGATTAAGTACCACTGAAAGTTTCAAAGTAGAATAAGATCCAGATTATAAGAATGCAGAGGCCAAATTTAGCTAACAACTGGAGAGAAAAAAGAAACATTTTTTTCTTTATCCAAAATCAAAGTTACTTAATAGCCAAATAAAACAACTCATTCAAAATACCTGAATATGTTACTTTCCAGGTCTAAGTCCATCAGATGACAAGAGGGAGAGGGTGTTCTTTATTAAACAGCAAGACCTCTGCTCTGTGATGCAGATTAACTTAATTATATGATGGCAATCATTGGTCACAACTATGTGAAATTGTTGTCAACAATGGGATCGGCACTTTTACCAGAAACAGCCCACGGGATCTCATAGAGTAAGATTCATTTTGCTCTTACACTGACGGTCTTTGAAACCAATTAATTAGCTCAAAAAAGTATGAATAATTTCTGTTTACTCATCCTCTGCTGCAAATGACATTTTAGAAAAATATAATTTATCCTGGCACCTAAAAGAATCCAAACCACCTCAGTGCACTTTAAGGAACATTAAGTCCAAGCAATACACGTGGCTGTGAATTTTACAGGATTTGTAATATCTCCAAGCGGAGAAAGCGCTCAGGTTGCAGAGGTGTTTCTGCTAAAGGTACCGTCACAAAGTTATGAAAAAGCCATATTTATGACATCCCCATCTGCGAAGCGAGGTCTGAGAGAGGGGCAGATGTTTTACACCGAGCCCAGACTCCCACCCCACTTACAGCAATGGGACGGCACGCAACACGTGATATCGATGGATAAATGGCAAAGGGCATTTAACTGTGATCCTTTTGCAGATCAACATGAGATTTGAGAATACTGCTCGCTCGGTAAGGCATTTCCTAGGCTAGGGTTAGCCTCAGAAGACAGCTCCCTGAACATCAGAGGAAACCAAATCCAACAGCTAGAGCTGGTGTTTCCCCAAACATGGAGTAGGTATCACTCTCCAACATTAATAACATTAAATCTCAAGTGAAAAGTTACTCCCTTTCCAAATCTCTTTCAAGTCTTCTGGTAACATCACACTACTCTGTGGATGACACTTACCTAAAACGTGCTAGTCTCGCTTATAACTAAGAGAGCAGGCTTCAAGGCTCAGTGCTGGCACGGGCAAGAGCAGCAACAAAGGATTTAATCTTTTCACTGTGTTTATTTTCACACTTACCATCTATGGCAAAGAAGAGTAGTTTCCCCGTTGATGATTCTAGTAAGGTTTTCTTTGTGAAAGATTTATTTAAATAGAAGTGGTTTGATTTAAAGAAAAAAATATTAGGTGGCATTAAATAGGCAAATCATAAAGATGGAACTCGGTGGATCGAAATTGGGAAAAGGTGGCAGAGGCACATGTGCTCAGGGACTCAGGGCTGAGCCACAAGGTGAAAAAGTGGGTCAGCCTAACTCATCAGAGGCAAAATACTTCAACAGCTGACATTCGAGCAGGTTTCAATTAATTATAGAGATGCTAAACGTAGCACCTGTCCGAGCTGAATTAACATCACTCAGTTATTTCCCCTAGGTAAGATCAGCCCATGTCTGCCTACGAGAGAAATTACGGTAGTCTTCACAACCAAATTCAAAGAGAAGTGGCAGAGCACAGAGCAGTGCAAGTGCACAGCTGCTCAGAATCACCTGCGAAGCTCTTTCAACACAGAACCCCAGAGGCCCCCAACAAGTCATCAGCTGATCCTACATGTTCGGATCCAGAGTACATGCATGTAAACAGGAATACAAAGTTTACGCTATGCAGTAGCCAGTTTAGGACCAACACACTTATTACTAAGTGATCAGCTCAGATTCCCAACTAGGTTCACAACCTCAAAAGAAAGGTGCTTCTGGCCACAGGGAATGTCACCCTTCTCAGTCCTCTTTCATACGTAAAGTTTTAGAGGCAAGTACTGTGAGACTTCTAGCACGTAATACAAAAAGTTAAATATCAGTTAAAAAAAGCAGGGGTCTCCTTTCATGCCATCCTTGCTAGACTCAACAAATCTCCGAGCGCCGATCTGCGCTAGTCACTATGCCAAGCACAGGAATACAAAGCAGCAGCCCCTACCGAGTGAGGGGATCTGCTGTGAGCACAATGCATCCTGGCCAGCTTGTGGGCCAGAATCAGCCTAGGGAGCTGTGTGGAATGCAGATTCCTGGGTGCCATCCCTGGCGACTCCCAGCCAGCTAGTCTGCAGTGGGCTGTAGGAAGGGGCCACTTAGGAAGCTCCCCTTTGATATGGAGGCACAGCAGGTTTGGGATCCACTGATTCAATTATATTTTTAAATCTGACAATTAGCAGTAAGAAACATCTCACTCCTAAAAATACTGAATAACTGAAGAGAAATATGAGGCAGCCTGGACTATTTCAAAACATTAAAACAAAGCATGGTATTACTGTGCAGTTTCCAAGAAAGAAAGCCATCTATACTACAAGAACAGTCAGACTATGAAACTAGAAATGCCAAAATGACACTACAATCACTCACCATCATTGCTCCAATGGAAATCCTGGTTAATAGTTAACTCCCAAAGAGGCAGCTCGGCTAGCAAAAAAGTACTGGCACGCTCCACAGATATTACACTGCAGGTGTGGTTCCAGACCACCGCAATAAAGTGAATATCGCAATGAAGCAGGTCACACGAATTCTCTGGCTTCCCAATACTTAGTTATGTTTACACTATACTGTAGCCTATTAAGTGTGCAATAGCATTATGAATTAAAAGAATGTACATGCCTTAATTTTAAAATACTTTATTTTTTTTTAAAAAACCTTTATTTCTAAAAAATGCTAACCATCATCTGAGCCTTTAGCAAGCTGTAGTCCCAACAATGATCACTGATCAAAGATCATGATAACAAACATAGTAACAAAGAAAAAGTCTGAAATGTTTCAAGAATTCCCAAAATGTGACACAGGAAGCCAGCAAATGCTACTGGAAAAATGGCACCAACAAATGTGCTTGATGCAGGGTTGCCCCCCAACCTTCCATTTGTAAAAGACGCACTATCTGCGAAGAACAATAAATCAAAGCACAAAAAGTGAGCTATGTCTGTAGGTCTCTCGCTACCCTGGGTAATAACCTCCTCACCAATTCAGAATAACATTACCAACAACATGAACTGAGTTATAATAAGCCTTGCTGCCACTGTAGCTCCCTCCCTGTCACTGCCAGGCAGCAGTGGTTTTAAAGGAACCGCCTGCTGAATTTTGTAGCAACTGCTCATTTGTTCATAAAAGTCACAGATGAACATCAGCAGTACATGAATTCACAGAAGACTGCCCACCCACACATTTTCACCAATTTCATCAAAAGATAAGACAGTAGAATCTCTCCTTTGGCAGGTATGAGTTCTTCCTAATATAGTAATAAACAGATTGTAGAAATTTCTTGAATTTCAAAAACATTTTTGGTCTTTTGGTGTTAACTCTGGAAAACAAACATGTAGTGATAAGCCTTCTGGAATGACAACAAAGAACGGGTTCCAAATATTTCTTCCTGTTACAGCCCCTCACCCCAAAGACAGAAGAGACACTGGCAACATCGGAACGGTTCTTGGTCCTGGTCCCCTGACTGCCTCTCCCTTCCAGGTGAGTAAGATGTTACTCCCAAACCAGACGAGAGCCATCACATGGTGCCTTCCTCCACTGCGTGGAGCTGCCCCCAAGCCCACACAACTATCCATCTCCCAACCTCCTGTTTTTTCCATCAGCCTTCTCCTTGGCTGCTGCTCCCAAAGAGGGACCTCCTTCTACACTTCCCAGCTGAATCCCTCTCTCAGCACCTGGCCCTCATCTTTCTGCCAGACTCTCTTCTTTCTTACAGCTTTAAATTTCCCTTGCCACTAGAGGGTCCAAAGCCCCCACCCAGGGGCCTTTATCAGTTGCATTTCCTGCCTGGCCACAAAAGGCATTGGATTATGTATGTAAATCCTGCATTCACACCACACCTTCTTCTACTTTGGAAGTCACCACAATTGCTTTGTCATTGAACAAGTACCTTATTAGAAGACACTGTGTATGCTACATATTGGTAGATAAAAAAAGAGCAGAAATATGATTTTAAGACACTCCCTCCCCTCACCCACACCCCGCCCCCAATACACAGACATTCTATGAGAGAGATAGAGGAAGAGAAAGAAAATCATCTCCATGAAACGTGCTGTATGTAAATGAGTCAAGTGCTTCTGGAAGAGGGGACCAAGAGGGCCCCCTTCTGCCTCAGAAGTCCTGGAAGAGGTAACACCTTTAAGTGGGCCTTGGTACAAACAGCAGCTGTTTTCACACTCCTTTCTAATCCACTTTGCCCATTCTCCAGAGCATCTCTAAGTCACATCACTCAGGCGCTAAAAAACCTGCAACAGGTCCCCGCCGACATATCAAGGCCAGGGGTGTCTGATGGCACTGAGTCTCTCTGAGCAGCCCCAGCCTGCCTTTGCACACAGCTTCTCCACACATGGGTACACCAGCTCCGGCCAATGGAGACTCCGTGGAGTACATTCCAGACAGCCTGGAATTTCCTGCCTCTGCACTTGCTCCCATCATCCCTGCTGCCGACCTGGAGCCACCAAACATGGCTGTTCAGTGCACAAGCTGTGCAGCTGTATGTGGCAGCCCTGTCCATCCCCATCAGAACACTTCCAATTTTAGGGTATTATAGTTGTTGTTTTTTTTAAGTATTTTCTGCGTTTTCCACAATGGACATGTATGTATTACACACCTAAAAACTGATGGGAAAAAATCTGCACGTGGGAAAAACAATCCATTCTGCTCTTCCGAATAGCCTAATGTGAAGGCTATTTCCTTTAAGAAGCCTGCTCTGAGTTACCGTGCAAGAAGCAATCTGTGCTCCTCCTTATTCTTAGGAACTTGGACTGTTTTACGACTTTCGCCACATCTTCCTGTATCTACGGCTGTACGCTTTTCTCTCTCTCATACCTATCAACTGTCAGGCACTGCATGAGGGGCTTCACCATGCTGTTTCATTTCATCCTCTCTGGAAACCAGTGAGGTTGCTATTACTGTCCCCACATTATAACAAAGGAAGCTAAGATTGGAAAACTTGCTCAAGACAAAGAACTAACCTATGGTTCTTGCAAGTTCAGATTTAAATCCAGTCTAGTCTGGCTTCAGAATCCTTAACTCCAAAATACTTGGCAACTGACTAACAGCCTTTTCCGATACTAGCCACTTAGAGTCTTAAGCAAGGAGACAGTATCTTATCCAGCTTTGTACTCACTCTGGTGCCTACTCCCAGGCCTCGCTGAGAACCACAAACTCAAAGAACTTTTTATGATTACATAAAAGATTCCTTGGGGGAAGAGGTGGGATGTTGATTATGACACTGTGACTCTTACAACAACTGCATCCAGCCCGACAGAAAGCCCTGTAGGTTCAAAGCTAGCTAGGCTGTGTCCCCAGCTCTACTCCCCCACTTAGCCTTAGTCTATTATCATCTTTACCTCTGAACCATTCTCCCGGCTTCTACCCTTCTCCCACAATCTACACTCAGCAAGTTAACCAGTGAGATGATCCTGTGTTACTCCCTTACATAAACTTTCCAGTGCCCCCAGGCGGCTTCTTCCTCTGGCCTACAAGCCTGTACATGAACAGGGTCCTGGCCCAAATGGTCTGACTTCCCAAGTCTCTACTTCCCTCACCAACTTCACTAGCCTTCTTCAAGTCTGGGCACTGGCTCTCCCCTCTGTATCAAATGCTTTTATTCCAGATCGCCGCATGGGTGGCTCCCTCTCATCACTTAGGGCTCAGGTCACCAGGGTCACCTCCTTAGAGGCTTTGCTTGAACACGCTATTACAGAAAGACCCTGTTGTTCTTCCCTGTCTCAAGCTTGCATTTGTAGTTGTGAGGACAATGACAAAACAACTTGCAGTCATTTAAAAAAATGTGTCTAGTTAGTTTTGCCTTTCTCTCCAGCTAGATTTTAAACTCCATGGAGGTAGGAATGATACCACATCCCCAATGCCTGAAACAAGGTGAGCACTCAAATACTTTCGAGTTGTTACTGAATCTAACTGGATATAAAATTAAGCTTTATGATCGGAATGTTTTTAAAACACTATAGGCAGCATTATGACAATGGAAAAACAAGCTTATTTGGATTCTCACATGATTGACATCAGATAACAACAGGCTTGGAGCCTAAAAGACCAGGGACAGCTCAGAGGTTCATGAAACTCCTGAAGTCACAATGCTTCATTCTAAGTACATGCGCATTTTGATGGGGCAAGATAGTACAGCTTCATCACGTTCACAAATTACAACATCAAGATAGATTTAGAACCACTGAACTTGGACATTTCAAAATCATATTTCCTTTAAAAAAGCCATGTCTCTATACTCTGTGTGTGTATATATAATTTTACCAACCACTAAATTCACAACTGTGGGATCTAGAAGGAAACAAACCTTTTACTACACTGATGCAATATTTCAACAAAGATTTTATAAAATACATTTTTTTCCTGTCTAATTTTAATAAAAATCAGAAAATGCACATCCCTTTCAAGAAAATTCAGAAAATACCCGACATCTGATAGGCATTACCCCATTCAATGAATTAGAAAACCTACTTCCTGACAGGGGGAGGGGTATTATAGCCTACCCATGCTGTCACTGGTCTTCAAGTTTAATACTGCTCTACCTTTTACCCTCTAATAATGATTTTTAAATGGTTAAGCACTTACCATAATGTGATTGAAATGCCTGCGGTTTGACAACCTGATTACAGTCGTTACACACCACCAAGTAGAAATCATCGTGGGCCGGACAGAGACCAAATATTGGCATGTCTGCAATAAAGAAAGAGAGCATCACTCACTCATGTGGTTCCTGTTAATATGAAACCATCTGGGGTGGCAACACTTTCTAAAGGAGCTGCCTTATAATAAAGTACACAGGATAAAAGTTGTTCCAGTTTAAAAGTAACTGATGTGACACACCATGACTATTAAAACAGAGAAATCAAATCAGGCTTACAGAAATACCATTATAATGGGTTAAAATAAAATGCACGAGAAATCATTAGCATGAGGTAAACCAGACAAATCTTTTAAAATGCGAACAATGAATACATTCACACAATAAAGCAACTTTAGATGAACTCTACCAAGGGTTATGAGGAAGAATCTGCAACCACATAAAATGCCTAGCAATTCACAAAGCTGTACCATCTAATGGTTTTGTTTGGTTAACTATGCATTCTATTCCAGCCATCTGGTCTCTGAGTTCTATGGAACCGTTAAGAAAGGAAGCAGAGGTTTCACTGAAGAGTAAAACTGCTGGTTTTGTCAGCATGTAATACAAAGAAAATGATTTTCGTACTTTTTTTTCCTTCAGGTCACAACTAAGCTCTAGTCCTTTGTTTACACACTGATGCCACTGGAGAGATGCCACCTCAGTACAAGCACAACATTTCATACATTAATCTCAGTTCAGTTACCAGAATAGGGCAAGATACAAGTTGAATTTTTTTATACTAAGAAGTTAACTAAAATACAAATGTAAAACTAGACTATCTGCAAATACATAAAAACAAAGTACAGTAACTTGATACCTGGTAATATATGGTTAACTAAAAAGTCCTAACTGTGGACAATTAATTATTAGTAACAACCTAGGGAACAGAGCTAACAGTTCAAATCCAGAATCTAAATCTTTTAAATATTTCAGAGTTGGCATTTTACACTATAAGCACTATTTAGAACATCTGCAATGAATGGATAATTAGCACATTTCAATTAGGCAAATATTTTAGTAGACCAAATACCAAGTTTAAAGGGGGAAAAAAGATCCAAAAAGCTGATTAGCATCTGCTTTCTTTCCTGTAAGATTTAATTTCACACTTTCTCCAGCTTGGGTGGGCTTGGTGGTTTTAAAGGAAACAGAAAATGCCCCGAGGTGATGTAAAGTGATGATAATCTCTAAAATGTCAAATTAATGATCTAATATCTACACACAGCTTATAGGTCAGATTTTCTTAAACGGTTTCTATTACACTGAACTGCACAGATAGCTAGCTGTGAATCTGAAATATACGAGGGACCAACACGATTCTGGGATGCAGCAGCAGCACTGAGCAGGTTCTACGAGCTATGATCTCATTTTATCCTCACAACTACTTAGGTAGATACCATATTTATAACCCTGCTCTAGAGAGGAGGAAACTGATTCACAGACAGGTGAACTACTTTGTCTAAGTCAATAGCTGAGATTTGATTCTGACTCACAACAATGGCTTGAATTTGGTCCCTTGAAGACCGAAGGAATAGGATTTCTAGAAATTCCTTCCAGATTCCAACTCCAACAAGTTGAATGTCAGGGCTGAACACCTTTGACGGCATAAACTGATAAGACAACAGAAGAAGGTTCTAACAGACTGCTGACTTCTGTGACTAAGCTTAACAATTTCATGAAAAATAAGAGCCAAACAATGTGCTATTTTCCTTGAAAGCATGCCCACATTGAGTTAAAAATAGTACATGTGGGAGAAGGGGAAAGGTTATATCCATTCAATGATCAACATGTAATAAGCCATTTTCAATGGCTACAGTTTGACATGACATTTCCTTTTTTCTTTTTCTTTTTTTTGGCCATGCCCCGTGGCACGTAGGATCTTAGTTCCCCAATCAGGGATTGAACCCGCACCCCCTGCCTTGGAAGTGCAGAGTCTTAACCACCAGACCGTCGGGGAAGTCCCAACATTTCAGTTTTAGAAATAAAAATTTAGGGTTTCCCTGGTGGCGCAGTGGTTGAGAGTCCACCTGCCGAATGCAGGGGACACGGGTTCGTGCCCTGGTCCGGGAAGATCCCACATGCAGCGGAGCGGCTGGGCCCGCGAGCCATGGCCGCTGAGCCTGCGCGTCTGGAGCCTGTGCTCCGCAACGGGAGAGGCCACGACAGTGAGAGGCCCGCGTACCATACATACACACATACATACATACATACATACAAATAAATAAAATTTAAAGTAGTTTACCTTAACTTCCATATATCCCTATGCTAAATCACTCTGATATAGGACAATTAAGTATGAATTACAGAAATGGCAAAACATTCATAACTTAGAGCTGAAAAGTATGAAATGCCTATAAATATCAAATCAACAGTTTCATTAATGAAATCAACTTGATCAGTTTTATTAATTAAACAGTAGTTAAAGTATTAAATTAAGTGGTCTCAGTTTAGACTTGGGCCTCGGCAATGTGCCTGGTTTGTGTGATTTCTCACAGCACTCTATTTCAAGCAATGCTGTTTAAAATGTCACTTTGCCAGATACCAGATACTGCTGGGGACGAGCTTCCCACCCCTTTATAAATAAGCCAATTGTAAAAAATTAAAAACTGTATCAATCCTTTCAAATAATAAGAATTTAACTGGCCACAATGATGTTTATGTAGAAAACTGTTCTTTTTTTGTTGATTCCTTTGATCCTTTTGTGAGACTCAGAAATACTAATAAAACTAAGTGAGTAGGGGTCATTCTGTGAGGGACCAAGAATTTATACTTCTGTAAAAGGTTCAATTTCCTCAATAACTTATAATTATTTGCAATTAATGACAATAAAGATGATAATCATAATGATAAACAGTTGGCATTTTCTGAGAGACCACTCTGTGCCAGGTTCTCAGCTAAGCACTTTTCATAAGGTTTATGCTTCAATATAATCCTCATTTTACCAATGGAGACAAGAACTTGTCTAATTTCACCCAGCAAAAAAGTACAACCAGGACTCAAACTGAGGTTGGCACCATGTGTGACCTCAATTCCACGCCCCCCCGCCCCCCCACACAATCCCTGTGGAAAGAAACATGGTACACTTAAACGCACTTCAGGCTACCCTGTTTGGAGATCAAGTTCCTGTTTGGAGAACCTAAAGCAACTTTAATTTTAGCTTTCTGAATTCTTTACTTTCAGATATCCATATTTGGATGTAAGCTAAAGGATACAAAATAATTTAAATAAATGTCTTCTTTGGGGGAAAAAAAGGAGTTTATATCCTTTTTCTGCATTAGGACATTCCAGAGGCCTTAGCAACAGGAACAGCATGTGGAATGTTGTGGTAACAGAGAAAATGAAATAATTTTTGTGAGCGACAGTACGTATGTTTCTGAATACTTTCAAAGTGTAAGTTCACAATCAGCCCATCTACAAATTAACACATGGAACTTGCCCAAATGCAAGAAGGGAAAAGCTTCATTTATGACAGAAAACAGAGTTCCTATCGAGTTAAAATGAGTTCCTATTGAGTTAAAAAAAAAAAGTTTACAAAATGGTCTTAAAATATACAACTTAAATCATTATATGAAACATAGTGAAAGTTTTAAAACTGTACTTGACCCCATGGACTCTGACCTAATTTAAAAGAATGGATTTTTATCGTGTGTAAGCCCTAAATCTTTCTCAGGTTTCAGGTCACCCCAATCTTCCAATCAGTGAGTGGCCCAGCACTCACACCAAGGCTGTCATGTACTTTGGAGACCCCAGGCCAGCAGGGTAGGAAGGACTGGGTTTAAGCACATGGACACATGAGCACATGTGTGCAGAACCTTCACAGTCCCGTGCAGACTGAAGGCCCTCTGGCCAAAGCCAGTCCTGAACAGTTACTTTGGTGCTGCCATCCCCATTTTAAGGCCTGTGCCCAACAACAAAACTTGAGCGCTGTAGCAAAGCATTTCACCTTTGCAGTACCCTGTGTGTCTCCCTTCTCCCACGCACCCAAACTTCTACATGCCAACGACTCCCACATTTCTATCTCTAGCCCAGACGGCTCCCGAGCTCTGTCTAGACTCACAAATCCAACTCCCTCCCTATTAGACACTGCCATCTGGATATCTTTCATACATCTCAAATCAAACAAGCACGTCCAAGAGAGCTTTGCCTTCCACCCTGCCCTGTTCCCTGCCCCCCAAAATCGTCCCCCTTTTGGGTAAATGACCCTGCTCATCTTCTCAAACTAAAAACCCACACAACACCCCTGACTCTTCTTTCCCTCATCACACCCAGGCCACCAGCAGGTCCGATCAGCTCTCCTCTAACACCTCTGTCCATTTCTCTCCACTGTCCAGCCCACCACTGTAAAGCCTGTCACCAGCACCTTTCCTACAGGACTGTGGAAGAAACTCTCCCACATGGTCGACAATCCCTTCCACACGACTGCCAGAGTGATTCTTCGAAATCCTTCAACAGATCACGTAAATACCATTACAATTTCCCAAGTGACTTCCCACTCCTCTCGGAATAAACTCCAAGCCTTTACCATAACCCCCAAGGTTATGGGATACACCAGAGGTCTATCCTCCGCCCTTCACTCCCTGTCCCCCGAGTCCCTGCTCCCCTCTCCTTGGCTCACTCTGCTCCAGGCACACTGACCTCCATTCTCTCCTTGGAAAGCTTTTTCTCGGCCAGGCTCTGCCCTTGCTCTTCACAAGATGCCTGGTGCATTCTCACACATCAGGTCTCAGCTCAGCTGTCATCTCTTCAAAGGGCTGTCTCCAGCTCCTCCCCAGTTAGTTATTCTCTGTCACAGGTATTTTAAGCAGAGTGGCTAACAGTGTGGGCCACTCCCCAGCACTCCGAATCCAATGTGATCTTGGGCAAGTTCTATAACCTCTTTGAACTTCAGTCTCTTCATGTGTCAAATGTTGACGATCACAGTACCTAATTCACCAGGCACCTCCCAGGGTAGAAAGAGTAAGAGAGCTAAAAGACGCAAAGCCTTAGAAGGCCCCAGGAAGTGCTCAATCAATGTCCCCCGACAGCCTGTAAGGTAGGAGTCGTGCACGCCCACTGTATTGCTCAGGAGACGAAGGCACACAGACACTGAGATCTCACAAGCTAGTGAGTGGCAGAGTCAAGATGTGAACCCAGGTCTGCTGGGCTCAAAAGCCCAGGCACCTCCCAACACGCTCCCAGAAGCTGCCTCCTCCGTGCTGCCCCCACTGCCAGGGCCCGCGGTCAGAGCCTGGCGGCCTCCACACACCGGTACAGAGCTCCTTAATAGGGTCTGAGTTGCTTCCCTCTTCAGCCTCCTCCACTCTGCTGCCGAAGTAATAAAGCCATTCCTCTCCTTGGAGACCTCTGCTGGCTTCAAAGTGGGACTTGGACTCTGTAAGCAAGGCCCTAGCACTCTTTTCTCCTCCCATCTCTCCAGGCTGAGTCAACCTGCTCTAGGCCCAAGACTGTGTGGGTCTTCTCAGAACCTGCCCTGTTCTCTGCAATCCTACCTTTTGGACACAACTGTTCCTACAGCACAGAAAGCTCTTCTCTCTTCTTTCTGGAATTCCTGCCATTCAACCAGAGCTGTGCTCTTACTCATACCATTCATATCTCCATCACAGTCCTTCACTCACTGACTTTTATGATTTTTGAATGGTAATTGGTAAGTGGATGCCTCTGTAGCCCTGTCTGACAGCAGACTCCTTGCCTTGCCTAGCACAGAGTCTGAGAAGTGAGCTCAGGAGTGTGTGACTGTGAAGTAATGACTGACATCTGGAACTCTCGCGTAGCTTCCAGTTACTCTTAGGATAAAAACTAAGAGCCCTGACAAGGCTCTCTCCCCGCTGGCACCCTGCACCTGGCCCCTCCGGCCTTCATTCTGCCCCTGGTGCCCACCATGCTCTCTCCTGTCACAGCACCATGGTGCTTGCTGTTCCCTCTGTTTGAACTCCCTTCCTCCAGATCTTGACCTGGCTTGTTACTTTACTTCATATGGTCTCACATTCAATGTCGCTTCCTTGGAGACTTGGCTAGTCAGAGCCCCGTTACCTGCTCTCAGAGCAATGACTTAGCCTTGTCACACGGCACCATGCCCTGTTTATAACTATCCATCTAACTGTGTGAGCCTTAATCTCCTCCGGCTAGACTAAGTTCCACATCTGTCTTGTTTTCTGCTCCAGTGACAGTGCCTAACAATGCCTAACTTGATGGACAGGAAGCAGCAAATGGATGTACTAATATTATTGGGTGGAGAGTAACTAAAGTTATTAGATGAAGTCCCTGTGGTGCCACCGAAAGTCAAGGGTATAACTGTGCCTTTATGTCATATAATGACATACAGTCACCCACTAGAACTGGGTATCCAGTGAGATAAAAGTTCAAGGGTGAGATGGTTTCCCTTGAACACATGATCCCATTCCTAGGGGCGGTTTCTGGTAAAATTTGTGTTGCAGGGTCTGCTTCTCAAATGTGCACACTGGCAAATTCTCTTTTGCTAGTGTGTACAGTGCAGTAACTAAGAACAGTTCTGGAGTCAGCCTACTGAGATTCAAGTCCCTAATCTTTCTCTTACTAGCTATGTGAACACAGTTAAATTATTAACTTCAGTTTCCTCATCTGTAAAATACAGAGAACAGGACCTACATTTCACAGTGCTGTTGTGAGGATGAAATGAACTACTCCGTGGAGAGCATTCCATGCTGAACACATAGTAAACACTCAGTGCTAGCAAAATAAACAAAAACACACAATATACACACACTAGACATGTTCTGCTGCAAGGGCCCCAGTTCTCACTGATTAAAGTCGCAGGAGATCGATATATACACCAAATGGCAACTGACTATTTTACAATGTGAGCTTAACTTTCAAGTGGTCTCTGCCCCTGCTGCTGACCACACACTCCTCCCTGTAAGCAATGGAAGGCAGGGGAGAGGCGGACGAGACTTGCTCGTGCTCCCCCTGCAGAGGGTCAAGACTCAAGTTTCGGAGTTTAAGCTCTACCCGGCAAGTCTGGGAGAACCCACAGTTCTTTTGTTATTTGTTTTTGTTTTTTTTTGCGGTACGTGAGCCTCTCACTGTCGTGGCCTCTCCCGTTGCGGAGCACAGGCTCCGGACGTGCAGGCTCAGCGGCCATGGCTCACGGCCCCGGCCGCTCCGCAGCATGTGGGATCTTCCCGGACCGGGGCACGAACCCGTGTCCCCTGCATCGGCAGGCGGACTCTCAACCACTGCGCCACCAGGGAAGCCCAACCCACAGTTTTAAGGAAAGAAGCCACATGAAACAAAAGGTCACTCTGGCACGAGTGTGCATCTACCGAGGTAAGGGGGTAGGGGGGTGGTCCCCAAGGGCTGATGCAAAAGTCAGAGTGAGACAGGAAGTGCCTATGTGATGAAGACGGGAGAGACCAGACTGAAGACATGCTCTGAAGAGCTCTGCAAAGAGCTGGGGAGACCATGGATCGGGGGTGAGGGAGAGGGGAGAAAGCCAAAGTTGGGCTGCAGTTTGTTCCTTGCTCACTGTAGCTAATGTGGCCAGCTAATGGATGATGGGAGACACACAGATGGAAGAACTTAGCTTGCTAAGGCAACAGAGCCTGGCAGTTAAAGGCACAGCCGCTAGAACCGCACTGGCTGCATTCAAATCCCAGCCTTGCCGCTTGGTAGCCTTTACCTCAGTCTCCCCATCTATAAATGGGAAAAGTGACAATACCTACCTCAATGGTTGTAGGAAGAACTAATGAGCAGATGTAAAATGTTTAGAACAATGCAAAGTACTTTGTAAACATGAGCCATTTTTTATCATCTTCCAGATCACTGTTCTCTGGTCTTTGACCTAAATAGTGGCTATTCTCCCCTCGCCTATTCCAACTCCCCCACCCATACACATTTAAACAGTGATGTTTTTAGGGACTTCCCTGGGGGCACAGTGGTTAAGAATCCACCTGCCAAGGCAGGGGACACAGGTTCGATCCCTGGTCCGAGAAGATCCCACATGCCACGGAGCAACTAAGCCCGTGCACCACAACTACTGAAGCCCGCGCGCCTAGAGCCCGTGCACCGCAACGAGAAGCCCGCGCACCGCAACGAAGAGTAGCCCCCGCTCGCCGCAACTAGAGAAAGCCCGTGCGCAGCAACAGAGACCCAATGCAGCCAAAAATAAATAAATAAATAAATTTTTTAAATTAAAAAATAAAAACAGTGATGTTTTTCAATCATAAATGTCACCTAGTCTGATTAAACCCTTAGTTTACCATGTAGAGTACTCCAATGCAGTCAGAATGAAAATCAGTGCTTAGAAGACCCTGCCTGACCTCTGCAACCATAAGACACAGCCACTCCTCATCCATGCCAGAATTCCATCTCCTCGACAGTTACGCACACAGGCCAACCACTTTCCCACCTCAGGCCCTTTGCTAAATCTGCTCCCTCTGTACAGAATGCTTTGTCGGGCTGGTTCCAGACCACGGCTTACATTCCACTGAAAGACCTTGCCTGACTACTCAGTTTAAAGCAGAACCCTATCTCTTCAGGCAGTACTCTCTCTTCACTCATTAGTTATTTGTAATTTGTGTTTTGGCTATCGCCCTAAGATATAAACTCCATGAGGGCAGAGGCCATGTCTGCGCAGCACAGTGCCTAGCACACAGTAGGTTCTCAACAAAAGAATCTGAGAAAGGCCTCTGGATTGGACTTCCTGAGTTCAAATTCCAATGCCATCACTCACTAGGAGCAGTAACTCGGGCAAGTTCCTCAGCTTCAGTTCCTTCATTTGTAAAATGGACATGATAATAGTAGCTACCTTAATGTGTAGTTATGAGATGAGTTAGTATACATAAAGCTCTTAGAACTATGTCTGGCACAGAGCATGTGCTAGGTCTGTCTTACCTATTAGGATTACAATTATTTCCATTTTCACTGTCAGTGGGTTACACTGGCCACTGCTTCTAATCTTTTGCTGGTCTACAGTCACCACCTCTTGTACACTCAGTGTATTAAGTACTCACTGTATGTCAGGTCTCATGGCAAGTACTCTGTGTATATCATTCATTCATGTATCAAAAGTCTACTATGCCTAGACACGATTCTAGGTACTGGGTATACATCAGTGAACAAAAATCACAACAGCAACACCACCACCTGAGAAGCAATACATATAACAAAAACAATAAAAGTTTGCAATTACTGAGCACTTCCTATGTTCCAGGTACAGTGCTAAGTGTTAACTCATCTGCTCTTCACAACACCACCCACCTTTCAGGGTCGCTGTCCCCACTTTACAGATAAAGCAAGTGAGGAACAAGATTACCTGCCTTAAGTCACAGAGCCAGCACATGGAGGAGCTGAGATGTGACAGTAGGCTATGCCCACGTACGTGCTCCTCACCACCTCACAAGAGCCTCATCATTGCTCAGCGCACTCCCAGCCTCTCCTGCCTTGTTTAATCAGTCAATCAAGGCATCCTATCGAACAGCAGACTTCTGATGCTACCTCTGGACTGTCTGCTCTCACTGCTACGCAAAGGTTTCCTTAGATACTAGAACTCTCAGCTCCACTAGTGTCGGAAACACTTCGAAGTAACCTGATGGACCAACTTGGAAGGCTGGTCTGCACGTAACTGACTTTTACTATAGTCAGTCCCAAATTTATCTCAAATGGTAACTGTCAGTTCTGGGTAATCAAAAGGAATATCAATGATATAATAAAAAAGTTTTAAACTGCTCTTAAGTGAGCTTTTAACATCTCAACTGGGAAAAGATAAAACAGAATTTTATTTCTACCTTCTGCACACACTTCTCCCAAATTCATATTCTCTGTTCCAATAATTAAAGGGAACTGGACTTTCCTTTGATCGTAAGACATTAGATGATGAACTAACCAGACACAAAAAAAGGCCAATCAACAACCTGCCAAAATGTATGTGGTTTGGGACCCTGTCTGAACTAAAGCAGTCAATAAAATAACATTAAAAAAAAAAAAAAAAAAAGCTGTTTCCAGTTAAAAAGCAACCAACCAAACACCAGAGGACCAAAGAGTTAGAGATTAGAAAGCAGTCCTGTCTAACAGTTATTAATCACTATCTAGAAGTGGCCAACCTTATAGTGACCCTCCATAGACAAGTCATAAGTGCTACTGTTGTCACTAATCGTACTGAAAATGAGACACAGTACCTGGCAAAGAAGAGAGGAAGCAAATATCAAAATCCTAGGGAACCTGAGTTAGGGAAGGCCAGGTAGGGTTACAAAGGTGACATACATGACAGGCTACCTCACGTGTACCTTTAGCTACTCAAAATACTGTCAGCAAATTCTGACCTTTCAAACAGAAACGAGAGGCACCTTCCAAAACCCTTAGGGAATCTTACCGGCATCACTACCATTCAGCTAAGCTTACAGACTAAGATAGGGGCTGTAAGAGAGTCTACCACTTAGCTGGTATTATAACCTCAAGAGAGGTACTTACCTCTAGACATCCAGTTCCTGCGTTTGAAAAATGGTGAAAACAATGGTATCTACGTCGGGAGATTGTTGGATTGAATGAGATAATTCATGTAAAATGCTTAGTTCTACGTCTGCCTAAACACAGTAAGCAGAGTATATGTAAATAATAAAGAGCAGTGTTAATATTATTATCATTATTACTGTTAGGCTTACGGTTATAAACTCATGACTCAGTTAAGAATACTTTCTTTTCTTCAAAAGGCAGTCAATAGGCAACACCACATCTGCCAGACATCTTGTATGCGGAAAACCCACGGCTCTCATACAACTAAAAACAACATTAACTATGGAATGGTATTGCCTACTCACCTAGCTTTATATTCTTAAGTGGTTAGCTTTATATAGACCATACCCTAGTCCAGAAAATCAAGCTCAGCAAATTTAAAAGAAATGAAATCATACCAAGTATTTTCTCTGACCACAACGGAATCAAATTGGAAACCAGTAACAGAAAGATACTAGAAAATTTCCAAACACTTGGAAACTAGACACTTCAAATAATCCATAACCAATATAATACGTGATATTAACAAGCTAAAGAAAAATCATACTACCGTAATAGTCGATGCAGAAAAAATATGTATGATTTTTTTAAAAAATCCAGAGAACTCGGAATAAAGGGGATTTCCTTAACTTGATAAAGAACATTTACAAAAAACCCTACAATTAACATCATACTTAATGGAGAAAAGCTGCATGCTTTCCTCCTAAGGTCAGGAACAAGGTAAGGATACCCACTCTCAGCAAAGCACTGAAGTTCTAGCCAGAGAAATCAGGCAAGAAAAGGAAATAAAAGGCATACAGGTTCGAAAGGAAGAAATAAGCTTTCTCCATCTGCAGATGACTTGATGGTCTGTGGAGAAAACCACAAAGAACCTACAAAAAACTCCCCAAATTTACCAGCTTAGCAATATCACAGGATACAAAATTTACTTAGTCTGTTTGGGCTGCTATAACAAAATATCATAGACTGGGTAGCTTATAAACAACAAACATTTATTTCTCACAGTTCTGGGAGCTGGGGATCCAAGATTAAGGCACCAGCACACTGAGTGTCCGGTGAGAGCCTGCTTCCTGATTCAGAGTCGTCTTTTCATGGTGTCCTCCACATTGAGCTTAAGGGAAGAGGGAGGTCTCTGGAGCCTCTTTCACAAGGGCACTAATCCCATTCATGAGAGCTCCATCTTCATGATCTAACCACTTCCCAAAGGCCCCACCTCCGAAAATCATCACACTGGCGATTAGGTTTCAACATATGAATTTGCGGGGGGTGGGGGACGATGGGACACAAACATTCAGTCTGTACACAAGATCAACACGGAAAAATCAACTGTCTTTCTATATATTTGTAATGAACACATGAAAACCAAAATCACATGGCTAGCCTTCAGCTGGCATAGCATGTTAAGCAAGTTATTTGCTTTATGGTATACCTGAGTATTATCCAACAGCCATGTGGCTATGATGAATGTAGCAAACTAGAGAGCTGTATCTTTCATAACGTCCTTAAAGGGATGTTATAATTATCTCGTATTCGTAAAGTCTCTAAATATCTTACCCAAAGCATGCCGCAGAAGATTCAGAGCTTTTAATAGAAAATTAAAGTGTAATAACTGTCTTGAGTTTGTTTCAGATTCCTCAAGTCAGAGGGGAAATGCTCTTTAGATCTTCTATATTAATGGTCACAATGAAAAAGAAGGTACCCTGAACTCTATATTCATCCTCAAGATAAAGCCTCACTAGTTGAAGTACGGTCCACAGGCCAATTGTTTCTGTATCACTGAGAACCTGGTTAGAATTACAGAGTTTCAGGACCCAACCCAGACCTAGCAAATCAGAATCTGCATTTTATCAAGATTCCCAGGTGATTTATATACATGTTTGAGAAGTGCTGAAAACTGAACATCATATAACCTGGACTGAAACTTGAATAATGTGACCAATATTGGAGAAATTATTCATATAGTATCCAGACTTTTTCCAATCCATCCATCAAAGGCATATTGAACATATTTGCTCAACTGTACATTGCTCAAATGTGTATTTAGTATTTGCCTATTATAGAATATAATAAATATATACTATATCATGTATATTGAGTATATTAGTCTGTAGTTTTCAGTTACTCTGATGTCTCTGGTTTTGGTACTGGCCTCACAGGATGAGTTTCTATTTTTTAGGAAAGTTTGTGTTGGGTGGGTCCTACTTCTTTACACATTTAGTAAAATGCACCAGTGAAGCCATCTAGGCCTGGGCTTTCTTTTGTGGGAAATTTTAAAGTCTGCAGTTAAAAGTTGGCAGTATCTTTCTTGGAATTTGTCCATTTCATCTAGGTTATTCAATGTGTAGGCACACCGTCATTCACAGTATTCCTTTATAACCCTGTAACTGTCAGGTCGGTAGTGATATTACCTATTTAATTCCTGATTTCAGTGATGTGAGTGATGTGGTCAGGTCTGGCTAACGGTTTGTCAATTTTATCAAAATCAAAGCACTCTAATGTTGTCAACTATCAACTTTTGGTTTCACTGATTTTTTTGCTTTTTCTACTACCTAGTTAATCTAATTCATTATTTTCTTCCTTCTGCATGCTGTTTAGTTTACTCTTCTTTTTCTAGTTTCTTAGGGAGGAAGGTTAGGTTATTGATTTGAGATCATTCTTACTTTTTAACATAATTATTTACAGCTATAAATTTTCCCTTAAGTACTGCTTCAGCTGCAGTATGTTAAGTTTTGGTATGCTATGTTTCATTTTCATTAATTCCAAAGTATAATTTCTCTTGTGATTTCTTCTTTGACCCACTGCTTATTTAGGAATGTTCTTTAATTTTCACAAGCTTGTTAATTTCCCAAATTTCCTTTGGTTGTTGATTTCTAATTTTCTCCATTGTGGTTAGAGAATGTAATTTATACTTGTATGATTTCAGTACTTTTACATTTAGTTAGGCTTATTTTATTGTGGCCTAACATATCATTCTGAGAATATCCCATGTGCGCTTGAAAAGCATGAATATTCTGCTGTTGGTTCTGTCTAATTGGTTTATGTTTTTCAAGTCTTTGACATCCGTGCTGATCTTCTGCCTAGCTGTTGTATATCCATTCTTTAAAGTGAGTTACTGAAATCTCCAACTATTACTGTTGAATTGTCCATTTCTCCTATCACAGTGTAAGTTTTTTGCTTCATATATTTTGAAGCTCTCTTGTTAGGTACTTTGTAACTGCTATCTCTTCCTGATGGATTGACTCATTCATGATTATAAAATATCCTCCTCTATCATTAATGACTTTAAAAAGTCTGTTTTGTCTGATATTTGTACAGCTAGACTAGCTCTCTTTTGACTACTCTTTGCATGTTATATTTTCTACCAACTTTCAACAAACTTCCAACTTTGAATCTGACGTGTGTCTCTTGTTAACAGCATATCACTGAATCGTGATCTTTTAAAATTCATTCTGCCAATTTCTGTGTGCTGATTAGTGTTTATTCTATTTACATTTAACGTAATTACTGATAAGGTAGGATTTATGTCTGTGATTTTGCTACTTGTTTAATACATGTTTTATGTCTTTTTTTGTCCCTCTAGTCTATTACGGCATCCTTTGGTGTTAAATTAATAGATTCTAATATACCTTTTTAATTCCCCTTTTTTTCTTTACTCCCCACCCCCCCAAATTATTTTCTTAGTAGTTGCCCTGAGGATTACAATTAACATCTTAACTTCAGACAATGTAGTTTGAATAAGACCAACTTAATTTCAACAGTATTTTAGAAATGCTTTGCTTTGATATGGCTCCATTTTGTGCTTTTTTTCCCCCAGCATGTGGGCCGTATTTTGCTGTTTCTCTGCCTTATAATTTTTTGTTGAAAAGTAGACAATACAGACACTGTAATGTGGCAATTCTACAAATGAGATCCACCTGCCCTTTTGGTTTGTTTAGTGAGTTACCTGGTCTAATTGTATAAAGTCTGTATTCTTTGTTATGTGTGTGCTTGGTTAGCTAATTATTGGACAGGGATTTCCTTAAATATCTTGAACCAATAAGTCTCCCAGGCTTTGCCAAGGGGCTCTGTGCATATATTGGGACATGTCTTCAATGCTCTAGCAATCAATTTACAACTCTGCCTTAGCCTTCACTTCCTGCTTGCATAGAACCTCAAGGTCAGCCAGAGGTGAGAGATTAGGGTTTTCTCAGGTCATTCCTAGGCATGTGGACAGCCCTATACACACACACTGTTTTCTTTTCTTTCTTCTTTTTAAACTGAAGTATAGCTAATTTAATGCACTTAGTCTTCTAGATTCCCAGGAATCTTGAAAATGTTGGAGCTCTTTAAAAACCCCAATTGACATCTCATTTCCCAGTGTTTTCTATTTAGTTTTTTGGTCAGCCTCGTCAGCCTCAACTGATATCACCACCTCAGACAACTGCAATGTACAACAATTGCCACTTAATTTTTTTTTTTTTTTTTTAAACAAACACCCTAGGGATAGGGCACCAAGTGAGCTCTGATACAGACAAGTTCTGAGAATGGAGCTTTTTAGGGAGCTACTAGACAGTTCAAACAGTGGCAATTTTCTGGGCATATGGCTTTAGGGAAGCTCCCAAACCCATTCTTTCCACTCTGATGGCTTCTAAGCTACTGGTTTTCACAGCTACCGTAATTGTGAGGTTTGTAGGTTTTCAAAGTTACTGTGGAGTTGGGGGTGGAGTGCAGCAGCATTAATACAGAGTGAGTTAAAACACCACAGAGTTTGCTGTATTTATTTACAGAGATTCAGTTATTTTTCTTGTATAAATGCTCCATAAATCCTGCAAGCCTTTAATTTTTAGAACTCTGAAAAAGTTAATTTTGTCAATTCTTGCCAGTGTTCTCACTGTTTTTACAGAGAAGATTTTGGGAAGTCCTTACTCCACCAATAGGAAATGCTTACTGGAAGTATTTTAATGGAGGATAACATTATCAGATTCTTTATTATTTTCAACCCTACTCAGACTGTGGAATGGAGAAGGGAAATTCGTGGTTCAAAAGTAAAAGTGAGAAGGCCAGTCATTTGCATTTGCAGTAGTACAGGTGAGAGACACAGGGTAGCTTGGACTTGGAGATCACAGTGAGATGGCATAGAAATGATTCACAAATATTTAGAAGGAACTGCTGACATGACTTGGTAATGGCCTGGATACAAGGGTGGTGCAGAGAATGATGCCAAGTTTCCTGTCTTGCAGAACAGGATGGATGGGTGGTACCAGTCTCTGAGAAGGAATCCTGGAAGAATGCCAGGTCAGAGTAGGAGGAATATACACTGGGGACAGCTTAAACCTAGGCGCCTCTGAGATTTCCAAGAAGATACCAAGGAAGCCATCATCTTGAAGACTCTCCACTGGTTTTAGAGAAATGCTTTATAAATCAAGGCCTAAAACATTATTTCCTCTACATGGTGGGGGCGGGGGCAGGGGAAAAAGGCAAGGCATGTATACTAAATACCAATAATTCAAAGTCACCCAGGAATTAAAAAATACGATTCCAAGAATGATGAGAACCATGCATAAATGTCTGAGATTATTCATCGTCTACATGCAAGTGAATTAAAGCTTCCCCAAAGGCAGCTTTATTTAAAGAGAAGTTACAATGAAAATAAAGATAAATCTTCCCTCTGTCTTAAAAGATTCTGTTGTACTCTTGCAGATGTCAATTTAATGTTCAATTTAATGTTCTCATTGATGTCTGTGAAAACAAATCAATCACATTCGTTCTCGCCTCCACTCATTCCATAAATACTCGAGTGCCTCCTATTTGAAAGCGCTTGGTCAGGCCTAGGAGACAGCTGGGAATAGGTCACACTAGGTCCCTGAAGTGTGAATTGTTCTTTTGGTCCCAACACCAACTTATCTGAATATCATAGTTTTTTGGTTCTGTAATTCTTTCCGTTAGGCCTCTCTTTCATGCATGAAATTCACTTGTACAGCTGCTTTTTCTGGTCAGAGTTGGGCAGGGATAGATTTGTAAGGGAACATTGGGGGGGGGGCAGGGAGGGTTGACTGCTGGTTAATTACTTCTATTCCTAATCTCTAGTAATGTTACAAAGGTTTGTTCTGTTTAAACAGATGAGGTGCAGTTTATTACTACTGGGAAACAAAGTATTTCAAGTTTGTTTTGACTATTAGCTCATTTCTGACCTAATGGGCAATACTTTCACAAGAAAGTTTTATGCATTCTCTTATCTCAGTTTTGCTTCTTCAGACTTTGTAGTTTCACTCCTTGTCCTTCCAGAGGAAACTGGTCAACATACCTGAACAAAGAACTCAAAGCTCACTTACCAAAACCATATGCAAACAGATGTGGTTTGCAGATAACACCCTGCGCAGCCACAGTTCAGAGTGATGCCTCAAAGTTCAGCACCCATTTCTCCCCAGTAGCCTGTGTGTTTGTTTTCTAGAGAGCTTCTAAAGTAAAAGGTCAGGCAAATGTTTAAAATACAATATAATAACAACAGCCACCTTGTCAAACGTTTATGTAGAACTTACTGGGCCAGACAGGATAAGTACTTTACATGCTTTATGTTACAAAATCCTCACAACAACCCTGTGGTAAGGGTACTATTATTAGCCCAAGTTTACAAATGAGGAAACAGGCATGGAAGGATTAAGTAACTGGCCCAAGATCACACAGCTAGCAAGAGGTGGGGCTGGGGTTAAAGGTTAAATCTAGCTGATTCCAGATCCTAGTCCCTTAACCAGCATGCAATGACATGTCACTGGTCACAGAGCTTCAGTCCTTCCTCCAACAGATATTAACTAGGGGTCCTAGTAGTGTCACCTCTAGGGAAGAATAAATAAGAAACACAAAGTGTCAGTCCTTACAGAATTGACACAGCTGCTTATATTATGAAAATTGTTTAAGACACTTGTCTGGGCAAAACTATTCACATACATTCTTTATACATAATACTACTTAAAATTCACAACTGGCTTAATAAATCCCAATTACTCTAAAGTACGGTGTATAAAAGTTATAATGGAAATGATTTTAGTTGGCGGGGGTGGAATCCAAATATGTTCAATTGAGGTACAAAGCATTCAGCTATATTTTTAAAAGACTAACACGGCAATCCACACTTTCTCCCGCCATTCAGCACATTAGGAAGCACTTAGAACAATAAGGAGAAAGAAATACATGTGCTAATAAATGGAAACTAACAGAAACTATACTTTTCCCCCCACTAAGCATCTGGTCTATTTTATTTGAGGTAACATGTTTCTGTCCTCCCACATTTTAGAAAAACAGCCAACACACTGCCTTACTTACATCTATGCTTATCAGCAATGACATGGCCATATCTCTGCAAACAGTTGGTTAATTAATTTGTACCCCTCTCTTTTGGCAGCCTGCCTATGCAACCAAACAGCAAAAATAATTACACTAGGCTAAAGAGGGAACATTTTCACTCTTCTTTTTGAGATTTCTTATCATGGGGCCTGCTGCCTTTCTTTAAATGGGTTTGAGTTGTAGAACACTTGCAAACCAGATTAAGGTCATTACACAATGATAATGTTTCCATTCTTTACTAAAGCATGAATATTCAATCGGGTATCAAAGGGGCAAGGGAGAAAACTGACCAACCAGTCAAAGGCACAAAGTATGGGCTGAGTAGAACCATGAACAAAGAAATATCCAGCTCTTTTCCAGGAGAGACCTTCATCACTTTCATCGTGTTAAATCTGAGGTTAATCTATCAACAAATATTTACCTAGAACCTACCAAAGGCAGTCCCCTTCTTTTCTACACAAAACCATACATGAGAAAGTCAAACAGGAGATCAGTGGGATCCTGTACTCAGCACCACAAGCCACAGAATTTCTAATTAGGTATCACCTTTGAAACCCAGTCTCTGGTGATACAGTTCTAGCTCTTCAAAGGTAAACACAGCAGCCCCTTGATCCACTTAAGCCCACCTAACATACAACTGATGTCAACGCTTTTTGCATGCCTAATGATTTTCATCTGTTTAGGCTGTGATGGTGGAGTTCCATTTTAAGAGAGGAATCTGTTGGTTAGTTTCTAAAGTCACTTGAAATCATCCATGAAAATTTCTCGGACACCACATGGAGCCCTACCAGTAAGTCCTACACAGCCAGTTGTGTCACTGATGTCAGAACAGATGGCTGTTTCTACCAGATTAAGTAGTTGGCTTGCGTTTAAGGTCCTTCTTGTATGAAAAAAATCCATGTAATTAAACACCACAATCACAGGACAATGAGATGCTTACACTGAGACACTTGCAGGAGCTGAGTCCAAATAAAGGAAAGCAATCAATATTCCATAATTATTTGTGTGCTTACTATGTTTAAAGCACTCTTTCAGGATGCTGAAGAGAGAGCAGTAAGCAAAACCCTGTCCTCATGGAACTTACATCTTGGCTGAGTCACACCTCCCGTTTCAAGCACATTTCAGGTCAGTATGCACTGAATGGTGAAATCAGCCACACTGCTTTTCTCTTTTGTGCCACTGTATAGTACAATTCAAATAACTTACAAGCACTTATGATACACAACCCTCCTGTAAAAGTTTGAGACATATGTTTCTTATCACCAGTGTTAGAAAGCTAGTTCGTACTGTGTACTCACTCATCTCTACAGTAAGCAAAATATAGTAAAGCAGTCAAATAACCACTCAAACACACTGCGGCAGGGCAAAATAGGGACCATGAAAAAAACACTGCTGGTACCAACCTGTGCGAGACTGCACTGGTTTTTGTCCTGAGCTGTGTAAAGGTCCAAAAACCACGTGAAAGGCAGTTTAAGGGCATCATCACAGAACACTGGAAAGTGCAGGCTGCTCAAAGCGTTTGAGACTGTGTGTTTGAGGCACTGTGCTGAGTACTGGAAAAAATGGCCAGGTAAGACAGCCTCTGCCCATAAAGACGTTCCAATCTAGTTGCAAAGCCCAGACATACACAGAAATACCTCATTCCTTAATTTCAAAGATGCCATCAAGTGTGTGTCAAGGCCAGCATTTGGGGAAGAATAAAAAAAATGTACCCTTCAACTTTATAATCCATTCTGATTTCAGAAATAATGAAACATGAGAAAAATAGGCATCTTGGAATCAAGGATATACAGTAATAGCTACTCTGACACTTCATGGGTGCTGCTGTGCAATGGAAGTGAAACTCAGGATGGGGAGGGAGGGCTCCTCTTGGTAGCCAGCCCCAAAGATTCAGTTACCTGAGTGCCATGAGAGTCTCACCAAGGAACGTCCTGCACGTGACTTCTACGGAGGGAGCTAGCACCCTTCCAGTACTCCAGTGACACCAACATTCATTCACGCGTGCACGTTTTTATCAAGCATCTCCTACGCCTCAAACTCCGAAGAACACTCTACATGCCACGCAGTAAGCAAGGGGCTTTAAAGCCATGGTTCTCGACTGGGGGCAATTTTGCCCCACGGGGACATTGGCAATGTTCAGAGACGTTTTTCTGCTGTGACAACAGGAGGGGGTGGTGCTACTGGCAACCAGTGGTAGAGGCCACATGCTCCTAAACATCCAACAACGCACAGGACATTCCCCTACAACAAAGAATGATCTGCCCCCAAATGTCAGCAACATTGAGACTGAGAAACCCTGCATTAACTAAAGCACCCTCAAAACAGCCCTATGTGGGAAACACTACTCTAATCCATGCCCACTTGCAAGGAAACTGAGGCCAGGAGGTATTACATAACTTGCCCGAGGTCATCAGTGAAGATATGGAGGAGGGACTGTGACCCAGGAAATGCGATGCTATGCAACCAGCATTAACACCCTGCGAAACTCTTTTTTTTTTTTTTTTTTTTTGTGGTATGCGGGCCTCCCTCTGCTGCGGCCTCTCCCATTGCGGAGCACAGGCTCCGGGCGT
>NC_041231.1:30379243-30385650 GCF_002837175.3 Physeter macrocephalus
GCGGCCACGGCTCACGGGCCCAGCCGCTCCGCGGCATGTGGGATCTTCCCAGACCGGGGCGCGAACCCGGTTCCCCTGCATCGGCAGGCGGACGCGCAACCACTGCGCCACCAGTGAAGCCCCCCCTGCGAAACTCTTAATGTGATTACAGAAGCCCAGAGAGGAAGTACCTAAAAAACTGAGTCACCAGGGCATAATACTCACTCACCCTCTCTTCCCTCAGCTCCCATCCAAAAGTATTACATTTCTGCATCTCACACAGGCCATCTCTCTCCCAGTGCTACCCCATCTCATCTTGATCTCTAGAAAGAGGTGCTTAAGCAGGCTGACTGTCTGATCTCTGATTTCTCCATCCATTGTTCAGCGTGGTTCCCATAAGCATCAACAAAAACATCCCCTGCCCCCAGGAACCCAGAGAACCAGGCAATTCTTTCTCTCTGTGAACTCTCTTCCCAAAAGGGGAGAAACCTCGGCACGTGGTCCGCCAAAGAAGCCAGACTCAATCATAGCCTACGAGCAGGCAGGAGCGAAGAGGCTATGGGAGGTGGGAGGCTACCAGCTGGCAGGCAAATACGAAAGGACAGGATATAAAGGGGTGGGTGTTCAGATTTTCCCAGCTCCTGGAGGAATTAGCCTTTGGCCTCTCAATACGAATGCAGTGTTGGCCATCAGCTGCAAAGGAGTTAGGACAATTGATTCTGAAAATAAGGATGAATATCAGTAACTTTTTAAGCGCTAGATGTGTGAATGAATTTTGAACCACCCAACTTCCAGTAACATTTTTTTAAAACGTAAAATTTTTTTTCAACCATTTTACCTTTTTTAAAAAAACATTCTTTGGGAAAACTGAGGGTTCTATCTCAAATACTATAAAAAAAAAAAAAAAAATCAACTAACCACTCCCTCCAACAGGTACCTACCTGTGAGGCATCAACTTTATTATCCCTTTAGCAGGAACCATTACCCCCTCACCAGAAAGGTTATCTAACCAACTACTTTGCACAGATTTATTTCAATACCCAATAAAGAATACCATTTTATCACGAGGGAGGACAAGGGAGATTACGACAGTCACAGGAAAATTATTGTTCCTCTTTTTTTGTGAAAAAAGAGCCTAGACTACAGTCACTTAACATTCTGTTCCGTATTCTACCCCAATCCTGTTATGAGATGTTCACTCATTGTGGACTTTCTCAAGGAAGGTGGAAAACAGCTTTTGCCTTTGTTTGAGACTGTGGAGGCCAGGGCTTAGCTGAGCAGGTGAAAAAGTCAATGGTAATGTGGCAAAAATTGTACCCCAGATTTTGTGTGGATTAAAGAGTGAATACCTTAGGTACTTTGTGAACCTCAGATGATGAACCTTATTGTAACTGGAAGCCTACAACTGATTCTTCCTTTAACAACAACACTCTGAAGGTCTGACTGCATTTTCAAAACACGGAGCTCTAAATTTCCACAGGACAGACGACTGCAATTTCAACAGCCCAAAACTTGGGGAGTAAGAAGACAGGGAAAACAGCTGGATCCTGCCAGTTGCTTAAGGAGAGACAAACTCTCAGAGAAAATAACTGTGCCCCCAGCCATCAACATACTTTTCTGTCACCTAGATGGACTCTGACACTTGAAAAGCCTTTTCGGAGGGCACTTTGGCAGTATCTACTTAAACATACTCCACATTTGTCTATTTATTTAAGAAAAAAACAAGCAAATAAAAACTTCACTAGCACTAAGAAGCTTATAAAAGTACTTTAACTGGTGCACTGCTGGTAAAAGCAGCAAAACTGCCAACAGCCTAAATATCCATCCAGAAAGGTCAGGTTTACAGAACCATACTACATTCATAACACAAAACACTATGCAATAGTTTAAACAAACCTAGGCAGAGCTATACACAATGACATGGGGAGATGTCCTGTGGATTAACACAGAAAGCACACTGCAGACGTAAAGCCGGCCCAGGGGCCCAGGTGGGCTGCCCGGAAGAATTGATATTGAAGCCTAGACCTGAGAGATGAAGGTCAGTTTTCCTTCTGTTGGGGAAGAGAGTTAAGGGAAAGAAGGAAGCAGGAGAGGGGGAGGGTGTCTGGGCAAAGGGGGCAGTGTCCCTACCCAGGGACAGCACAGAACCTGGAGGGAGGAGCTAAGGAGCTGAGAGGCTGGGGTGGCCTCAGGCAAATAGAACCTTAACCAGCAGCCACAGTAAGTAGTCTTCGCTTCGCCCTAAGGGCAAGGGGAATGAGTGAAGTCCATTAAGCAAGAGCCCGTCTTTTAAGCCATAATAACACTATTAGGTGTGAAATTCACAAAGATCACCCAGACTGCCACTTCAGGTCCTCAAGTCTGTCCCTCACTTGCCCTTGACTTATAAACAGGTGCAGTTACAAAACTTCAGGCAGGATTTATATCTCTCTATCTGAAATGACACAGGTCCACAAGGTATTACTACGAAAAAAAATGGCCATCTTCTCAGGCTGGCCCACTTATGACTCGTAACCTTTAATGTAGCCAGAATACTATGTTTTTTAATGAAAACTATAGAAAACAATACTACTGTGAAAGCATTAATAAGCAAAACCAAAAATTTAGAAACCCAATAGGAAATTTTTAAAATATGTATCTTGAATACGGCAACTGGAACACAAAACCTGCTTTAACTACAAATAAAATAATAATGGAGTCTTGCTAAGATCTTATCATGAAGGCCTTTGAACATCTGCTTAAATGTATATTGTCTCCCCCTAGAAACTGTACTTATGCAAATACAGACAATATTTTGCATAAATCTATGAAGGGGTTCAAAGACTGTGCACTGCTCAAGTTTGAGAACCCATGATTCCAAAGCCCACGTATTAGTTCTTCATATATCTGTTTCCACTTCTACATAAAAGGATTTTCTTCCCTCTGACACAGGTTTACCACAGTCACTATTTACATCCATCACCCACGTCATGACATAAGATGAGAGACATTAAAAGAAAGCAGGATTTAATGTGAATTATTTTCCTGAAATAAGACTTAGAGGGGTAGGGGGTCAATTTAAAGAGGGTGTGGGTATACAAAAGAGACTACCTAAACTGAAGATATACAGCCAAGAGTGTTGGAAACAAAGTAAAAAAAAAAAAAGAGATGGCAATGATGTACTTTTTTTCTGAAGAGAAGGTAAAAAGGCTGTAAGGAAGAGGGAACCCTGACCGGGTGGGTCCATCAGTGGCCTCACAGGCCAGGGAGGAGGCTTGTTTTCCGCAGTAAGAGAAAGTCCACGAGCGCCCTCTCTGGTCTTCAGGGACTCTTCCTTCCTGACACCCTAGTCAAAAAGCCAGACATCCTATAAGCACCAGTTCCACACATGGGTATCCACAGCTACCACTCGCCAAACCTTTGTCAGAGCTCAGTTACAATTTTGAGTAATTAAGCTTCATGTTTTCCCCTCCACTTTTTCAGGGGCTGCTTACAAGTAAATCATGGTAAGAACATTAGCAGTAGAAACTTCTACCAAACATTCCATTGATTTCCGAGCTCTTCTAGACCCGTTTCACTTTACTCCTAGCAGTTCTTTGTAACGGCACTGCTCCACTCTCCAGGCCTCATACGGCACTCAATAGCCAGACTCAACAAAATGAACGTGGAAACTCTTACTATGTCTCCACAGAAGCAGCCCCCTGCCTAGGGCCTTAGAAGTTGGTACAAAAATCCTAAAGCCACAAGGGTGTGTTAGAACCACCCCAAATTTTAAACTGTGGGCTTGAAAAAGATCAGGTGGCTCTTCTTCCACTCTGGCTCCTCTCTTCCTTTGACAGTGCCCACATATAGACATAATCCTGGCCAAGGCCTTCCAGGGAAAGATGTGGAGGGCTGCATACAGAGGGATCTCACTACGAGATATGTTCATCAGGCAAATAAGAACTTGAGCGATGATGCCAAACCAACTGCTCAAAAGACATATTCCCTACTCGCTCCTTAATTACCTTTTCATAAAACTGACAGCACTTAAAATTTCCTGGGGATTTGAGAATAAAAATAAAAACTTGTTATCTTTTTAAATGGAAGGAAAAGCTGTCTCTGAACAGGGGATGCTAAATTTTACCGAAATCAAGCACTGAAGTCTGACCTCTCAAAGTAATCAACACTATTTGAAAGCCATTAAAATATACATTAAGACCTATTTTTCCTGTAGAAAAAAAAAGAAACCCAAATTATGACCAATTTAGTCATAACCATTTCAAAACTCTAGATTCCTGCCAAAGGCTTCTGAACCAGTAATTCCCAGCTCCCGTGGATGAACAGGGAGCCACTAGGTCATCTCTCTACTACCTGTCAGTCGCTTCACTGACAACAGGCTGTGTAAGCCCACTGTGTGCAGAGCAGCTGCGATGCTGTGAGGGGCTCTGTGGCCAGGAAGAGCAGGCTGCCTGGCCTTCGAGCCAACTTCCATTTGCCTTGTGCCAACCGTGGCACACGTAGGCAAGACCACCGTAACGCAACACGACCAGAGCAGAGAAAAAATATGTGACGCAAAGTTTTGTTGTTGAAACCTATTTCCCTTTTGGGGAAGCACCGCCAGCAAGACAGAGATGGGGGAAAAAAAGAATGAGTTCAGATCAATCAACTGAGCTACTTAATATCAACCAGGACGTGGTTTGGTGAGTGAGATAGTAAAAATTAGTGATTAGAATTTTCAAGAGTTTTTCAAGTTCTCAAACACTTTTCAAAAGCATTTTGCCATTCAAATAAAATCGGTATGCAAACCACACAGCTATCAGGATTTGACATGTTTTCTTAATTCTTGAACACCATCTATCAAATTCTTGTTTTTAAGGAGTTCTTTTTATGTCAGCATTACCAGTGACGAAAAACAAGAATCTTTGTGACATTTCTACAAGAAATTGCTGCATACTAGTGCTTCCCAACTTTACCCAGCATTTAATGAATACCAGAGCTTACCAACTTTATTAATCTATCTGGATGGTTTGGTTTTTAGATTTATTAAAAGATCAGTTATTTTATTTGCTACCCTGCCATAACTCTTTCTTCAGTGACAAGGTTATGATTCATGGATAGATTATAAACTCACACAACACAGATTATTCTCAGCAACAGCCACCAGCTTTTAAGAAAACATCTACCAAACACAAGATCTTTTAGAGAAATAGCCACTGCAGCTGCCAGTTAACAATGAAAAGCTCATGAGACATGGTGCTAAGTGAGATAAGAGGAATAGAAAGTGTAGCACACAAAGTCTACAGTAAACTCTGAGTCTGTCCTGAGTACAGTGGTGCATCAGAGAGACAGAAGAAGGCCTAGAAACAGGAATAAAGGGAAGGCAGAAAATAAATTTCCTATTCAGAGACTGAAAAAAGCACAGAGTTTATCTTGGGAAAGAAAACCCCAGTGATGTATCAGGAGGATTCGGGCACAGTGTCACTTATTCGTAAATAACCAGTTATTCTAAAACCAAAACCATTTCTCTCTTCACAGCACACTGTTACTCAACCAAAAAGAGGGTGCTGGAACACTGGGAATAAAGATGAACAATGGCCTATCAAACTTTATAATCAACAGGGGAATGAAATGTTATTGCAGTGAACACTATCAACCAGAGGCCAAAGAATATCATTAGTGGCTATTCTATATTGGTCTTCCCCTCTAGGTCAAATTTGCAAATTTAGCCGAGACTTATGTAAAAACTTGCCGTGATAATTCCTTCTACCCAGCATTTATACCCCAAATCTAACAGTAATGACCTATCTTAGTACTGGTGATGGCTTGCTTTATATCAACACAAGATACTAACAAATAGTTTTTGAAAAGGGCTATGAACCTATAGTGATGTGGAGGACTCCTCCAAGAAGGTGACGCCCCCGGGACTTCCCTGGTGGTCCAGTGGATAAGACTCTCCATTCCCAATGCAGTGAGCCCAGGTTTGATCCCTGGTCAGGGAACTAGATCCCGCAGCCGCAACGAAGATCCTGCATGCCTCAACTAAGACCCGGTGCAGCTAAATAAATAAATATTAAAAAAAAAAAAAAGAAGAAGAAGGTGACGCCTGACTTGAAGGAAGGGGTGGGGCGCAGAGAGAGAGCGAAGAGCCCAGCCTGCAAGAACAACTGGAAGGAGGCCACATGCCTGAGGCCCAGGGGAAAACAGAAGGGGATGCTGGCTGGCCTGGCAGAGGCCAGACCAAGCAGGGCCTGTGGGTCGCAGTGAAGGGATTTGGATTTTCAATGGGCTACGAGGCCCTTACGTGATCTGCCTCCCCAACTCCCTCCCAAGCCCTCAGCAGCTAACTTCTTTTTTTTTTTTTCTTTGCAGTACGCGGGCCTCTCATTGTCGTGGCATCTCCCATTGCGGAGCGCAGGCTCCGGACGCGCAGGCTCAGCGGCCATGGCTCACGGGCCCAGCCGCTCCGC
>NC_041231.1:30385766-30468004 GCF_002837175.3 Physeter macrocephalus
CCCTGCATCGGCAGGCGGACTCTCAACCACTGCGCCACCAGGGGAGCCCAGCAGCTGCCTTCTGCTGCTACACTCCCCCTACTCAAGCTCCACCAGTCCCCCTGACCCCCTGTTGTTCTTGGAACCCTCCAGGACCCTCTCCTGCCACACACAGCCTTTGGATTCTCTGTTCCTTCTGCCCAAAGTTCGTCCACCATATCCACAGGTCTCACACCTTCACACCCTGCAAGTCTTGTTCAGAGACCTCCTTCTCACCCTATTTTAAACTGTACCCCTCCAACTTAATCCTTCTCCAGACCACCCATCACCAACTACCGTATATATATTTCACTTTTTTAAAAGTTGTTGCCTCTCGCTCACAAAAATAGAAATTCTGTGAGGCCAGCTCTAGAACGTTTGCTGTTTTTCTGAATATTAGAACAATACCTAGCTCAAAGTAGCTGCTCAATTAATACGTGTTGAATCAATGAATCAATGACTGAACACAAAGAAACAGACACCACTGAAGGGTTTTATGAGGGAGAAACTATCCACTTTAGATTTTAAAGCTATATTTTGAAACCTCACTTCCTCAGCTTATGATTACCTATACCCCTGAGGATTTCACATAAGGAGGTAGGCTGCAGGCCCCACTGGCCTCCAGCTTCTACCTCAGCCACTGCTAATTGAACATCCATACTACTACCATGGCAACCTTCAGAGCCCACCCTCTGGACAAAGTACAAACCTCTTTTCAGGATGACTTCCCTCCTGGTGCATGGAGAGTTCCACCTCCTGCCCTCCAGCACTCACCTCCCAGGACTGCAGCCAAGTTCCAGGCTCCCCCATCCCCTAGATATGTCCCCACTGCAGAGGGTGCTCCCATACCACACCAGCTAACTCCTCCTTTGTGGCTTAACAAAAGCTCCAACTCTCCCCTTCACCGCCTCCAAGAAGCCTTCCTTGCCTGACCACTGCTTCCCCACTCCGAGCTCTGACTTTACTCTCCCTCAAGTTGTTGAGATCACTGATTTTTTGGGCTCACACTCCCACCCATCCAAGGCCCCACAGGTCTTGCTAGGAAGTTTCGGTTTTCTTCTAAGCTCCATGGGAGGCTTCTAAAGGCTACATAACTGCCCATTTACTTGGGTAACACCTCCCCATCAGCCCTGTCTAGATACTTTAAGAAAAAGACATACAAAATTCTTCTTCCTACCCACACTCAACTGATAACCTCCTATGCTCTCTTTTACGTCACAGAAATGACAGGAAAGAACTCCCTACCTTATCTTCCCACAATTCCACATCCCTACCTGCAACTGATCCACATGCTCCTCCTCTCATTACAACAGAAAAAAGTCTCTGACTCAACCCAGAACTGACCCATCCACCTGGGCTGTGATCCCATGGCCTTTTCCCATCACAACGTATTATCCTCATGATTATCCATTTTCTCACATGTGATCAATTACCTTTCACTCCTGGATCATTTCCAGAGGCAGACAAACGTGCCCTAATACTATCCAAAATAAATAACATGAAACGAAACGAAACGAAACACACCTTCCCTGTATTGCCTTTATCTATGCCCCCATCCTGCTTTTAACTCATTTCTCCATTCTCTTTAAAGCAAAACCCTCTGAAGACCTGCCCCCACTTGCCCTCTCCACTTCTCCAGCTCTGGTCATATAGCTCCCCTCCAACCAGGCATCTGCCTCCCTGACTCTCCTGATTAAGGTCACTAACGACCTCCACACTGCCACAGCCAGAGATCAATTCCCTGGCTTGGGTTTACTCTACTTCACAGCAGCACGGGACACGGGCCATCACTCCTCACCTACCGTGTCTCTTCTCTGGAATCCTACACCACCACACAAACCTGGTTTCCCTCCCCGCTCACTGGTGATTCCTCACGCCTCCTGCTGATTCCCCCTCACCCACGCACCCCCTTAATGAGGGCTCAGCCACTGGCTCCCTTCTTTTCTTTACTGACGCTCACACCTGAGAAGAACTCACCTGTCCCCCAGTTTTCCATGCCCTCTGTACAGTGATGACACAGACTCACCCAGTGGCTCCAACCCAGGCTGCTCCACCAGCTCTGGGCTCTATATTCAACTGCTGCATGAGGATGCACAGTGTGGCCAAAAACACAGCTCCTGACCCCGAGTCTCCTGATTTTCCACCATTCCTCAGCTCATTAGATGGTACCACTCAGCTGCTCAAGCCTCAGATTCCAATCCTTACTTCTCTCCCTCATCCACATTCAATTCTTCACTACATCATCAACTCCAGGGTGTAGAGAAAAGAGAACCCTCTTACACTGTTGGTGGGAATGTAAATTGATACAGCCACTATGGAGAACAGAATGGTGGTTCCTTAAAAAACTAAAAATAGAACTACCATATGACCCAGCAATCCCACTCCTACGCATATATCCGGAGAAAACCATAATTCCAAGAGATACATGCACCCCAATGTTCACTGCAGCACTATTTACAATAGCCAAGACATGGAAACAACCTAAATGTCCATCAACAGATGAATGGATAAAGAAGATATGGTATATATATACTATGGAATATTAGCCATAAAAAGGAACGAAACTGGGTCATTTGCAGAGAGGTGGATGGACCTAGAGTCTGTCATACGGAGTGAAGTAAGTCAGAAAGAGAAAAACCAATATCGTATATGAACGCATATGTGTGGAATCTAGAAAAATGGTACAGATGATCTTATTTGCAAAGCAGAAACAGAGACACAGACATAGAGAACAAACGTATGGATACCAAGGGGAAAAGGGAGGGGGGTGGGATGAATTGGGAGACTGGGATTGACATATATACACTACTATGAATAAAATACATAACTAATGAGAACCTGTTGTAGAGCACAGAGAACTCCACTTAGTGCTCTGTGGTGACCTAAATAGGAAGGAAATCCAAAAAAGAGGGGACATATATACGTATGGCTGATTCATTCTGCTGTACAGCAGAAAGTGACACAGCAATGTAAAGCAACTACACTCCAAATAAATAAATAAATAAATAAAACCAACTCCACCTCCAAAATACATCCTTAAGAGGACAGCCTTTCTGCCTTGCCAGTGCCATCACCGGGATCTAGCCACTATCACCTCTCACCTAGTTGACTGGTCCCTATACCCTCTCCCCGATCCATCCACCATCCAACAGCCAGTGGTCTTTACACATCACAAATTAGATCAGGCCACTCCCTGCTGAAGCTACTACCCCCCAGTAGGCTCTCATTACACTTCAGATAAACCCAAATGCCTGACCTTGGCCTCTGCTATCTGACCTTTGTTAGCCTCATCTCCCTCTACTCTGCTCCATGCCCATCTCGGAGGCCGCATATTTGCTTGTTCCTTCTGCTTGGAACACTCTTTTGCCTTCTTCCACATGATCCAGTGGCCACTTCCTTCTCACCATTCCCATCTCAGTTCAAATGTTAAAGCTCAGATAAGCCGTCCTTGATCATGTTAGCTTGAACGCCCCCTCCTCCACCGCCAACTCATTAGCCTACCTTATCGACTTTACAGCACGCAATGTCCTTCAAAAATGTTTGTGTATTTATTGTGTCTCGCTTCACTAGAGGGCAGGGGCTCTTTCTAACTTGTGTCACTCTATCCCAACACCCACAAGAGAACCTGGCACTTAGTGGGTAACTCCATCAACACTTGCTAACCAACTGCCGGACAGGACTGTGCCTTCCTGTTTGCAGTTATACCCTTGGACTCTAACCCCACAAGAGGCACAGAGAATGTCCCTGTCAAATGTCTGTGGGATAAAAGCAAACGAACAAAGGCACAACAGCCAGAGGATTCTCAAGGCAGGAATCATGGCTGGACAAAATATCCTGAGGCCTGCTGAAGGACAGAGTCTGGACCTTGACAGAAAGTGAACTGACCAGGCTGGCAAATGTGAGTCCTGCCTGTCAGTAAGTGCCCAAGGTAGTCACATGGCTGTCCCTGATCAGGTATGAATTGCCCTAAGTCCAAATCCTGTAACTGAAGACTCAAAATTGGCCTACAGTGGGATTACAGAGAATGATGGCTACATATTACCATTAGTAGGGAAAAAATTAGTGAAATTGTTAGCAGAATCTTTACAATGAATATGTATTAACTTCAACAACAATTATTTTCCATTGAAACATATCTGTCTATATAGTTTCCAAAGAGATCAAGGTCATTTAAATGAAGAACTGCTTCAAATTTAAATGGAAATTTCCTAGCATTGAAAAGGCAATTTTTAAAATTCCCTCATCAGGCAGAAAACCCCGTGACTACCACCGCACATACATAAAATCATAAAATAGTAGCCTCAGTTATTTCTGACCCATTTCCCAACTTAGTGAGGTTAACTTTATTCTGGTGGCTGTAATTTACCTTTCTTGCCCAGAAAAAGACCTTTGTAAAACATTCTAAGAAGGAACACAAACTACAGGCTTCCAGGAGAGGAGCAAGTGCAACTCTGTACAAGCAGGGGAACGTCAATCCCCACACTGGGCTTCCCTCTGCAAGTCAAGAGGCTGACTAAAGGAGGAAACGAGCAATGTCAACTCCCTCGTCTCATTTTCACTAGAGTCCATGAAAGCTGGGAGCTTGGGTTCATCTGCTATGCTCCGTTGTGCTGAGCACACTGAGGTGTCCTCTCACTGCCTACAAAGCGCCTGCAAAAGGAAAACTGGCATTTCACCTCCTGCTGCTGCCGAGTCCTGGCAGACCACTTGATTAGAGGCATGCTCGCGTCACTGCATTTTCATGATTGACAAAAATAATAAAATTAGCAAGTAACGTTTATTGAACAGTTGCTCTGCCAGACATTATACAAAAGGCTGAAACCGTATTATACCATTTCATCCTCCCAGTCACTATGAGGTACTGCTGTACTACGATTCCCATTGCACAGGTAAGTCAACTGAGGCTTAGCAAAGCTATGTAAATCTTTCTCAAGTTACTCACCTACGAGAGCTGAGATTTGAACCCAAGTTTGTTTAACTCCAGAACTGGAGTTCTCAGTATAGCCTGTATTTAAAGTTATCTTTTGCAAACTTAAAAAATGGAACCCCGTTTTCTGCCTAACACCTACTAGGGTTACAAGACAGACACTTAGGGAAGCTGATTTAAAGCAGTGATTATCAAACACCAAAATACACACTGATCTCCAAAAAGGCCACAAGGAAATGTGAAAAATAAGGACAAGGCAATGAGTCCTTCCCAAATCTAAACTTTCTTCAAATTTAAAGGATGGTCCTTTATTCTAAAACAATGGCCCTCACACTTTTATGATGCTAAGAATTATATGTTATAATGTCTAATTATATACATTATAAAACGCTAGCAACGCTTTGTTTGGTCCCCATTTCAGAAACTTTCTGGTTTGAAATATAAAAGCCTGGGACTACTGGTTAAACGCATTCTTTGTTTTTGTTTTTGTTTTTTTTTAAACTGCCTCACGAGTTCAGGATTGTGGAAAACATCTGTATAACCTGGGATGGGAATATTTTCTGTTTTTAAGATTATGAGTCTAATTGATAATGAACTATTACTTTCTCCTTGCCATAAGCTTACATATAAGAGAAAAAGTATTTGATGTTAGCAGGGTCTTTATCACAAAGAGGAACAGGAATACTTCATCTAGTTTTGTTATAAATGCCTGAAATGCAAAAACCATTCTTCTCCTTCTGCTCATTTATAATAATCCCTGCTGTACAAGATGAATATGAATGTCATCTTCTGCCTTCCTCTCAAAAGTACAGTAACTCCAACTGGTAAGTCTACTAACAGGCTTCTTTTTCTTCTTAGAACTTCAATGAAAAAATACTTTAATAATCAGAGGAGCACATTTATTAAAAATACTGCCATAAACTTTGAATATCAATGTGATTAAAAGCAATCTTGCACTGAAATGCTATTTAAACAGTGGAAATTCACTTCTTTTTTTTAAAAGGATTTTTTTTTAATGGTACAAATCCCAGATGATTGTGTTTGCTATCTGCTGCAACTTTAGCTTTCATTTAAATCTTTTTTTTTAAAAGCCAATTACTTCTAATGCAAACTGTGCATACTTTCCCTCCCCCTCAAAAAAAAGATTTTATAAAAGAACTGCTAAATACAGCATATAGACTGCTGTAAAGCACACCAAAGAAAGGGCTCTTGATCTCTTTACTTAAAAAAAAAAAAAAAAAAAAAAAAAAAAAATTTTTTTTTTTTTTTTTTAAAGTCAGTATTTCTAGCCAAAGATAAGGAAAACAAAGGTCACAGCAACCTGTTCCGGCTCATGAAAAGCAGGTGCACATTCTGGAATGAGCTCAGCACAGCAGAGGGTTAAGCATGTGAGCTGTGGAGTTAGGCAGATATGTGTTCCAGGGTCTCTTACATGCTTTGTGTTCTTGGTGAGGTAATCTCACGTCTCTGGGCCTCTGTTTCCTCATCTGTAAAATGGGGATAATGGTAATACCAAGATCATATGACAGCTGTGAAGAATACATAAGGTAAAACCTGTGCTGACACAGAGTAAAAGTTCTCACTGAACTTGAGCTGTCCACATACATGTAGGAATATCGTGAGATGTGGACAGGAGGAAGCAGGATGTTGTTATAAGGGAAAAATCAGACCGCGTAACATGTAGGTCATACTCAATAACGAGGCATAAATTCCCCATGCTTCCCTCCTGAGATCAGAGTTCACAAGAAGCAATCAAAACTGTAAATGGAGTACATTCAGCTTGGAAGCCCCTTGCTACTACAGGAAACGTGCATGGTTTCCTTTACTGTGAAGCCTTGTGGGTTGAAGAATTCAGCATGGACTGTGCCAGGTGTGACACTTCCCAGCAAGCACAAAATCAAAGATGAGAGATCAAAGGATTCAGTATGCCCTCTTTATAAATCAAAATGTAGATGTGTTTCCTGGTGAATCTGCCTTGTAAGTCAAGTTCCAAGGCCTCCAACAGGGCTTCAGCTTCTCTAATCCAACTCAAGGGCAGAAATTCTCAAGAATCTGTGTCAGGTACCCTTTTGAAGAAAATCCCATGAAAGTTCTAGACTCCTTCTCCTGAGGATTTACATACTATACAGGAGCCTAACAGAAGCCAAGCCCCATCCTCACAGTCAAAGGCTCTGGGAAGCAGGGACAGTAACAGCTCTGTTGATGTTCTATTTTTGCATTGCCCAGAAACAGGTATATGCCCTAGAAAAGTGGCAGGGAATGACAAAAGTGACAAAAATAGGAACCTTCTTACACGAAACCTTATACTCTCACGTGTCTCCTTCTAGCTCAACATATTTCTTCAATGTTGAATTAACTTTAGGTTTAACAGTGGTTTTTACCATTTTGAAGATTCTCCCCCTCAAAACAGAAAGTTCAAGTAGTAGAATCACATTCTGAAGAATGGCCCTTCATTAACCAAGAAACCCATTAAAACAGGGATGGCAAACTTTTTCTGTAGAGTCAGATGGTGAATTTAGGCCTTGGTGGGATGTATGGTCTCAGTCACACCTAACTCAGCTCCACGGTTCACTGCATGGAGAAAGCAGCCACAGTCAGTAGATGAAGGGCTGTGGCTATGTTCCAATGAAACTTTACTCATGCACTCTGACAGCTGAATATTACATATTTTCCCACAGGTCATGAACTAATCGTCTTCTTTTGAAAGTTTTTATTTCAACCATTCAACAATGTAAAAAGCATTCTCAGCTAGAGTGCAGTTTGTGGTAAAATAGCTAAGGAGCCACACTCAGGGGAAAGAATCCTTCCTTAGGAGTGTCTCTCTAGGTCTACCGGGGCTCTCACTCCTGGGTTAGCACCGACTTTACAGGTAGAAAGTTACAAACAGGAACTGTCAGCAAGGACACTGCCTACTGCAGCCCTAGCACTCACCCAGGGAGTGTCAAGTGTGGGTGATCTGCAACCAAATCATCCGAATGCTCCTTAAATGTATGCTAATGCGATTCTGATGCAGTGAACTTGGATTGCACTGACTCCTGTCTGAGGCTTAGTTTCGGTCTCTACTTGAGATGTCAGCCAACTGCAAGTCCTGCCACCTGCAGAACCCTTACACACTCATGGAGGGGATCACAAATGGCAGCCGGGCTTGCCTCAACAGAAGGCGCAGAGTACAGGAAGGCTCCATTCTGCAGGAGACAAGCTTAAGTCCATGCAAGCATAAAAAAGAAAACTAAAAGAAATATGATGTCTGGGACATGTGGGGAGTTCAGTAGAGATGAAACAAGATTGGGCAGGGACTCATTAGCTGTTTAAGCTGTAGGAAAGATATAAGGAGGCTCATTAAAATACTGTCTCTACTTTTGTACATTTCAAATTGTCCAAAGGAAAAGCTGGGGGGAAAAACATAAGAGAAACCCTAGAGAAAATCACAAGTGCTCTTTACTTCAGAGAGAAAGTTTTATGTCTATGACGTAGTTACTTTAATAGTCTTTGGCACCAATACCTAATTTGTTTTCAGTTAACTCACTAGGAACAATTTTTTTTTTCCCTAGGAAAGAAAAAGGTGGTATTGTTATGTTGACTCAGTCCCTGTTGACTGAGGCTACCCATCTTCCTAGTCTTTTTTTTTTTTTTTTTTTTTTTTTAACCTAGCTGCCTGTAGATGCCAACCAACCTCTCTTCCATCTTGCCCTAGGCTCAACTATGTCCCTGTTATTTTGACAGGGAGGTCACCTGTCATCAAGTGTGGATATCCTCTAGGTTGCCATCCTACTCCCTTGCCTAAGTATCAGAGATAAGAGAGGTGGTGTCCTGTCTGCACTCTTTCTGGAAAGTGTAAATGGAGTGCTAAACTCAGGACAGAGACACAGGAAATGCTGAAAGACAGTCCTTGGCCTCCCCTGGGGCCAGAAAGTACATCTCCCCACAGAACAGGTACCTTTTTTTTGAGTCACAACACAATGGAAAATTAGTCATTTGAACTCGTCAGTCTTCCTAGTAGCCCAGTTCATTCATTTTGGGGGCAAATATTCACTGAACACAAACAAGGCGCAGGAGCTCAATATATCTTGGTCAATAAGAAGCCTGTCCTCTGGGAGCTTGCACTCTAATAAAAGAGCCATCACATAACACACACTTTCAAATGGCGATAGAGAGTTCGGAGGAAGGAAAAGTACTGGGTACTTTGATGTTGTATAAGAAGTGGGTGCAAGAGAAGTTAGGAATGGCTTCCCAAAGAAAACATCATATTTCCACTGTTGACTCCCACAATAACACTTTACATTTTGTTTCAACTTGCTGTGAAGTTAAGGCATTTAATGTTTTTATTTTTTAAGGCTCCCTACATTTTCAGGTACTGATATGGAAACCTTAGTCAGTTACTCATACCAATTAATTTCATCTAAACATTACTTTGTTAAATCTACAATTTCAAAAATCACCTTTAAATAAAGGTAATTTTCTTCTGAGTTTAGTCTTTGAAAAAGTTTAAAAGTGTATTATCAATCTTCTTCCACTAAAACCAAATGTGCCATTAAATAATATTACAAATTACAGAATAAAACAAGGCAATAAAAATGTGAGGATGCAGATAAACCTCTGAAAGATAACTGAAATTTTATCCTAACATTTACCTACTTGAGCTAATAGGAACACAGGGGAATGACATATTAGCTAAACCACAAATAATCTCACTTCCATCTAAATCTATAGTTCCGACCTCTCCCACAGCATTAACCCTTAGGCAGTCTCACATGAGGAAACTGGCCAAATCAAGCTACAGGAGCAAAAAGAAAAAAAGAGAAAAAGAAAAAAGGACAGAGATCCTAGCTTAGAAGTTTTGAATTTTGGGGATAGAGATATGTGAAGAATCCTTGAGAATCCAAGAGAAGCTGGGAACACTTGCCCTGAAATTGGACATCTATTTTGCATAAAATTTCAGGGGAACTATGATCCCCTGAAGCCCATTCAAGCCCCAGGTTAAAAACCTCTGACCTAGACAAATAGCAAATTAGGAGATCAGGTCTAAGATGACCAGCATTTAAAAGGGTTGAAAGGAATTAGTATGTGTAAAGTCATTTTCCATAATCTAATTTAATGTCAACCCTTATAACAACCATGGGAAGTAGGTGTTATCACCTCCTTTTACAAAGGGGAAAGCTAGATTCTGAAAGGTGAAATGCAACATTAAGCAACTTAATCTTATACCCAGGTTTCCAACTCTTAGATGCACAATCATGAACTGGAGAATTCGAAACGTCTGGCCAATATTCCTAAATATCCTCCAAGATGAGGAGTTTCTGACTGAGTGCTTCATTCATATTATCAATTTATCTACATATTTCTTCCCAATTTAACTTTGTTGACAAGAGGAATTAGTATAAATTTAATTCCAAAACATGTTTTCTTGGTAGGAGATAACCTCAACCAAAGACAAAGGACAACTGTCTAATAATTTCTGATAATTTAAAAATGTATCTTCATTTCTTAAACAGCCTGACATGAACTATTTGTTAGAAAAACAAAGGCCCACTGTGTTAGGTGCTGAACATCCTTATGCTTGGATTTTTAAACTGTCCCAGAAAATCCACAAAGTCACAAATGAATCAAGAATTGACTGAGTTAAAAACTTCAGTCTCTACTCAAAACAGGCAGGCTGAGTTTCAGCCATCCTGGCTGCTTCAGCATCCTCTGAATGGTTAGAACAGCTTACAAAAAAAGGGCACCTCTAACAGTCACTAATAATTTGATAGGTCAGAAGCACACACAACCAAATAATCTATGATCCCTTTGTGCCTGAATAAAGTAATGAAGAGGTCCTAGATCTTCTTGGTAAAATCCACTCATGACTATGTCCCAACTGAAAATAACAAATACAGCAAAAAATGGGTCCAGGCAACTAAATTTGGTTGGGTCTCAATCCAGACCAAGTTGCCCAGTGAAACACTAATACACTTACTCATCCTCTATAGGGGAATTACCAGTAATTAGCACCCTGTATTCACACAGATTTAGAAACCCTTTATGGGAAATGCATCCACACCCAGAGAAAGAAACTAAGAACAGGAGCCGGTGAGGTCCTCTAAAGCTCTACTCCAACTGCTTCCTATGACTTACCACCTAGTGATTTTAATTTTTTAAGCCCAGGCGGGCTGCCAATTCAACACTAAAACCGGACTAACAACTGATTTTTCCTATTGCAACATTGCCAGCAAGTCCTGTGCTTTCCCTCTCTTTCCTTCCGTCTCAAACAGCAATTCTCATTCTCAGAAATCAACTAATTTGCTCTCTAATCTGTTCCAATTGGAAGCTCTCAGAGAGCTGCCACTGGTATTACTCTTCCTCCTAGGGCCAAGAGGCCAACAAATGGCCAGTTCAAAAAAACCAAGACAGTGAACGTGGAGGCAACACAGACACTAAAAACAAGAAGTAACTGTGGAGACAGAATAACAATGGGCCAACTCTGGACTTTAAAATATTCCACTTGCCAAAGTTGAACCTATTCTTGGGCCCCTGACAATAACTATACCAAAATACATGGTCACACTGAGAAATAAAATTGCACTGGGAATATAAACTCAGTATTTTGGATACCAAAGCTCACTCAAGTCCTTGTCTATACTGCTACTGAAGGAATCGCTTGAATTGAACCTAAAATTGACTGGGCTTCAGAAGTCCCTTCTGACCACAGTGTGCCCGGGCCTGGCAGAGGCATTAGACGGCAAAGGTGACTATTCACGGAAAAAGAAAATCTGAAGTAAAGGTCTGACAGTTCCTAGATACCTGACCTTTCATTTGGAGGCACACTTTTAACTACAGTTATTTCCCTAGAGTACCCTTCTACCAGTTTTATTAAAAACTGACCAATAATTAGACTCTGATTTCACTAGCTAAGAGCACTAAAGGCTTGTTTCACCATATAAAATTCTTCACCCCCACCGCCTTGCTGATTTTGGCAGCTCAAAAAAACAAAGAAAAAAAAAAATCCGACCAAGAGCTCCTCAGTTGTGATGATCCTTTTCATGAAACTCTAACTTAAATCCCATAGAAATAGGCTGCACAGGTAAAGTATCACCTTTTTTAAAGTTCAAAATTCATTTTGATTGCCGGCAATAAATTTCAGGTGGCAAGGTTTCCTTTTCAGAGCCCCCTAAAACACTCGTGGAAAAGCTTTGGGAAGCTGAGAATTCCTCCACTCCTCCTGTTTCTCCATAAGGGGGTCAGACCTAAAGGGATCTGGGTTAAAATCACTGCTGCTCCCCAGCGCTCATCACCGAGCGCCGCTCAAACTGCACCAGCCAGGCCTCCACTGAAGGGTTCCTGACGCTCCCCGTTACAGGAAGCCCCCGGAAACGGGATTTTCCAAACGCGCAGTCCTCCCCCTTCTTCCTCAGACAGCATCCTCGCGTACGGGGGCGGAGTGGGTCAGGTGGGCTCGAGCTCCCGCCCTGGTTAGCCGGCCGGGATACTTCCCCTAGCCTTGCACAAACTCCTTCAGGGGGCTGGACTCACCTTCGCGACAGAGCCCCATGACTTCGCGGTTTTTCCCAAACTCCTTGAAACTTTCGTCCAATTCCGTCCCTAGGAGATACACACACACAGGAGGAGGGGAGAGGCAGGTCAGTGGCCGGGAGTGTGACGCACGCTCACGCACGCACGGAGTAGGTGCGGGCACCTCCGCGTTCCCCAACCGAGCGATAGCATCTCTGACCCCCGAGGGGGCGGGTCACGGGAGGGGGGAGGGGAGAGGGGCCAGGCGAGGGGGGGAGGGGGGGTTGGGGGGGCGGAGCGGGGGGGAAGAGGAAGGCGTGGACACTCACCATCTTTCCCAGGAAGTTTGGAAGCCTCGACCCACAGATTCCACGACTGTCCCAGCATCGCTTCGGGACTGGGCAGGGGCCGGCGCTCCCCGACGGTCGCCATTGCGGTGGCGGCCGAGGTGGAGGCGGCCCCGGGGCCGCCGTCCTCCGGCCGTAGGCGCCGCGGCGGCGGCGGCGGCGGCTGCCGCTGGGGCTGCGGCGCCTGCTGTTGCTGCTGCTGCTGCTGCCGGGCAGCCGCGGCCGCTGCTCCGCCCGCCGCCGCCGCCGCCGCTCGGCGCGGCTCCCCCCTGACGTCATCCGCGGCCCGCTCCGACATTCTTTCCGCTCCTACAATGTAACAAAAAAAAGGGGGAAAAGAGTCGCGCGGGGGCCGCTTTTAAGGAGGCGCCGGGGAGTTCCGGCGGCGTGCGCGGCCCGCGGGCCGGGTGGGGCGCGCTGACAGCGCCCCCAGCCGCCCAGCCCCCCAGCTCTTCTCCTCCCGGGCCACCCCCCGCCCCAGGCGCAAAGTCCGCTGCGCGGGCTCGCTTTCGCTTTCGACTCCGGCGCCCCTCGGGGGAGGGGACAAGCGCCGGCGACCCGCCACCGCGGCGCAGGGTCCCCAGCCTGCCTCCGCCGCGGAGAGTCGGCGCGGAGGCCGGCGCCCCGAGCTGCCTCCGCCCCAGCCCCGCGCCCCGCCGCGGCGAGGAGGCCCAAGACGCACCCCCGGCCCTCGGGCTGCCCACCCTGAGGCCGCTCGCATCCCCGGGCCGGGCCCGGCGGCCCCGCTCCTCCCTTCCGTCCGCGCGTCCGTCCGAGCGGCGGCGCCCGGCCGGCTCCCTTAAGCAGAGGCGCCTCCCGCCGCCTCCTCCCCCTCGCCGGTCCCACCCTCTCAGCTCGCTCCGGCGAAGTTTGCGCGTCAAGCCCCCGGAGTGGAGCCAGGGCGAAGTCGGAAACGCAGCCACCTATGGAGAAGCCGGCCGGCTGGCCCCGGAGCACCAACGGGCGGCGTCACCGTAGGGCCTTCCCGCCCGGGGTCCGACCTGGGGCGCAGGGCCCGGTTCAGGGAGCACTTGGATCTCCGCTCGCGGGCGGCCGCGCGGCTGTCAAAAGCATGAATGGGAAACCGCCGCCGAGCGGAAGCCTGGCGTGGAGGAAACCGCTGGCAGGCGAGGAAATGCGGCCCAGGTGCAGTCCCAGGTGTCGGCCCTAAGCCCACCACGGGAGGTCACAGCGTGCTCCCGGGGTATTTGAGCTCGTCCAGCAAAGAGGAGACCATGAAATCAGTGTAAAATGGAGTGGAGGAGAGAGAGACCGAGGCGAATCCATTTACCTGTTTTGGAGACACTACCCCAAATTTCTTTATTTCCCTTTCCAATGCTCCTGGAAGTGATTCATTCGCCCCGCACCCCCCCCCCCCAAATCTAGTTTAGTTTTAATTCAAGCCGTTGGTCTCCCTCTTTATGATTGTCTTTGCCTGGGCAGGGAGGGAACCTAAGGTTTAGGTGTAGGTACAGCATTCCTAGAAAATACTGTTTTCTGTTAAATATTGTTCACTAAATTAAGCATTGGCCCACAAAACTTATTAGCACCCCTCCCCAATACACAGACTGCGCGCAAAGCTTTTGCTCAAGTGATGGGTAAAGATGATAAAATAAAGGGCTACTTAATGAACTAAAGCACCTGAAACATTTGAAACAGTAGCAGACCACAACAAGCACTTTCGATTAAGTGTTCTTATCATTACTCTTCCTTCAAACTGATGTGAAAATCTGCAGCCTGAGACATGACAACAATGATTTTAATCATGTTTCACATAGCAGTAATAACAGCACTCCTGAGGCACGTGTGTCATAGCTGCTTGCCTAGAGGTGCTTTCTTTAGGTGGGGAAAAAGCGGGCTTATTCAGGTTTTTTATCCAGAACACCTGGCGTCATAGAGGCGGCCAACTTCTCTGCTAAAGAAACAAAGTCCAACTCTCAGAAACATAAAAAATGTTTAAAAAGAAGAGTAAAAATAAGGAAATGTTATTGCAGCCTGAACTCAATGCAGGGCTCCTGTAGAAAGTGCTTGTTTTGGGTTCAAAATTTAAAGGCTTTAGTGAAAAAAATTAAAAATAAAATATATATACACACAAATATATGAATTTATTTTTTAAATATTTAGAAATAAGTGCGTACATTTTTTCCTGGATTGCATGCAAACAAAAGTTCCCCAAAACTATGGATGCTTCCTGTCCTTATCTAAGCAGAAAAAACAGAATAAACAAAAATGGTAGAAATGACTGGTAGGATTAAAAAACATATTTCTAGGGATTCCCTGGTGGCGCAGTGGTTGGGAGTCCGCCTGCCGATGCAGGGGACGCGGGTTCGTGCCCCGGTCCGGGAAGATCCCACGTGCCGCGGAGCGGCTGGGCCCGTGAGCCATGGCCACTGAGCCTGTGCATCCGGAGCCTGTGCTCCGCAACGGGAGAGACCACAACAGTGACAGGCTCGCGTACCACAAAAACAAACAGACAAACAAAACACATATTTCTAAAGCTTTAACTTCCTACATAAGAGCATCAATGAGAAAAAAAAATGCATAGGTAAAACATAATTCCCTTAGTAATAAGGTTCCTAACTCTTAACCAAGGCCCTCAATCTTGGATGTCACCAATGCAGACCTTCAATTTTTCATTCATCCAAATCACTGAAAAATCTGTAGAATTACAGAAATACATAAAAACACCTAACTTTTTGGTTTTCTGAGATTAAAGTACACAATTTATGAATTGTTTTGAATTTTCTAATTCTACATTTAAGGGAAACAAAAATTTGAATTTTAAGGCATTTGGAGCCGCCATTAAAAAGAAAAGCTTAGGGCCACCCAGCTATATAGGTACAAAAGACAGCGTGCCTATTGAGTACAGCCCTTCTGATCCCTGAGAGTAGAGGGTGAGAATGAAAATAAGGGGAAGAATGGCAAACATGAAGTACAGTCCTACTTCCTCAAGACACTGCTTGATTTCCCCCTTTTTACATGTGAAAATACTTCAAGATTCACTAATATGACTTCAAGCCAATGGGGGTCAATATGGCAATTTATAATATTTCAACTTCTGTCCTTATTCTTGTTTCATACCTTTTTCCCCCATTTTTTGATTGGTTTAATAAAGAAAACACGACAGGTCTTAGAATAAAAAATACTAAATATCCTCTTAGTATTATGATAGTTATTAAGAGAAATTGTTACTAATAGCAGCTATCAATTATTGGGCACCTACTAGATGCCAAGCATTGCTGTAGGTACCTTTTTGCATTATCTCTATTAATATTCTCAATTGTGTAGGGTAGGAGTTGTATTACTATTTACAGATAAGGAAAATGAGGGAGGGCTCCGGAGCCAGTCCCTATGAATTTTTTCTGGGTTCATATACTGGGTCTTTCACTTACAAACTGTGTAACGTAAGCAAGTTACCTAATTTACTTGGACCTCAGTTTCCTAATCTGTAAAACAGAGATAAAGCCAGGTTTCTGAGGATTGCATAAAAAGATCCATGAAAAGTACAAAATAACACAAAACAAACACTATAAACAAGTATCTTATATCACACGGAGCAATTCAGATCTATTCTCATCTAAGAAATGTATTACCAAGTTGAAGAAGATGTGAGCACCAAGAGAATGACAGGCAATTCCTGGCCATCTCCCTACCAATTCTCTTCTGCTGCAGCCAATGCATTTTACTACATTCTCTTCACCCATGAGAAAGTCCTAAACCCTTCCAGAACATGCAGTTTCTGATATCCATAGTTGGTTTGGGTTTCTCAACAGTTTGAATGAGTCACCAACAAAAGCCAAAACTGCTAGCTGAGAAAGTACAGTTGTCTGATACTCAAATCTGGGCAAGATTTAAAAAGTGTTCTTATACAAAGGGCACTCACTCTCTATATAAACAAGAGTACAACAGAAACTCAAACACTTGGTTTTATAATAAAGAACCTGATGACTTCTTAACCTAAACACCCCTCCTCTGCACCCAAAAAATATTTTAAAACATGAATAATACAATTTACATTCATTTACTATAATTATTTTCATGTAATAGCATTCCTTGTATGCTATCAATCAGTTCTCCTACCAGTGTACTTCTGATGATGTCCTATAGTTCTGAAGATCTTCACCATCTGTCTGTACAGATAAATGATATGTTTTCTAAGGTTTGAGTAATGAGGATTCAATTTATCAAACCGTTCCTGCTCGCCTACCACATACCAGGCACTCTGCTAGGCACCAGAGTAAATACAACATAGTAATTTCACTGAGGATGTGAGAAGAATGAGAAGTAGGAGAAATTTTTTAATTTAATTTTAATCAAAATGCTCTTATGGAAAAAGCTGTCACCACCAATTAGACTGTATGTGGCTTAAGAACTAGGCCGTCAGAAGTGAAATGCTGCCAAGTTCTGAGTATTTCATCCCTTCCAGGGATGTATTTAAAAGGTGGCCTTACTTCACCATCCAAATTTAGGGATGTTCCCAGTAGGTGCCAGGGTAACAAGGTCTCTCTTTACAAAAAGGATTCTTTGCACAGCAGATTCACTTGTAAAATGCTTTGTTCAAAGGCCAAAGGCATCACTAAATGCAAAACAAAACAAAACAACAGCAACAATAACAAAATCTTTAAATTCGGTTTAATGTAAAATGGCTGAAACTGTCCAAAACTTGCCTAAGATGCAAGACCCCACACAACCAGCCTTTTTATTTGGAAAGAACAACCAGTCCCAACACAACATTTTAATAAACTTGAAAACCAGCAACTACAGTATATTTATGTGTGCAAATTACAGGGTTGATAACAGAGATTCTCCATTATCAACCCCAAAGGACTGCAGTCATTTGAGTAAAAAGAAACTTGGAACCACTAAATTAGGAATGTGTTGCCTTGAGTTGCATTATCTCCTCCTAAAATTGGCTGTGCCTTTGTTCATATCCTCTCTCCCTCCTCTGACCACACCTCTCTCTTTCCTTCTTCTGGAGACAGAGCCAGGGCTCTCTTCTGTATAAGGGGTATGGCAGGCAAGGCCCCTTTTTAACTGTGCTCCCTCTAGTGAAATACCTTACAGCCTGTTATGAATACATCAGTATTCCAGAAGGGGGAGAACAGTGGAAGAAATTTAACTGATCAGCTCAGTGGCTAGAACTGCTGACAATCAAGTGCGAAATTAGGAATAATAAGGAGAGTTGCAAAAGCAAAGGCTAAAAGATGAAGGTAATTATCTTTTTAAAGACTTAACCTGTATGCATAGTCATTCTATAAACTGTGTCATTTGCCCAAAAGTTCAAAGCTTTGAATTTTTGGTTTGTTTTCTTAATCATATGTGTGTAGCTACATACAAATTCTCCCAAAGAATCATTCACCAGTGATAGCAAACCGCTTGAAAAGAGAGAAAATTTAACAATACACATATAAAAGGTATTAACATGTAACTTTAAACTGAATAAGGCCCAAATGTTTCTAGGAATTTAATACTGGCCTGTAATTTTGAACGACTGACAAATTTCATTTAAAATCTTCATTTAAAGCCTTCAGGTTAAAGAGTATTTTTTAAAAAGAGAGAGAAAGGATTAAGTTATAGGAAAGGAATGGAAGAAATAGCTAAGTGGACTAACATTTAGCTATAAAAAGCGGCTGACTGTATAGTCATAGTTCTAGCGCACTGCCTCAGATGCACTAAAATGCAAAGATTAAACACACTGTTAAAAATAATTCCCTATGTCACCTTGGTACCAATCAGCTTTCACTGAAGTGATTGGTAAGTATTACCATCTTATGGGCCCAGCAGAACAGGTGTTCTAGAGCCAATATGCCCAGGCTGAATCCCAGTTCTACCACTTATTTACTGTATAACTCTGGGGAAATTTTGACTTCTCTGTGCCTGTTTCCTCATTTATAAAATGATGTGGGACTTCCCTGGTGGCGCAGTGGTTAAGAATCCGCCTGCCAATGCAGGGGACACGGGTTCGATCCCTTGTCCAGGAAGATCCCACATGCCATGGAACAACTAAGCCTGTGCACCACAACTACTGAGCCTGCACTCTAGAGCCCACGAGCCACAACTACTGAGCCCATGCACTGCTAGTACTGCATCCTGCGAGCTCTAGGGCCCGTGCTCCACAACAAGAGAAGCGACCGCAGTGAGAAGCCCGTGCACCGCAATGAAGACTAGCCCCCACTCACCGCAACTAGAGAAAGCCCGCGCGCAGCAACAAAGACCCAACAAAGTCCAAATAAATAAATAAATAAATAAATAAATATGATGTAAAATAGGAGTATCTACTTTATGAGGAAAATTAAGAAAGTTAATAGTGCAAAAGTACCCTACCCTAGAGCTATCATTTCTAGCACCATGCCTGTCACATAAGAAGCCCCAATTCTAATCTAGCCATGATATGCTAGCAGATCATTCTTGCAGGGTAAAGCATGGCGTTAGTTTGTCAGTCCTTGCTCTAACACTTTCAGGGGCTCAGCACTGACCACTGAACTCAATAAAAACTTTTCTGCTAGCACTCCAGGCCCTCTCCAGTTGGCCCCAGGCTCAGCTCTACCACATCTACAGTGTTCCCTCTTGCAGGTACCCTGCAGTCCAGCCCAAATGACCAATTCATAGTTTTGAATATGTTCCCCCTCCAGATGCCAGCTCTCAAGCCTTTGTTCATACAGGCCACGCCATCTGTAATACTTCCCTCCCTTGGCTGAAATCCTACTGTTCAGTCACGTTCCCCCTCAAGTTCCATTTCCTTAACAAAATCTTTCCTGATCTCTCACACTAAGCTCATAGGAACTCATCCCCACTTCTACATCTAAATCTAAATTGGACTTCCTGGACTAGGGTTAAGAGTATATGCCCTGAAATCAAGGTGGCAATGAGATATATGCTTAGTCTCCCAAGGATTAACAGTTTGCATTCCAACATAAGGGTGTCATTTGGAACATGGAACCCACCTCCTCACAAACCATAAGCTGTGCAATGTCCAGGTCCCCAAGGTGGTCAGCAAAATGCCTTAGGGCTGAACTCTGTGTGTTAGTACAAGAAGGAAGGAACAACACAGCTTTTTCTTCCCCCTTTCTGCAGCAAAGTTCCAGTCCTAAGTAAAGACACAGATCTAGCAAACACAATCCACCTAACTTTTCCACATTCTTTGTGTACACCCTGATCCAGGAACCCATCTGGGTTTGTACTGCTTCCCCAAAGGCAGACTGTTCCACAAAGGCTTGCATCCCCTTTCCACCTGTAAAATAAAACCTTTCAGGTCTTGGTAAAGATAGATGGCATGCAGATTTTACTACATTTCACTAACATGTGAATGAATGACTATGAATGAATACAGTTCCCTATCTTCAACTCCCAACCTAAACACATATTTTCTCAAAGGGCGAGACCTGAACCCAAATGACTCTCCAGATTTCAGGGTCCCTAAACCTTTCTTCCCAGAAACACACAAGTACTTCACTCCCATGGCCTCTCTGATTTTAAATGGCACCACCTATGACTCACGGCAAAGTTTTGACCTTTTATTTTAACCTATTTAAAACTCTCTTTTGACATAAAACCTGCAGGACCCAGAGACCATGATCTTCTTCTCCGCTTTCTACTGCATCCTCCTCTCCACCAAACTGCTCGAAGTGAAGGAACTTCAGGAGCCGAAAAGGTGAACCAAAACAAAACCACTACTGGTAGGAAATCTATCTTTGCTGCTTTCTAGAGCTTCTTGCCTCCACTTCAGAAAACAGGGATCTTCACAAAACATTAGGATTTTTCCAAATAGTTTATGGGGGAAGTGGCAGCACAGCAGCAAGCACAAGTGGATGATTAGAAGGCTGGAATCCAACTTACCAAGTATTTCTTACAAAACAGAGCCAAATAGATAAACTGGACTTCATCAAAATCATTACATTTTTTAAAAAATCATTAAACTTTTGTGCTTCAAAGGACACCCTGAAGGAAGTGAAAAGAACCCACAGAATGGAGAAAATTTTTGCAAATCCAATATCTGATAAGGGACTTGTATCTAGAATGTATAAAGAGCTCTGACAACAACAACAACAACAAAAGACAAAGAATCCAATTTTTGCAATGGGCAAAGGATCTCAATAGACATTTCTCCAAAGGAGATAATGCAAATGACCATCAAGCACATGAAAAGATGCTCAACATCATTTGTCATTAGAGAAATACAAATCAAAACCACGAGATACCACTCCACACCCACTAGGATGGCTAGCAAGGAAATAAAAACAAACAAAAACAGAAAATGACAAGTGTTGGTAAGGATGTGGAAGAACTGGAATCCTTCTACATTGTTGATGGGAATATAAAATAGTGCAGCCCCTGTGGAAAACAGTTTGACAGTCTTTCAAAAGGTTAAACAAACAAATACAATATGATCCAGCAACTCTACTTCTAGGTATACACTCAAAGAACTGAAAACAGGGACTCAAAGAGATACTTGTATACCAATGTTCATAATGGCATTGTTCACAAAGCCAAAAGGTGGAAGCAACCCAAGTGTCCATCAACTGAAGAATGGCTAAGTAAAATGTGGTATAGCCACACAATAGAGTATTATTCACCCATTCAAAGGAATGAAGTACTGATACATGCTACAATATGGATGAACCTCAAAAACAAGCTAAGTAAAAGAAGCCAGACACAAGAGGCCACATATTATATGATTTCATTGATGTGCAATATCCAAAATAGGCAAATTCACAGAAACAAAGCAGAGCAGCGGCTTCCAGGGTTTGGTGAGAGGGGAGGATGGAAAGTGACTGTTTAATTGAAACCATGTTTCCTTTGGGGGTGATAAAAATGTTTTAGACCTAGATAGAGGTGTTGTCTGCACAACATTGTCAATATACTAAAAATGATTAAAGTGGTAAATTTGTGGCATTTAAATTATATCTCAATAAAGCTTTTTTTTTTTTTTTTTTTTGCGGTACGCGGGCCTCTCACTGTTGTGGCCTCTCCCGTCGCGGAGCACAGGCTCCGGACGCGCGGGCTCAGCGGCCATGGCTCACGGGCCTAGCCACTCCGCGGCATGTGGGATCTTCCCAGACCGGGGCACGAACCCGCATCCCCTGCATCGGCAGGCGGACTCTCAACCACTGCGCCACCAGGGAATCCCAGGCTATTTTTTTTTTAAAGCCAACATTAAACTCTGGAAAATTTCACACAAAATTCCAGATTGACTTCTCTTGAAAAATCTCTATGATCTCACACCATTGGCCACAGGGTTCCTCATAACAACCATCAGTTGGAGCTGAAACTGGTCCTGGAGCCCATTTCTGCTACTGCCTAACCATGGACCATAACAGGACACATTTTGTCTCTGCCTCAGTTAGCTTCTCTGTAAAAGGAGGATCAAAACAGTATCTACCTCATCAAGTTGTTACAAGGAGTGAGTGAATTAATATGCTTAGAAGAGCGCCTGGCAAATAGTTAGGGCTCATTAAGTGTTAGCTACTTTTACATTTTACGATACCTCATTTTCTTCGTAATAGAGGTAAATGGCATTTGCTTTTCAATTTTTTTTTTGTTTTTAGAAATGAAAGTCTAGCATATAATGTAGCAATCCAGAAGAAAGAAGTAGAAAGACAGCCAAGATGTAAGTTTTTTAAAAGTGACATGCAAAATACTATGCATAATATGTGCCTGTTTTTGTGAAAATGTAATAATGACGATGACGGTAAGTCTATTCACAGAAAACAGTCTAGATAGCTCTGGACTTATGGGTACTAGGGAGGGAAGGAATGTAATTATTATGCGTTTTATTGGGGTTTATATAATGTTTAAATTTTTTCCAGTTTTACTGAAATATAATTGACACATAAGATTGTATATGTTTACAGTATACAATGTGATGATTTGAGATACTTGAGATAGATATATAGATACGGAGATATATATATATATATATATATATCTCAAAACAATTACCACAGTAAGGTTAGTTGACATATCAATCACCTCACATAGTTACCTAATGTTTTTAATAACAAACATTTATAATCAGGAACTATAATAAGCATATTCTTTAAAAGATGAAGAAACTCTAAATTAATTTTGTTTGCGACTTCCATGAGATTATCATTAAATTCCACGAGGTGAGCAGCAATAGCACGGATTAATAAAGCCAGAGGCCGCTTGCCTTGCTTTGAATCCCAGAGGCTGCGATTCCCAAAGCACCATCCTCTCTTCAGCTTCCTTCTTACTTAGGGAGTACACACTGCTATGTTTTACAGCTGCTAACAGAAGAGAGTCTAAACTGCTTGCCTGGCAGCCAACAACTTTCACTATCTGACTCAACATCCTTTTTTTCTAGTTTTATCATCCATCACGCCCCCTTACAAAGACTCCACTCCAGCTAAACAAGACATAAAATACATATCCTTCAAATACTTTTCCACATGCCATCCTTTTTTTTTTAAATTGAGGTAAAATTCACATAACATAGAATTCACCATTTTAAAGTATACAACTTAGTGACATTTAGTACAACTACAATGTGGTGCAATCATCATCACTATTTTGTTCCAGAACATTTCATCACCCCAAAAGGAAACCCTGTACCTGTTAAGCAGTCACTCCCTGTCTCCCAACCCTCCCACAGCCCCTAGAAACCACATCTGTTTTCTTTCTCAATAGATTTGCCTATTTTGGATATTTCACAATGTTGAAACCATACAGTATGTGACCTCTTGTGTCTGGCTTCTTTCAGTTAGCCAGGTTTTCGAGGTTCACCCATGTTGGAGCATATATCTGTAATTTTTTCTACTTTATGGCTGAATAAAATTTCACTGTGTGGATATACCAGTTTGTTTATCCATTCATCAGGTGATGGACGTTTGGGTTCTTTCCACCTTTTTGCTACTGTGACTAGTTACATGCCATTATCTTTTCCCTTCCTTCAGCTTCATGTGCTAATCAAAATCAAGGTTTCATGTGAGTTTCAAGTAAACTCTGACCTTCCCCAGCTTAGCCTGGCCCGAAGTCCTCACCTTTTTTTGACTTCCTTTATCACTTCTATACCCAAGGTAGCAAACTGTCACCACGTGGCAGAATCCCACCGACTTATTTAGGTGGACTCAAACTGTTTTCTTAAATTGCTAACTTTGAAAAAAAATCAAGAAAAGTCATTAAAGTTAAGATTTCAGTTCCCTTAAAATTTTGAAAGGTCTGGGTTATTTTAATAACCACAGTTTAACTGCTTTCACTGCTTTTACCCTTGCCCTCTATATCCTATCTCAATATAGGGGCCAGAGTGGTTTTATTAAAACAGAAGTCAAATCAATGTATTTACTTATTACATTTGCTACCTACTATCTGTTTCTTCTTATTAAAAGGTAAGCGCCACAATGGCAGGGACTTTGTCCCTTTGATTTACTAATTAATTCCAAGTGCCCGGAAGAGCACAGCATATAAGTAGGCACTCCATTAATAGCTGTTGAATGGATTTTGGGCCTAAGATCAGCTGGCACTGAAAAGGTAAGCCCTTTGAGATTAGTCATGAATTTAACAGTTTCTCACAGTTCCACCTGGACCATTTCATTCCTCCACAGGTCTGACCCCTGCAGTCTTGAGTTGCGATACTTCTTTACCCCCCTTGTCACTGGCTTCCTGGTATCCTACTATAGTTGACTTTTCATCGGAACAGTATTCAAAAAGGGTAAGTCATAATTATAGTCTGTGAAAATCACCTCCTATTCTTCTCTTTTCCTCCTCAAGGATAATCCTTCTACATGTAGTAGAAGCTCAGTAAACAGTTATGTACTAAAGAGGTCCTTTGGCATATTTCTGTCAAATATGTTTCCTCTCTACCTTCACCTCCCACTCCCTCATATCCCACCACTGCCAGTTGCTGACCACCATCTAGGAAAGCCCTGCTTCTTGCTTCTCTGGCACTTTCTAGACATTCCACAGTGAATGCCATCCTCTGTGATGACTCTGATGATCACTGAAAGATACCTCTGCATTGCTGGCCTTTCAGCTTTGGGCTGGAAAATTTTAAGGGCCTATTTTGAAGGTGGAGACTTCGGAGCTGCCCAGTCCTGTTCTTCTAAACACCTTAACAAAACGGCTACATCCTTCTACAAGCTCCTGTTTCTGTTTGGTCACAGTCAAAATGTTATCTTTGCAGATGCAGGTTCATGTTGTCCAAAATGTTTCCATCTTTGCTACAGATGCCTAAAACCTGACTGAGGCATTGCATTTGTTGCCTAAATATGTAAGTTGATCAATTTCAGAGGCTGAAACTCCTTTGGTCTTTCCTGTTTGGATTCTGTTCAGTTTTATCCTTCAATGACTCATCATAAACTACATCTTAACTTGGAAGCCCCCCTCATTCCTTTCAAGAGTAGATGGGAGGATGCATCATTTTTTTTTTTTAAATAAAAACACCTTCAGAAATTTTTCTTCTTTTTTCCCATTATATGAAACTTACCACCCTCCTCCCCAAATAGTAAATGAAAATAGTGAGTATGTAGTGAGGAACTCAATCAATGGTGGCTGCTATTTTTGTAATGACCTGGGACTGCTCATGAGCAGAGCAGGCAGGCTGGGCAAAGGCACTGGGCCCAGAAAGTGCACCTGAAGTTCTCCGGTCTGTTTTACAATTTCCTTAGGATCTCCCCTGCCCTCAGCAGCTGGGTCTACATTGCTTGTAGAGAGAAGAAAACAGGAGCCTGACAAAGTGGAACAGGACAAAAATGCAAGAGCACATCTTCAGACAACTTCACAGGAAAAGGTGAATATGGATTGGGGGGGGGGGGAGGGCGGTGCGGGTTCCCATCTCCAAAGTATTCCAAAAATTTTAATGAATTTGGGGGAGGGAAGGTTATTTAGCAGATTTTATTTTGACAAACATCTAAAAAATTATCATCCTTTGGTAAAACTCAAACTCCATTATAATCAGAGGCAGTGCAGCATTTACTCAGCTGTGCTATGCTGAAAGAACCAGTTACCTTTTCTTTGGAGGGCAGGCCAAAAATCCTGATCGATTTACCAGTGGATCTTCATCTGCTGTGATTGTAGAAGCTCCTTCTTCTTAATTTTGTTCAGACCTACAAAAAAAGAAAAGGGGCAAAGCGATGAAACAATGTATAAAATTAATCAGAAATCTACAATTTCACTAGTTGCCAGATGTCCCCAAATTATATGTGTTTAAAATGTCGAAGTGTTAAAATTCGAGTCACTTTACCAATTTTACAACAAATGCAATTCAAATTTTTTTTTTTACAATGAACTTATTTGGCTATATTTATACAATAAACTAAGAACAAACAACTATTCAATATGTACATAGAGTCAGCCTCCTGGGGCTTAAAATCATTGTGTGTAAATTTGCCACTAATGAGTTTTCACTTAATTTTTAAAATGGCTATTCAGAAAGCCTGCTCCTATGAAACCTGTCAGAATCACAGATTTTAACACACACATGACACACGGAGTGAGAATATTATTTGGAAAGCTCTCTCCGTCCTTTATCATTCAGCAGTTTATAAAAGCAATTCATAATAGTACAAAACAGGAAACAAAAACTCAATTAAACCATCTTCCTAAAAAAAACACAAAGAAATTACCCGTTCCCTTATCTGCATATTTTTGTACATATGCATTCATACATATTTCAGGTAGAATGTGGGTACTACTCAAATTAATTTGGGGAAGAGCATTAAGTTATAGAATCAAGGGATTGGAGATTAACAAACCAGAGTTAGAAATTAAGCTGGTTTTCAAGTTTGACATGAAGCAGGACGGAAAAAACAGCAAATATGGGCAATGACACAGCTATGGAACAGATGCTGTCCAAGTATATAAAGCACAAGGCAGGCTGATTTCATATGAAAAATTCACTAGTGATACACTTCTCTTCCTATAATCCTCACTGGCCATACACCAAGGCTCTGCTCAACTTTTATTATCACGTACTCTAAGATGGCAAATATTTCTATGGTTTCAGGTGTCAATAAAGCATCTTCCAAAGTCAGTGGATGAAATTCTATGCCATGTTTGAACATTTTTTCATAATTACCTTTATTGGCTTTTAAGTTATTCCTGGATCATATCCTTCCCCTCTCCCTTTTTTAAACAGTCTGTTTTATTCACCCACAAAATGTTACTCAGCAGTGTAATCATTCAGTAAAGTAATCATTCCTACAATCTTTATAAGCCAGCTGTTTCTCTTTCTCAGATTTCTAATTGCTTCCCAGTCTCCTATCTTTTAAAAATTTTCTCTGATTTCCATTTCAGTCTTCCTTTTCTGTGCCTTATTTCCAATAAAAGCCACTATCTTGTTTAACATGTCTGTCCTGAGCCAAAATTCATTTCTTTGCATTCTAAACATTTTACGGCTATGCAAAATCACTCAAAGGAAGCTACAAATTCCCAGGATAGAGGCAGCCAATAAAGATGTTATGTTACAGATAACCACCTCTTTGACAGTGATTCATTCAAGGTAGGCTGGAGATGCAGATACAACAACACCGGCAACATGTGTGCTTGACCCTACTTCTCTAAGTCAAGCTAGTTTTCAGTTTTCCATCAGAACACTTCAGCCATATCTCCAAAGTATCCAAGGAAGTCATCAGAGTGCTATGAAATCTCCCCCAAGATAGTGTTTGCCGTTAAAAGAATTCACCATTTACTAGCCTGAATACTGTAAAAATGCTTTAAGAGAAACCCTATTCTGAGAGAAAAATGGTAGTGGCAGTTACTAAAAATAAACATTTAAAAATAGTAACTTTTCTACTTAGAATAGGGGTCAGAAATCTTTCTTTAGTAGGAAAAAAACAACTATCACACGTTTGTATATATTCTTTCATTTTATCTTCACAATAACACTGTGCTCAAAAGAGCTGTTATTTATGATCTCCATTTTACTAGTGAGGAAACAAACTGAGAGAAGGTCATAATTTGCTCAAGATAACCCAGAAAATAAATGGTTTGAAACTGGAACCAGAATGGAGGCCTTTGGTGCTATTTAGTTCCCTTTCCAGTATACCAAACTGCCTAAACAGCAACTTAATTTTGTTTTGCGAAGAGAAAGAAATAATTTAAAAGGAAGACTGGAGAACATTTTCTAACAATAGAAACATAAAACTTGATAGCTTTTACTCATTCACCACCTACTATGTAACAAGCATTCAACAAATACAATTTTTTAAAAGATTTTTTAAATGGCAGCCCATTAGAGGTGGGAGAGGACATGGAAACAAGAAGAAAGAAAAGACCTAATTTGAATGTTCCCCAAAGTCCTGACAGGCATAAATTTAATTTATTTACTCTTTTTTTAAATTTTTGGTTGCAGGGTGGAGGACGGAGCTTGTAAAAGATGGCTTTCTTCTAGAGTAGCTGCCTAGCCCATAGTGACCCTTTTTGTAAGCACCATATAACCCAATGCCAAGTAATGCTTGTACTATGAAACTCCAAACTCCTCTCTTGTTTTGGTGAAAGCTGGACACATGACCCAAACTGAGACATTCAATTCGTTCTCCTGAGAACTAGAAATCGGGATGAGGAGGGTCTACTCTGGCCTACGCTGTAAGCTCCCCCATGTGCTCTCAGTCTCTAGGAAAAAGCCAGTCAGCAAAGACTGACGAATGAACATGCTGCTCAGAGGAAATCAGCCCCAGGAGGCCCTGAAGCCCCACAGGACAGAAAGGGAAACAGTCTCTGCCCAAGGGGTTCTAGGGCTTTCCTGTCCCACGTACAGTCTCCCAGAGGACCCAAGCACATCCTTCTGTAGGGTTTTTAAGAATCCCCTGGACCTGAAGGGTAAATGCCCGCCCCCCAATCAGAGCTTGAATTTTTAGGTATTGATTTCTGATAACCGCAACAAAAATAATCTTGCTCAAGACAGTAAAACTTCTGTACCAAAACTAAATAAATAAATAAAAGGGCAGATATCAGCAGAATTTGATATAAAAGAAGATCCTGTGGAATGCCCAAGGGTTCGGAAAAATCCTCTCATTAACTTTAAACAGCGAAAAGCCCACACTGTTACATGGGCACTGTTTTATCAACTTTAACAAAGAAAATGACTTATTTTCCAGGAGTAACTTTTCTACGTCCTTTTAAGACTCTGAGACCCTTGCTGCAATTTATGGCATAATCTGGATCACTTCTTGTTATATAATTGAGTCTATCAAAATTAAGCCCTAACCATGATAGAGCAAAGAAAATACAGGCTAAACTGAGTTGGTCCTGTTTTTAAGCACAGCAGTATACACTTTCTTTTTATTTCCTAAACTTTCTTAAATTCTAGGCAAACCATGGAGCTGCAGTGTGAGAATGTACCTCAGGTGCTTGCAGAGGCTGTGAAAGGGAAGAGAAAGGTGGGCCCAACAAGGAGGGCAACACAGGTTTTGACTTGATTCTATCTTCTAAGCTGGAGGTGAGGGAAGGCGGACTCCTCTCTCCGTCTCTCTAGACAGGTTTACGCCAGCCGGTTTATCTATTCAATGAAAACGTGTGGAGCACGTGCCCCATGCCAGGCTCTGTGCCTTGCGAGCACCAGAGCCAGGAGTGTATCCACTTGAGCTGCCTAACTCCCAGGTTACACATTTTTCTCTCCACTCTGACTCTCACTGCAAACAAAGAACATGGGCCTAAAATAGTTCACTTTTTTGTCTGTTTGCTTGGTGATCTTAGGGGGAGAAAAAGGGAATTTTGTTGTTAATATTTAAAAGGTAGGAAGATTCACTTAAAATTCCATATTTCCGCTTTCTCTTTGAAGGTCCAAAAATTTGGCCACTGAGGCCAGCTCTCCTACATGTGGATAATTGGCTGATGCCGCGTCGTGGGCTACCTCTTGTCAGTGGGCATGTACTTCCCAAAGTACACAGCTTGGCCACATCACTTATTTTCCTTCCAGGCCTGTCTCCCGTAGGCAGCCAAGCTTGTGACACTGAGCCTTTGTCATTTTCCGAAGTCTCTTCTCCCAAATGAAAAACCAAAAGCCAAAATTTTTAAAGCAGGTTACATTGTCAACTGTAGGCATATTCTCCAAAAATGTGATTTGACAGTGTCCCTAGTTTACTCACTCTCTTCCCACCCAAGTTCCACCTTGCTTTCACCCTAACAGGTTTTCTCCCTGGCAAAGCAAATTTAATAATGAAACTCTAGGGCTTCCCTGGTGGCGCAGTGGTTGAGAGTCCGCCTGCCGATGCAGGGGACACGGGTTCGCGCCCCGGTCCGGGAAGATCCCACGTGCCGCGGAGCGGCTGGGCCCGTGAGCCATGGCCGCTGAGCTTGCGCGTCCAGAGCCTGCGCTCCGCAGCGGGAGAGGCCACAACAGTGAGAGGCCCACCTACCGCAAAAAAACAAACAAAAAAACCCCCCAATAATGAAACTCTATACAGTCGGCCCTCCTATCCACAGGTTCCACATCCGTGGATTCAACCATCACTCATCTGGTCGGGCACTACGTTTACAGTCTGCAGTTGGTTAAAACCGTGGATGTGGAATCCATGGATACCATGGGACTGGAGGGTCCACAGTGCAGTACTGGAATAAATCCCCCACAGATACTATCAAGTTTTTGCACCTACTGCTCTAAGGGTCACTCCACTGAACACCAAAAAAGAGTTTGAAAACATAACCGGTAAAGAGGGAGCTGAAGCCAGTTACTAGGAAGGACTCCAGCACCTCTGCTGGCTTAGGTTTCAGGGATACGTTTTAGTACCTGCAGTCAGTCGTGGGCTTTCCTGACCCTCCTCGCGTGAAACTCCTCACGCGAAGTCTTAACATTTTAAAAGGAGCCTCCAGGGCTTCCCTGGTGGCACAGTGGTTAAGAATCCGCCTGCCCATGCAGGGGACATGGATTGGAGCCCTGGTCCGGGAAGATCCCACATGATGCAGAGCAACTAAGCCTGTGTGCCACAACTACTGAGCCTGTACTCTAGAGCCCATGAGCCACAACTACTGAGCCCGTGCACCACAACTACTGAAGCCCGCGCGCCTACAGCCCGTGCTCCGCAACAAGAGGAGCCACCGCAATGAGAAGCCTGCGCACCACAACGAAGAGTAGCCCCTGCTCGCCGCAACTAGAGAAAGCCGGCACGCAGCAACGAAGATCCAACGCAGCCAAAAATAAATAAATAAAATAAAATAAACTTTAAAAGAAAAAAAGAGGCTCCACTTTCTGACAACTCCCACATATCCACACACATTCAGCCCCTCTTCTCTCCAAAAGGTTCAACATAGCCATCCCTCCCTCCCTTTGCCATTTAAGTCTCACGGCTCTCCCATCTCAAGCCCTAACTCTCCCAGATTTCACTGAGATTAACTGGGCTCTCTATCCTTTTAGCTCAGGGGTCAGCAGGCCATTTTTCCATTAGTGGTGACTACAGTACACTCTTTCACCAGTAGCCTAAGAGAGAACCAAAAATATAATAAAATTCCCAGTAGTTCTCTAATTTGCCTGCACAAAATCCTTGGTCAAGGCAGTGGGTTTACAAGTCGATTTACAGAAGCACACAAAAACAATAACAATAGTAGCAGCTGACATGTACTAAGCACTTACTATGTGCCCAGTACTATTAACACATAGTAAACCCTTTACATATATCATCTCACTTAATCGTCCCAGGTCTATGATGTCAGAACTTTTACTCCACTCCTTTAAAAGAGAGAAACCTGAGGCTTGTGAGGAGGGGCCAATTAGGGGCAGACCTGAGGCAGTTGCATACTCGGAGCTGAGCGTGTACCATTCCTTCCACTGCCGCCCCACAGCAATTCCTACCTCTATTCCTCCACACCTGCTCTTCTCACCACCTTGAATTCCTTTCTTCCTACCTTCCAAGAAACTCACCCTTCCTAAGTCGGTTTCGTAGAGGCAGGGTCTGCAACATTTCAACCTTGTATCCCCAGGGCTGTTAATAAATGTTTGCTGAACAGAATTAAGTTAAAGGAACCACAGGCTCTGACAGCTACCCATCCACTCAAGTTAACATGGGCCTGGGTGGGATGTTCTTGCCTTGCTAAGAACTTGCAATTAGGCCTGAGCAAAAAGTAGCTGTTCTGACATTTACCCTCACTCTTCCCTGACAAACTCACGGAGAGAGTTCAACACTGAGAAAGTTCTGGGAAGAAGGGAGGAGAGGTAAATCACGGCCCAATACTACTGTTGTCCTCTTCATAGAAGAATAAAAAGTCTGTGGAGTTGAATGGGAGGATGCCAGCCTTGGGGGACAGAGAGGGTTTCTCCCCCAATATTCTGCCGGGGAACACTAATCTCCTATTACTGAACTGGGGTAATGGAATTCTAAAATTCATATAAATATACTCAGTCAAGTCATTCTTTGCTACTCTAAGTAGTCCTTTAGGAAAGATGACAAATAAATAAACAGCTAGCAAGTATTTAGCTCTGGGGCCATACATATTAACATTATCAGTAATAATAACTCTTACTGAATGTTTACTCTGGGCCAGACCCTGTGCTAAGCACTTTGTATGCCCAGTCTTGTTTAAACTTCACCACATCCCTATGAAGAATATTTGTAAGTGAGGAAATGGAGGTCTATAGTAGTTAGATGGCATGCCCAAGGTCATTACCAAATGGCTTACAGTAAAGGCAGTGGTTAGTGGGACAAAAGTGTAATTTTTATTAACAGTGCTTGCAGGCTTTTTAAGTTCTTCTATCCTTCCTCTTGAAATAATGCCACCTAAAGGCAGGCTGAGTAACCTATTACAAATCTCACTTTCTTCTCTAAAAGATCCAGGAAAAATCCCTCCTCTTCTATTAAGCCTTTCTAATTATTATTTGTATAGACTGCTAATGCTCACCTATATCCACATTCTCCTCTTCCTGAGCACACAATTAGACTAAATTTCCCAGTATTTGTTCTAGTAAGGTGTAACCATATGACTGAGTCCTAAAACACGAACAGAAATGTTTGGGGCCACCTCTAGGTTTAGCCCAGACAAACCTCCTTGTCTTGATCCTCAATCTCTCATACCCTCTACTGGTCAAATGGAGAAGGCTCCAAGCACCTAGAGGTGAGCAAAGTCACAAAATATCACCCTTGAATGACTGGGTGAAGCAAGAGCCTCCTTGCCAACCCACACTGAGCTGTGACTTGAGTGACACGTAAACATGTATTGTGTTAAGCTACTAAGGTTCTCGGTAGTGACAGCAGTCAACCTACACTAATACAATATTATTGTTGTTACTATATCATCATAATTTTCATTATCAATGGCACAGCTATAACTGATTGAAAGTGTACTAATAGGAAATACATACCTATTTTATTCATTTCTCATTATGAGGTAGGTATTATCTGCATGTTACCGGTGACAAAAATCAAGGGTAAGAGATCAATAATCATTTCCTCCTCTGAATATGTATAGCATTTATAATCTGAAAGATTTACTTATTAATTAATTATGGATTGCCTTATTATACATATTGCATTGATAGGTTAAGTAGTTTTCACTCCCGTAGTTAGTTGCTTTTTCTTGTACCTATAAATTATTTTCCTCATCTGGATAGAAAGCTGCTAAAAGGAAGGGTAGGGTCTTCCCTGGTGGCGCAGTGGTTGAGAGTCCGCCTGCCGATGCAGGGGATGCGGGTTCGTGCCCCGGTCCGGGAGGATCCCACGTGCCGCGGAGCGGCTGGGCCCGTGGGCCATGGCCGCTGGGCCTGCGCGTCCGGGGCCTGCGCTCCGCAGCGGGAGAGGCCACAGCAGTGAGAGGCCCGCGTACCGCAAAAAAATAAATAAATAAATAAAAATAAAAAAAATAAAGGAGGGGTGGATCTTATATCTTTAAATTCTGTATCACTTCACACATTGTATAAACATACAAGTTAATTAATTGATATATATTCTTTATATTATCTCTATATAATGTGTGTGTGTGTATATATCTATATAGATATAGCTAGATAGTGTTTGGGACCACAGGCCTCTTAGGTATACCTGACCAAGAAAAATGGCTTATTTGCTATGAAGAGTTACTTAGTATGCTGTTTATTTCAGACCCATCACTTAATGAGTATCATTAATGCAATTTTTCAATACTATAATTACATGTGTAAATGTACATACACAGTACAGTGGCTGGCATACATTCAATGATCGATAAATGATTGTTTCCCTTCTCCTCCATAACAATTGCTACTTTAAGTAGGGTCAAATACTACTTGAAGAAAAAAAAGAAAAATGTTGTCGGTAAACAGAGGCTGATTTTAATTACAAAGAATATCTTCCTGTCTGGGAGGAAGACTGTCTAAAATGTCAGGAGCTAGAGTCAAATGGAGATCAAACACCAGTTACAAGAGTATCCCATTTGTAAAAATCTGTGCAGGAACAGGAACTCTGGGCAAGCCGAGGAGCAGGGCTCACTCCTTCACCTTCACCACCAGTGAGCTCAGAATGGTGCCTTGGGACCCACCTTCTATTTGCTCAATTACAATTCTGTAGGTCTGGCCACATGGGATTCCCTAGAGCCATGGTATCTTTTTTTTTTTTTTTTTTTTTGTGGTATGCGGGCCTCCCTCTGTTAGTGGCCTCTCCCGTTGCGGAGCACAGGCTCCGGACGCGCAGGCTCAGCGGCCATGGCTCACGGGCCCAGCCGCTCCGTGGCATGCGGGATCCTCCCAGACCGGGGCGCGAACCCGATTCCCCTGCATCGGCAGGCGGACACGCAACCACTGCGCCACCAGGGAAGCCCGCATGGTATCATTATTTGTAGCCAAACACTAAGGCGCCCTCCTACAGCTCACGGAGTATTTTTAATATTTCGTTCAAAAACAACACACCAGATTCTGAGGAAGGTTTGTTCCTTTGGAGGCTGTTTGTTCCCAGCCTTCATTTACACAGAGGACTCCATTTCCAAAGAATCTCATTAACATGATGAAGATACTGGCTTTCTTATGGTGATATTTCACAATAACCTCATATAGCAATTCTGTGACACGATCTTTACATTAGCTAATTAATGTAAATATTTCAATTGTTGTTCATTTAAATATCCTGTTCCAAAAAAGTCTCTCTTCTTTAAAGAGTTCTTTCAGGATGAAATGGAACACGAATGTGGGTCAGTTACTTTATTTGGTACAATTAAAGTATATATTTGGACTTCTTACTCCTGCTCAGTAATCAACTGTAATATTTACTTTGTTGATGAAATTGGCTTCTCCTGGGGTAATCTTCCCTTTAACTTCTCCGTATCATCCTTAACAGTAGGCAATAAGGTTAATGCTATGATCAGCTATTACGTCGGGACATACGACTTTTGCTGCTGTTCAAATATAGCAACACAGAGTATACAACACCCAAGCTAGAAAAATACAGGTTTGAAAATTAGTGAATCAAACTCTGGATGATAACTTCTTTTAAAAATAAATATTCCTTAAACATGTTTAACATAAATATTCTTTTTAAAATAAAATTCTTTAAAAAATACTCAGTGAAAAAAGCCAATCTCAAAAGATCACATTTATGTAACATTCCCAAAACGACAAAATTATGGAGTTGGAGAACAGATTAGTGGTTGCCAGGAGTTAGAGACTGTGAGGGTAACAGGAATGACTGTGCCTCGGAAGAGGCAGCACAGGAGAGATTTCTGCAGTGATGGAATAGTTCTGCACCTTGATTACTGTAGTGGTTACATGCATCGACAGGTGAGATAAACTAACACAGAACTATACCCATACCTTATATACCAATGTCAATTTCCTGGCTTTGCTACTGTGCTATAGTTAGGTAAGATGTAATCAATGGTAGAAACTAGGTGAACAGCAACCAGGACCTCTCTGTACTATCGTTACAATTTCCTGTGAATCTTGAATTATTTCAAAATTAAAAGTTAAAGAAACAGCTAAATGTTGGATTATAAATATATTCCACAGAATAATTTATTCATCCTATAAGATTATAAATAATACCCAAGCCTATGCAAATATATTTTATCATCTGATTTTCCATTTTGTATACAAATGAACTACCAATTATCTTGATAGAGGCAAGGAGAGAGTGAAAATGGAGTAGGTTTTAGAACTGGTTTTGCTGTCAGGATGCATACTGTTCAGGACTATGTAACAAGAACCACTTTGGCAGCCAACATCTGGATGTCTTACAAAGGGCAGGTAGTATACAATATGTAAAAAATAAGAGCATGTATTTAAAGACTTATTTTAAAATCTGTAAGATTCTGCCATTAAAAAAATAGAGCCATGAAATAGTATACTTTAAATATAACAACCTATTTGTGATATCAAGATCCCATTGAGCATATGATTATATGCAATTTGCAAAATGCATTATTAGACTTATGTGATTATCAAATATGAGATTTATTTTCTTATGTACACATGGCAATCATTTCTACAATTCAAACATCTCTCTGGCTAAATTAATATAAATTGCTGCAATGTGCCAATAATAAATGAGACAAAAAGAATTCCAGAAGCTGGGAGATGCAAATTAAAGCCAGTGTAAGTTATTTTCACTAGGGCTTTGGACAGAGATCTTTTTATCACTGACTAAAATGTAACATTCTGGGACTACATCAAAAACATGACTCCCCGATTCCCTGTATCTCACACTTAAGCTGGCTCAACACTGGTTCATCATGACTCGGAATCTAAAGAGAGGCTGGCAGCACTTCATAAATACCTTCCTGTTCGCTCCTTTCTACAGTGATGCAATTTGACCTACATTTCCAGTGCCCATTGAAACTTCGTAGGAGGGGGAAGAGGAGAGTTTTTCATTTCTCCTACCCTCTGATTAACTAGGACAGCAAATGCCACTCAAGGGACTGCTACTGGGCAGAAGCAAAGGGGGAAGAAAGTCATGCCGTAGGAAATTCCACAAGAGAACATTTAGAAATACTGCATTCTCTGATTCTGCAAAGAAACTGTCATGGCTTTACAAGACAACAGCAAGGAAGTTGCCCCACTTTACACCATAATCAGCCTAGAACACCATGGGCTGTTTTATTTACTTCAGGCTCCCAGCATAAAGAAAATTAAACTTGAACTATAGATTAATCTTTGCCACAGTCTTTTTTTAAAACTAAACTTTTAATTTTAGAATGATTTTAAGTTTACAGAGCAGTTGTAAAGATTAAACAGAGTCCCTATACACCCCACCCCGTTTCCCCTATTGTTCACCTCTTAGTGTGCCATATTTGTCATAACTAATGAACCAATACTGACACATTACTATTAACTAAAGTCCATATTCAGATTTCCTTAGTTCTTGCCTAATGTCCTTTTTCCACTCCAGGATCCCATCCATATCACATTACATTTAGTTGTCATGTCTCCCTTCTCCTCCTCTAGAACGTGACAGTTTCTCAGACTTTCCTTTTTTGATAACCTTGACAAGTTTTGAGGAGTACTGGTGAGGTATTTTGTAGAAAGTGTTGAATTGTTTGTCCAATGTTTTTCTCAGGATTATAATGAGATTCTTGGATTGGGGGAGGAAGACCTCAGAGCTCAAGTGCCACCCTTGTTATGTCATGTCAAGTGTACACTTGTCACTGTTGTTGTTAACTTGATCAACTGGCTGAGGTAGTGTCTGTCAGGTTTCGCCCCTGTAAAGGTTCTCCCTCCTCTTTCCATACTGTACTCTGGGGAAGGAAGTCATTGGGCAAGGCCCACATTTAAGAGATGGGCAGTTATGTTACACTTCCTTTCAGGGGATTATCGACAAAAATCGTTTGGAATTCTTCCACACAGAAAATTTATCTATTCTCTCTAATTTGCTTTACTTATTCAATCATTTATTTGTTATCAGTATGGACTCAGGGGTACGTGCTTTACATTATTATTTTGCTATATATATATTACATATTAGTTATATATATTTTATTAGTATTTATTATAGGTACATTATATATTTTATTTATATTTATTTTATATCGTGGGTTATAATTTAAAACTATATTATTTAGTTGAATCATCCCAGCTGTGACCACTGGGAGCTCTTTCAGGCTCCTGTGTCCCTTTGACATACCTCATCATTCATTGTGTGTTGTGTATGTGTGTTTTGTTTCATCACTTTCTTGCTTTCTGGCATTAGAATACCCTCCAGGCTCATCTTGCTTATTCCCTGCCCTAGCCATAGCCTTAAGTCATGTGTCGTTCCTTTTATTGGAAATGGTATTAGAAACCAAGACCTGGGAATGGGGCTTATCAAAAAGTCTTTTAATGTTTGACACTTTTAAATTTCTGTATGAACTACTTGCAGAGTAAATCAACACAATTATCCCATTAAGTATTTTCACTTTGTGGCATAACATGCTAAATCATGAAGAGGATGCTTAGTAATCAAACTACCATCTGACTGGCCAAACTTTCAGGTTTGATATGACAATAAATGCCTTATTGCAAAGAAAGTTCTGGGGCGGGGGGGCGGTGGAGAAACAGAATGAACTTTTTTTTTTTTTCTTTTAATGCAAGGTCTCCTCTTTTCTCTCCCTCCCGCCCATTACCATTATATGGTACTTCCTTTATGTCAGCTTTTAATTACCTGAGTTAAATGAAAACAGATATATCAGTCAGATCTATCTATGAAATACATTGATGATGACCAATGACAGCAGCTACACCTTCCTATTTATGGTCTGAATATTTTAAGGTTACACACAGTTTATCTTCACTGAGACTAAACTAATCAGCCCAACACAGGGACAAAGCCAGGAGCTTCCTGGGCATCAGGGGTTACCTAATGGGAAACAAACAGATTTCCATAGATAACTGAACGGCACAGAATGGAGTTAATCACATGCAACACACACAGGAAAATTCTTCACCTCAGACTCCAGCCATTAGTCTGTGTAAACAGACTATGCTAATAAAATAGTTAGTGACCTCACCACCACCACCACCCCCCCTCCGCCTTTTTTTTTTTAATAGAAAATAGGCTGGAGCCAGCCTATTAGCCAACCTAATACTGATTTTCTGTCATCTTTTTCTCACTCAATCTGATTAAGATTTATATTCAGTAAACATTTCTTGAGCCTCTTCTGTGCACTAGACAGCACACTATGCCTAGCGCTTCCAATTAATCCTATAGATTCAAAAGAAATTAGCTCTGTTCCCATTTTTCCCTCCCTGCAGAGTTGTTGAAGTTGTTGGAAGATAAGTCAGGCCTTGACAATGCTGAAGGCACAAAACGGTTTGGAGAAGCACATGGTTTAGCGTCTACTTCTGGAGTTGTCTTATAACATCTAAGAGAAGGTCATAACTTCCTATCTGTAAAATAGATATAATCAAACCTACTTCTCAGGGAGAATGCATGGAAAGCAAAGCCCTGGCCCACACTATGGATTCTGTAAGAATGAGCCTGTGGGGAAAGAAAAAAAAAAAAAAAAAAAAAAAAGAATGAGCCTGTGTTCACGCTTTACGTTTCATCATAATCACATCTAGGAAACACTAGGACTGTCCAACTAGGGTGTGCCATTGCCTTTTTTTCATTGCCAGTTTCACTATCTTTGTAAACCCTAAAATCATGATCTTTAAAAAAAAAAAGTCAATTCCTATGCCCCAGTCAACCTGTCTTTGATAAGTAAACGATGCCCATTCATTCAAGAGGCACGGACCAGAATGGACAGGAAATATTAACAATGATAACAGCTAACAATGCCTGAAAGCTTATTTTGTGCCAGACACTGTGTGGATGCAGCACGCCAGGCCTATGAAATAGATATTTTAATTGTCCCTAATTTCCAAATGAGAAACTGAGGCTAAAGAGGTGAAGTAACTTGTGCACAGGTGCCACCCATCTGGGCTAGGCATACTCTTACAGAAAAACCATAACCAACAATAACAGAATTATATCAAACAACTGAACATAAACATCCGTCCCTTACCTCACATTGGTGCTTCCTTTTCAAACACTGTTGCACTGGGTGCTACAGTGGAATGAAAGAATCAGCTAAAATGTATCCTTTGCTACAGAGATGCAAACTGAGAGGGCTTTGGACACTTCTGCCCCCAAAGGGACTCCAAACTGAGACTTCCTACTTCCAAAATATTTGCAATAAATAAAACCCACTGAGGTCTCCCTACAGCATTTTACAGAAAGTAGCAACTCCCTGGCTCAGTTTTCAAGGCGCTTCACTCTTTGGCCCCAGTGATTGCCTCAGAGCATTCACACTACAGGCCACTTCTAGATCCAGCTAGCTTCTTCAGGGCTCAAGTCATTATCTCTCCATCTAAATGACGTTAATCACACACACTGATTCCCTAAAACTGGTTTAAGAGATCTCCAGCTGGCTTCCTCATTCATGTTAACATTCCCAACCTGGGCATCCATACTACCCTGTATCAAGGACCGTCTCCCCTCCTGGATTTACCCCCAGGACAATCACAGGCCTGGAGAAGAGCAATCAGTTTTTGGAATTAGATCAGGATTTAAATCCTGTTTTCTACTTAACAAACTATGTGACCTCAAGCAAATCCGTTCACCTCTCCCGATGAGAATTAATGGAGGAGATAAGACCAATAAAGCACAGTGCCTAGCACATACTAAGTGCCATTATCACCATTATCCCCATTCTACAGATAAGAAATTGAGTCTCCAAGTGATGAAATAACAAAGGTCACAGAGCTGGTGAGTGGTAGGGGCCAGGGCTTGAAACCAGTTTTTTCCTTCCTTCTACAACTCTTTATTGAGCACCATGCTTGGCACTTAAGGACACAACTGAAACAGACAGACAGGTACCTTGCTCTCATGGTGCTTATATTCTGCTAAGGAAGACAGCCATCGAAACTTTACACAAATAAGGGGAAAGGTACTTGAAGGAGTAAAAACAGGGTACCTGAATACATATGGGTTTGACAGAAAGTAACAAGATCCCTGGAATTTGTATGGAAGGTCAGGGAAGGCTTCTAGGAAGAGGTGGCATTTAAACTGAGACCAGGAGGGTCCAGGAGACAGAAGAGGTGTTCAGAGATCCTCGAGGGTGACAGCAGGCTCTCCAGGCAAGGGAAGCTCAAGAGAAGAGACTCTGAGAAAGCATGTCATATTCGAGGAACTAAGAGGCCAGAGCACCTGAGGAGGCTGGAGAGGTAGGTGGGGCCAGATCAGAGGGCCACGGTAGAACATGGTAAGGATTCTGGATGTCATCCATCACTGAGGCAAGGGTAAGGCACCAAATGATTGGCTGCCCTTGATGAAACAGTGGTAAAATGCTTATTCTGACCCCAGCTCCCTGAGGTCAGGGCCATTTGGTATCTTTTTATCGTCTGTACTTCTAGGACACAGGAAGTATACTTTTGGTAAATATTTGTGAGCCACATGAAAGAATCTTTGGGAAAGACAAACCACTTCTCCCTCTTTCTAAGTCCACAGCTGATGCTTCTATTAAAGTTCCTATTGCTGATTATTATAATGGGTGTGAACCTCTTTTCACTGTTTGGTCATAAGTTTCTGGAAAGCAGAGTAAATATCTTATTTATTTTTCTATCTCTCAAAGCCAAATGCTCAATAGTTATGGATTGAAACATATCCTCTTTTAACAGCTAAAACTCTCTTCTTCTATTTCTAGATTGCCTGAGTAAGAATCTTCACCCTACCTTAGTGAAATAGATCTGAAGGGATAATTGGCAAGGATTAAAAAAAAAAAAGTTCTGCTTTCCTTTTGCAGCTTAATTTTAACAACAAAAACCCATCTCACCAATGTGTGATTGAAATTACAATTTTTATATTTTAGGATAAATCACTTGTACAGTTCGCATGCATTTTTTTCTAATCTTAGTTTAATTTTAACCAACAACAAAATGCCCCAACAGAAGGTCTTTCAGTGATTTTCCAATTCTTCTGAGAATTGTTCAGATTCTCTCTTTGAATATTTAACAACTCTGATAAGGGTAGGGTAACTGTTTAGGCTACTTATATTAAAAGACAGAACTGAGTCATAACCAATAGCTCATATACCTGAGGGTTTATTTTGGGATTTCAGGAGATGAGGATGATAAGATAAAATGATGAAACTGGGATTATGAATATGCTACTAGGGTGTGCTAGTAATTTTCTGTTTGATCCTTTTTCCACCCACAGACCAATTTTCCGCCATTCTGGCCCTGCTCTGTGCCCCAGAGGCTGACCTCTATGGGTAGCATCACTAGGTTCATGCAATCAGGCTTCCAGGTGGGTTTGGCCAATTGAAGGCACTGGAAGGAGATCAAAGAGGGAGGAAAGAAAGTGGGGGAGGGGAGTATTGCTTCTTTATTCTCTCCCCGGTCTGGGCTGCATTTTCTGGCAGTGGCTGAATCCCTCCAGGGCTATTGCGCCTGTCAGACAGCCCCTCCTCTTTGGCTCTAGCTCTCTCTTTGGACTCCAGGAATGAATGCTATTTCTTCTCTTTGCTCCTTTGGACCTAGCAGTGGTAACAGCTTCCCATTGCTGTTAGTTTCTGGGTGACAGGAACCCCATGTCACCCTTAACTCTGCCCTCTCTCTGAAAATAACCCCTTCATTAAAGTCCTGAACCATCAGAGTTGGACTCTGTTTCCAGCCAGAACTAAGAATTCAAACCATAGACTTGTAAAACCAGCAGTCTCCCTCCTTTGCATGTGAGCAGTTATCACAAAGTTTATTCATTTTCCAGAGCAATTCCTTCACACCAAGCACTGCATGTAAGCTCTTAGGTTTCTCAGGCAGAAGTGACACCTTTTAAACTGGTCAGTTCAAGAGAACATGAGAGGGTGCTCTTGAAAAACAGCTGGCAGAATGGAGGGGCTGACACTTAACAATTCTCTAGGCAGGAGTCTGCTACACGTGAAAAATAAAATGTTTACAAAGAGATGCCACCTCCTCCTATTTCTCCCTGGGTTTCCTCTCCCTGAGGGCTTTGGAATCAAAGTCGGCACTGTATTTTCACACTGAATACCCAGAAGTTGTATCACTGCCTGGGGAAGTTGTCCTGTGTGTCACTTCACTTTGCTATTTTCTCAGACCTGAGGATCTGCTTACCACTAGCCAAAGCACACAGAAAGAAAGCCAACCATCTTGTATTACTAGCCACCTGCCTGTGACCTTTCCTTCTTTCTCTCTTTCACAGGGTAAGTCTGCACTAGGCAAAAGATGAACAGGATGAGAAATTCTGCTTTGCTCAGCCTCGCTTGTCTCTTTAACAGAGCTGACCAGATTAGCACTTTTCCAATGGCAAGGACTGGCATATGCTTATACCATAATCTGCTCTGAGCTCCTTCGGGATTTTTTTACCAAGGCGACTGGATTTGAGGTTAGATGTTAATTGAAAACACCTGGGAGTCTCTAAACACTCCACCTTGCTTTCACTTGGCACGACTACCCTGGAGGTTACTATATTTCTGAATATTCGGGCATTCTTTTGATCAATCCAGAGCTGATTGAAAGAATCCTTCTAGGAGGTTGATAAGAATCCATGGGGCTTATGTCAACAAGCCACTCCAACAAAGACTCCAAATGTCTCCCTCTGCAACCAGCAGGCATTCAGAGCTGACAGCAAGAGTTGCTAAGATAAAGACAGGCAGATACACTAGTCTGCAGAAAAGATGCTCTGCTACACTTCAGCGAAAGCTGGCCAAAGAGCGAGATAGCTCTCACGTCCCACCCCAGGGGGGAGGCCTCGCCCCTTCAGCCTGAAGGAAACACTGAGAAGCAGTGGGGTTAACAAAACTTGGTTCTCACTGTAGTACATCCATTTCTAACACTTGTTACCCTTACATGTTCATTTCAAAGGATATTTTATTGGCAAACTATAAGCAGCTAGGTGGACATACATGAAATGTTAATAGTGGTATCTCTAGGTAGTAGAAGTATGAGCAACTTTTATTTCCTTCTGTGTATTTGTGAAATTTTCCAAATTTTCTACGAACACCTCTGACTTATACAAATCAGGGAAAAATTATTAAACAAAAACCCTATAAGCATTCTGGAATTTCAGCTTTCTGTAAGAACCAAGTTTATGCAATTCTTGAAACTCAAAATCCAAGTGACATTTCTTAGCTTTTGTGTATTTTAAGACTTTCAATACTACTTTTTATGAACTATGTTTTCAAATTAAGAAACTATTCTAAATGTAAAAAACAAGAAGGATAAACTGGGTTTAATGTGTAAATTTTTTCTGGGACACAGCACAACCTTCACTGAGATAATTTAGACTCTTCAAGGTCAAAATTCACTATTTTCATACTCTGAAGCACTCCTAATACAGACGAAAAATGGAACTGTTTCTTTTTGTAAGAATACCACGCAATATCATATGCATGATATCATATGCAATGATATGGCTAAGAGACTACAGATAAAAAACAGACTGGTGTTTCTTGCACCACAAATGTTAGCCAGTAAAAACTTTCCAGTCTATAGCTGATTAACACTTGACACCAGCTCTCTGGAAAAGAAAGCTAATCGTTGCTGGCAGTCAGCTAAAGCAACAGACACACTCAGAAACCTGCCTACTACGACATCATCACTGCTGTTTACTATAACAACTGATTTTTCAATTCAGTGCCATTTATAGTTCTAAACAGAAAGCTGGAATATGTACTAGTTTTCTAGGCGCTACCTTTCTCATAATCTATAATAGCCAAACATGTATTATTCACTGTCTTGTGTTGAAATAAATTAACAAGGAATCTTAGAAACCATAAACATCTTTACTAGCTTCAGGAAGCTAGTAAGTTTGAACAAGTGATTCCATTTAAACTGTCCTAATGTAATGGCAAATGGTCTCTTTTCCAACGTCGATTTACAGTTATAACTACCAGAACAATAATAATCCACAGGGTGAGGAGTGGAGGGAGCAGAGACTAGAGTCTTAAATATCTCCTCTTAAGAGCAGCTAACAGGAGATATTTAATCTCCTTTTGTGTTCAGTACTTTAAAACTTAAGAAAAAAAAGTGAATAAAATCCAAAGCAATGAAAAGTATGCATTTTTCAATGCAGAACTTTGTTAGCACTCTTCACGATTAAGTTCAAGGATCCTAAAGGTTCAAAATGCCTGCAAAAATGAGACCATAATACAAATCAGAAACGCAAGAGACTATGAGAAAATTAGATTTTTGACTAGTGTTGTTAACAGAACATGTTTAAAAGCTGTAGAAATCAGTGCCTGAAACAAATTAGAAAAAGAGAGATAATTTTAAAACTAGTGTTAAATGCTAAAACGAGGTTCTAAAGCTACAGAAAAGTCTTGCGACGTCTCTATGGCCAAACAAGAACCACCATATTGCCATTATGATCATGTTGATGGTTCAGACGACAATGAAACTTTAAAACCGAGGCGGAAAAGGCCTAACATACAACCCTGTTGTTAACAGAACACTGTCTGGAGACTTAATTAAACAAAAGCGTCAAGTGCTCCTCTCAAAATCTCTTGTAGTGATGGACCTGAAGAGCAGAAAACAGGGCAGACCATTTAAAAGAAGAGTCCAGGGGCTGGAAGGACAAGTGACTACACCAAAGGTGGTAATTACATCCTGGGGAAGTAAAAAAGGCCAGACTAAAGGGCTCCAGGAGGGACTTCAAAACCAGCTAATCATGGGAAGAAGAGGTGGGGTAAATCGGCGGCTTCTTTCCACTGGTTATCTGTGGGGAAATAAAAAGATGCTGGGACTCCAAAGCAAGAGTAAACAAAAGTGGCTGCAAATGACCAAGGAAACCATTAGATACCTCCATTACACACCAATGTGCCCACAGTAAGAGGTTAATCGTAGGTTCACCCATCTCTAATTCAGCCTGGGACCTTGAGTAACCGGATAAGGGGCTTCTGCAATTGGTAAACCACCATTCTAGAACTGCCCTCAGCAAAGGCATGGGTAGTCAAAGTACCCAGGGGTTCTCCTGCCAACAGTCATACGCTGCAAGGGTAACTGCTTACCTTTTCTAAACAATATTCTCAGCTAAAAAATAGGGGAAAATATGCTCTTCTCTGACTTCAAAAGATGAAAGTATAAAACAGGAAAATATGTGAAAATGCTCTGAATAAAATCACATTGTATTTGCACATTTTACTGATTGAAGCATGGTTTAACTTATACTCTAAAGGCTATATAAACATAGGTTGTCCCTTCAGCTTATATGCTGGAAGGTCTAAAATGTTTATTTTAAGGTATTAGCAAGAATACAATGAAAGCAGCTAGACATTTCAAGAAGAGAGAGAAACAAATGCAGGACAGTTTGGGACATTTAGTGCAGAGGCCAATAATGGTATTTATCTCACTGTGTCCTGAAGGGATCACTATGCACTGGGTAAAAATGTTCTTCACAGGGACTCTGTTACCAAAAAATGGTTAAATTACAGTCCACGTGCTTTTCTTCTAAAATATCAGGGAAATGCATAATGTTTTATAAAAGATTACCACATAGGAAATGGATAAATATGTTACTGCACCTACAGTGGTAAGATTAGCTGAAATGGAAATAGGTGGTGTGGAACCACAAGATCCTGTCTCAAACTGGGGTTTAAGAAGCATGTAGAAAAAAAATAGAAAAAAAAAAAAAGAGGCATGTAGGATTGGGAGGGAGAGAAGTGTTGCAAGTATTAAATGTGATAGATAACGCACAAAGTAACGCACACACAGAGGCCCACAAATGTTTAGACCGTGGACGTCCGTGGTTTTACCAGCCCTGCGTCCATTACCCGCTGCTGAGGAATGATAATTGCCCCCCAACAGGTACTTTCTTGGTGAGGCAGGAACCAAGGCACCTGCCAGCACACAGTCTGAGCCTGAGAAGGACACACTCAGTAGAGAGAGGGGTTAAAAACAACTGGAGAAGTTATGAAGTCCGGCACCCCAAGGACACTCTCCACCAAGTCCCGCCACGTGGATCTCTGAAGCTGCTCTGGATCTGATCCATTCCGAGGCCTGGTTCTTCAGCTCTATTGTCAATGCTGAGAGCTATACCACATCCTTCCAGCAACCTCCTTTTTCACTTAAAGTGGCCAGATTTAGTTTCTGTTGCTTACAACCGAAGACCTTTAGCTGATTAGCCACTATTTTGAGTCTAGAAGACGTAATTTTCTCAGAGATTTGGGAGATAAAATTTAATTTGATTGGCACGTAATTTAGACTTAATTTTATGGTAAAACAAAGGCATGCATCACAGAGTAGAACACAAAATTCATGTCGAATTTTAAGATAATGGATTGTTCTTTTGAGATTGTTAAAGATCTGCTTCCTCCCACTTCTCACTCTCTCTCCCTACCCCATGCAAGTGTCTTTAGCAAGGGGTTTAAGAAGCACTGGTACAGAGATTAACTTTCCTTAACTTTTAGGACTTGATCTCAGGCCAGGCAAGACCTGTGGAAGAACTGCCCTGCCCTAACTGTAAGCAAAAAATGATCACTGTTTTAAGCCACAAAGTTTTGGAGCAGGTTATTATTACTCAGCAATAGATAACTGATAGATGTGCTTCATGAATTATAGTAATATGTCTACATTATTTTATTCCATGCATTTCCTAAAGTTTCCTAGGAAGGAACTCAACACTTTAGTGTTTCCAAATAACTGTCACAGGCAGATGGGGTTACACTTCTCATTCTTTACAGCCAGGTCAATGCTTCTAATTCCACAGAAACAATGAAATGTACCTCAGTCAGAACACAGAGGTTTAGGCAGGATGTAGAACATACTCCAAAGCCCAACTAACTTAGGTGAAAATAAAGCGAAAATTTTCTCCAATTATCATAGCTATACCACAAGGATGCAGGTACAAACTGGGTTGAGCTGGAATTGAAGGTAACTGGCTAAGAGAAGAAAAATGAAGCAAAATTGCTACGTCTAAAAACTTAGTTTAAAAACTAGAGAACTCAAAACAGATTCTCCCTTTAACAGTTTCTCTGCCTGGAACCGCCTTCCATATAAACTTGAAAAATGATCAAAACCCTCTTTTAAAAGTCCACCACATACTATCTAGAGAAAATGCTTGCTTTAGGTTACCATCCATTCCACAACTATTTACGGAGCACCAACTCTATGCCTGTGAGCCCCTGAGCACTCCTTTTTTTTTTTTTCTTCTTTTTTTGATAGTGATACCAGGGTAAAGGGAGCATGACTGGGTGAAACTAGACCACACACCTGTCTTGGTCAAGGTAACTGGTCTGGTTAGAGGGTTTAGGCTGATGAATGCAGCAAACAAGGCTCTGCCCTCATGCAAACCTATATCTAGAAGGGGGGAAATATTAGTAGCTAATATTATCATTATCAGCACTATTATCACTATCATTACTGTTATTATTATGCCCTCACCCTTCCCACCACTTCTTCCTCCTTAGTTACTGCTAAGTATCTGGCACTCTGCTAAGCACTTAACATTTAATCTTCACAACAGCTTAGCATGGTATTACCCACGTTTTACAGATGAGGAGACTGAGTTCTAACTGGACAAGAGCAACACAGAAAGTGTTGGAGCTCATGCTTTTAACCACTGGCCTATACTCCCTCCACACATATGAACTCCTTACAGTTTTATAAGAATTTCAACAGGGGGAAAAGAATCCTTCACAACAAGAAATGAGGCACAACATACTCTCTTTATAAATGCCTACGTGTCTGTGTTTTCAGTGAGTTTCTTCTAAAAACTGATATTTATTTAGTCCTGTATGGAATTTTTTCTTTCCTGTTGGAAGAGTATGGAAAATATTCTTGCTTATTAGTAATATAGAAAACATTTTTAACGGCATATGAGAAAGATATTTCACCTCTCATTCAATACAACACAGACCATGAGAGAAATTGGTCATCTCGGGGGATGAGGCCTCATTTAGCCACATACAGGAGATGCTTTCCATTAGTATGCTTATTCTTTAATAACTTTATCATTTTTTCCTCATTATAAAAGCAGCACATGCTACCTAAAACAAACAAACAAACAAACAAAGAGAAAAAATCATCCACAATATTATTACCTAGAGGTAACAAGCTCCTATTAGTATTTGGTGTACATCCTTCCAGATAATTTCTTTTAGGTTTCTATACACAGGGCTTTCATCCACCTTAAAAATCACACATTAAACATATTCTCATGCTATCCTCTGTTTTCCTAAACATCACTCCCATGTCAATAAATATCAACCTGCATCATTCTGTTTAAAGATTGCACAGTATTTTATTTCACTGTATGGATAGGCTCTAATTGACTTAATCAACCCTTTATTAATAGGCATTCAGATTACTTTCTGTGTTTTGCTATTACAAAAGCCAGGGCAGTGAGGAGTCTGGCACACACATCTATGCACCCTTGACTGACTGGTTCTTTAAGATAAATTCCTAGACGTTGGCTTCCCATTTTATTTCATGACTTTGTTGGATTCATACTGCCCCAACTGTCATCCAGAAAATATGTACCAAATTTACCTTTTTCAAAAGAAGGAAACCCTTGGGCTTCCCTGGTGGCGCAGTGGTTGAGAGTCCGCCTGCCGATGCAGGGGATGCGGCGCGAGAGGCCACAACAGCAGTGAGAGGCCCGCGTACCGCAAAAAAAAAAAAAAAAAGGAAACCCTTAAATGTTAAGCGTAATAACATACTTTACATTTCTAACATTTACATTAAATGGCCAAGAACTTTAAAACTGCAATTTATCACGAAGTATCTAAAATATCAATTGAGGCCTCTGATATTGCATTAGGTTTATATTTGGAGGAGGAAAATTCTAAAATACCCAATTAGTGGGTTTTATTTCCAGCATAATGTGGCTTTGAAAAGTTAAACTCCAAAAAGAACATATTTGCTGCAAAACAAGCAATTAGAGAATTCTAAAAGGCAGGAAGAGAAGTAAAAAATAATCAATTATAGCAACCACTAGGTCACCAAATCTGCGTCCTATACAATGGCCAAGAGAAAAGGGTCAAGAGAGAGAGAAAAGGTGAAAACTAGAAGAAGCGACTCTCAGAGCTTCAGTGACGGCCGGATGAAATTACACACAGACATATACATCTACATGCTCTGTACACACCAATCCTGGAGCTAATCTCCAGGGGTTAGAACACAAGAGGAATCTTTGTGTGCTTTATTTGAGCAAACATCATGCAGAGGGGGGTGGAGGAGGCTGCATACAGGTAAGAGCGGCTCCTTAGCAGCTTGAGGCCTAGTATCAATTACTTCCCTTCCAGGGCACAGGGAGGGTAACAGGAACTTGAGGCGTAAGACAGCTCCAAAGGCACTGATTCCCTTCAAAACCATCACACAGGAGAGGGCTCACTCATCAAGCTCTACAGAAAACTGGGCAAAGTGAGAACATTTTTAGCAATAAATAATTTACTGGTGAGTACAATGCGTGTGCTAAGAAGGGAAGGCCACACACCAAAACTACTAACAACTAACTGTACTGGAGTCTCATGCTAATGGGGACGATGGGGGCATTAGATAAAGTCTGCATACCAAAAGCACTGAATACTTGAGTCGGCAAATGGCTGCGGGGAGTGCTGCTTGGTGACTTCATAAACCTATAGGACTTCTGGGTCTTCTTGGCAAGGGGGTCAGCAAACTATGGCCCATGCATGGGTCAAATCCAGCCTCAGCCTGTACACACCATGAGCTGCTGCCTGTACACAACATTTTTAAATGGTTGAAAAAATTTTTTTACTATTTCATGGCATATAAAAACTGCATGAAATTCAAGCATCAGTGTCCACAAAGTTTCACTGGAATGCAGCCATGCCAACTCACTTTTGTCTATGGCTGCTTTTTCCATGCACTGACAGAGTTGGAAGGTGTGACGGGGACCTGGGTGGCCAGCAAAGTTGAAAACATTTACTACCTCATCCTTTACATAAAGTTTGCTGATCTCTGTTCTAGGCCATAAAATCAAGTCGTTTTTGCACCACTACCTTGGTGCATGCTTATTAGTTTGGCTCTGACATACCCAGGATTTAGACATAGCCTGCCAGCCTAACAGAGAATGCAACCCCATTGTTAAGAACAGTAGACAGGTCTAATAGGACCTATAGATGCTGGGGTACCTACCCATGATAACCAGAAAGATGTGAAAGGCTTTTCTGAATTGAAAGCAGGATGGTCCCAGAAGGTTTATGTGGGAATGAGTATGATTAAAGGTTTTCTCTTTGAAAGAACGTATGAGCTATCTCCTTCTACAGATGAGAATAAAACCATCCTCAAAAGGGCTACCACCTTTGAGCATTTACTAGGGGCCTATGACTGAGCAAAGCCTTTTGCTTTTCTTATCTCATTTAATGGCCATCTTTTCTATACTCTGAGGGGCTGGCTGGCTGGCTAGCTGGCTGGCTCAGGAAATGGGAATCAAATCCAGGTTCGAGTCTAAAGCCTGTGTTCCTAACCACTCTCCAACTTGAAAGCAAAGGCCAAGAATGCTCACCAGGAATAAATGAGAGGGAAAGGGGAAGACCACAGGAATAGCAGAAGCAAGTTTATTTTTATGGCCATGACCATTTTATTCATCTCTCTCTTCACTCATAATATCCTCTCTTCCTTCAGTGTTTAAAGAAAGGAAAATAAATACAGGGGCTTCCCTGGTGGCGCAGTAGTTAAGAATCCACCTGCCAATGCAGGGGACACGGGTTTGAGCCCTGGTCCGGGAAGATCTCACATGCCGCGGAGCAACTAAGTCCGTGCGCCACAACTGCTGAGCCTGCGGCGCTCTAGAGCCCACAAGCCACAACTACTGAAGCCCGCGCGCCTACAGCCCGTGCTCCGTAACAAGAGAAGCCACCGCAATGAAGCCCGCGCACCACAACGAAGAGTAGCCCCTGCTCGCCGCAACTAGAGAAAGGCTGTATGCAGCAACAAAGACCCAACGCAGCCAAAAATAAATAAATACAATAAATAAATTTTTAAAAAAAGAAAGGAAAATACAATTCACTTCTTCCAGAATCTTTGCTGGAGAGCAGTAGAGAGTGGAACTGAATGAACCATTCACTCCAAGAACTGGTTGTCAAGCTCAAGCCTCTGCTTATCGAACATCAATGTATTTGGTCTAAATTTTTAAGTATAATTGAGAAACAGCCACAATGCACCTAGGGCTAGCATGTCAAGCCCTTTATGTGCATGCATGGCTTATCAACTGACAGACAACAGTTTGCTGTGGGAACAAAATGGCAGTGCTTTTGCACCCTTAACCACATGACTAGGTTAAGACAACTTTAAAGGGCAAGTACTGAGCACAAAGATCTACTTTTTCTTATTTTTTTTCTCTTAAGAATTGTTCTAACTCCCATTTTATTTAATAAAAACATATCTCTCTCATTAGGGGGGCCCAGGACCTCTCCTATAAAACTATAGACCCCCTCCCCAGAAAAATACACATACACAAAAAAGATTAGGTCACAACTATAGGGGGTGCAGGAATCTCTTGAAGCCCACTCATGACTCCTGGATGTCCACAGACCCCCCCCAAAATAATCCTAGCTCTAAAAGCATATAACAAAATGCCTGTTTTGGCCTTCCCTGGTGGCGCAGTGGTTGAGAGTCCGCCTGCCGAATGCAGGGGACACGGGTTCGTGCGCCGGTCCGGGAAGATCCCACATGCCGCGGAGCGGCTGGGCCCGTGAGCCATGGCCGCTGAGCCTGCGCGTCCGGAGCCTGTGCTCCGCAACGGGAGAGGCCACAACAGTGAGGCCCGCGTTCCGCAAAAAAAAAAAAAAAAAAAAAAAAAAATCCTGTTTTACAGGACCAGGGTAAAGACCACAGAGCTAGCTCTATCATCATCTTTTATAGTTTCAGAGGCTAAAATTAAATACTCAAAGAAACTTCCTTAACTAGACTCTCATACTCTCAAAGAACAAACCTAATGACTTGAGTAAATCACCAAACTTAAAGTCATACATGTTCAAAGTCCAAATCAGTTTTCTTATAGTTTAAAATCTGCTACTTCTTTCTGCTCACAGAGATTTCCCTAAGAAATGTTAGTATGGCATAGAGCTTGAGTCTCTTCTACTGTAACATTCATGAACATGTGAATATATAATAAACTGTAGAAAAGAAAACCACTTGTAAGATTTATTAAAAGATGTTCTCTCACTATATAGGAGATGGAGAAAAGTCAATTAAAAGAGTGCTTAAATGTTCAACACAAAAGATCTGTGTCAATGCAATTGCCAGTTATGTGGCTGACAAAGCAGATTTTTTCAAGTTCAGAAAGGCTCAAATTTTGCTGTGTTTCCCACCACTTGAGTCAAGAATATTCAGAAATGTTTATTTTCAGGTATACCTCAAACTTTAAAGTCTTTCCAGTCTCTCTTGGTCTTATTACTTCAGAAAATTCCTGGCACTGCCCAACAAAATACAAAATGAACTTATAAGTGTTTCCCCAGGACTCCATCTACGAAAGACGGATAGCCTGCCTCATGAAAATTTAAGTTACAGGGAGCAGGGATACTTTCCCATCAACAACATTAAAGATTATTTTAGGGGACTTCCCTGGTGGCGCAGTGGTTAGGAGTCCACCTGCCAATGCAGGGGACACGGGTTCGAGCCCTGGTCTGGGAGGATCCCACATGCCGCGGAGCAACTGAGCCTGTGTGCCACAGCTGCTGAGCCTGCGCTCTGGAGCCCGCGAGCCACGGCTGCTGAGCCTGCGTGCTGCAACTACTGAAGCCCGTGCACCTAGAGCCCATGCTCAGCAACTGGAGAGGCCGCGGCAATGAGAGGCCTGCGCACCGCAAGAAAGAGTGGCCCCCCACTCGCCGCAACTAGGGAAAACCCACACGCAGCAATGAAGACCCAACGCAGCCCCCCCAAAATGAATAAATAATAAAATAATTAATTTTTAAAAAAAGATTAAGTCACTAGATACTGTTTACAAATCAGTATTATGATGATACAGCCAAGTAACAAGTAACTTAAAAAGAACACTCTTTCACCACTTGACTATTACTTTTTTTTTTTTGACTATTACCTTTTAAAAAACAATGATCCCCTCCAAAATGCCACTTGGGATAGACAGTCAACTGACACTTCAACTTACAATATGGGGTACTTAATATTTAAAGTAATTCATCTTTTGGTTAGAGTGTCTTCTCTGCCTCTAAACCAAGAAAATGAACAGGATCCCAAACCCACGCACAGCCAGCATTTAGGCCAATTATTTTCTCAAAACCAGGAGAGATTTCCCACGGTGGGGGAGGGCAAGTTATACCTCAAAATATTCACTCAAGGTAAATTTTTTTTTTTGCCTTTGTGCTAAAAGTCAAAGGTGCTAACTCTTTAGAGAACTGTTGAAGAGCATTACTGAAGTTTAGACTTCATATATACCAATAAAATTCCATGCATACTGAATTCTTGCTAGAGGTGATACACACTTCACTGTCATACATTTGCATATACAGCTCTTCCTCTACAACCAAGAGAAAACCGGGAGAATGAACCCAATTTGCTTAAGGAAACTGAAACAACCAAATCCATCCTCGATAAATGTTTCATCCCTAATATGAAGAAGCGAGGTACCTGGGGGGCAGAAATACTGGAAAGTAACTCAATAGACTATCAAACCTGGGTTGAAAACTCAGACCCGCTTCTTGCGGCTCACTGAATCGATCCCACTGGAGATCAAATCAGCCGGACTGCTGCTGCTCGTTTCCTCTCGCCCATCACCATCGAAATGTTGCCATTTGCGAGAAACCCATCGAAGTTGAATCAAAGTGACTTTTGGGAAAAGATACCAGTATCACCGGCAGTGTGCTCCAGAAATGTGTAACTCTACACACTAGGCATCGTTTCTCATCGAGCACCTCCCTCTCCCTTCACTTTCGACTTCCCCTTAAGATGGGGGCAGTTTTTGAAAATCACAGAGAAAAATAAATAAGAGCACCTCATCCCGGTCACCGACGGGGATTCCGGCGCTCAGGGAGGACGGCCGGCAGCCGGCTCCCAGTCGCTGCGCGAACTCCGCCCGCAGATCGCTAAATGTCTCGGGCCCCCTTTCCCAGCACCCGCCCGAGTCCCGAGGGGAAGGGGGCGGCTGCCGGGGCCGGAACCGCACCACCTGGAACCCGGGGCCTTTTTCGCTCGCCGGCCGCGCCCCGCGCAAATGTCCGCGCGCGAAACCTGCCCCGGCGCGCGTGGGCGCCAACTTCGCAGGGACCCTCACGCCGCGCCCCCTCTGTGCCCCGGCTCCCGCGACTCCCGGGCTCAGGCGGGCAGGGCGCCCCCTCCGCCCGCCCCGCCCCCCACCCCCCAGGAGAGCGAGCCCACTCCCAGCGGCGGTAGCGGGAATGGGGCTGCGGGGCCGCGGTCGCCGTCCCCCGGGAGGCGCGGGGGGCTTGGACTCCGCGTGGCCCCCGCCGCCCCGGCGGCGCCCGGGCGAGCTCACCTGGCGTTTGGCAGAGGCCTCCGGGGCGGCCTCTGGGCGTGGGCCGGACGGGGGCAGCGGGGGGCGGGGGGGGCGGCGGAGGCCGGGGCTGCACCGGGGCCGCCGCCACCGCCCGCCTGGCTTCGCCCCACACGCGCCGGCCTCGGCCGCCCCCGGGGAGTTCGGGGAGCGCGCGGAGCGCAGGTCCCGCGGCGGCGGCGGCGGCGCGGCGCGGCTCAGGCGACGGAGCGGGCGGCCGCGGGCGCCGCCGCCTCCTCCTCCATGGCTGTTTACCCGGCTGCATTGTGGGAGTTTGACCTCCGCCGCCGCCAACCGCCGCCTCAGCTTGCGCCGCCGCCGCCGCCGCGCACGCCATGGGAGCCGTGACTGACGGTGAGGCCCGCTCGCTGCCGCTCCGGCCCGCTCCCCGGGGCCGCGCGGCCTCCCCGGCCCCCGCCGCCGCCTCCCCCGAGACCCCCGGCCTCCCCCGCCGCTTCCGGGAACCCCTTGGCCTCCCCGATCGGGCCCCTCGGAGACCCGGGCTTTCCCGGCCGCTTCCCCCGAGCCCTTGGGCCTCTCCCCGGAGCCCTCCCCGTCCCCCTCAGAGCCCCGCGAACTCCGCGGCCCGCTCTCCCGAGGCCGCGCGGGGCGTGGGGAGGGTGCGCTGGGAGGATCGTCGAGGGGCCGGGAGCACACGTGGGGGCCCGGGGAGGCCGGCAGCTATGTGCGGGCGGATGGTACCCGGAAGGGGTCCAGGCTGTCGGAGGATGTGGTGAGGGAGCACTGGGTGGGGGTGATGGGGCCCGAGGGGCGGCGAAGGGGAGGAAGGGGTGGAGGCCTTGCAGCCGGGGGTCCGGAGGACCTTTGGAGAGCTGAAAGGGATTGGGAACTCCGGGGATGGGCCGAGGGTTTCGGGCCAAGTCGGAAAGAAGGGAGTCCTGGGACAATAGTACCAGGGGTGTCAGCGCACAGAGGGTAACACCTGGAGGGGTCCTCTGGACAGATTGGGAAGGTCCCCCAGACAATGGGGTGGATCGCACTGAGACCTGAAAACTAGCCCTGGCTTGGGGGTAGCGAGAGGGAGCTGGGGACAGTATCTAAAAAGAGTAGATGTGGACGGGGTGTCCGGAGGACAGCCAGGGACTGTGCCTGGGGGATTAAGAGGAGCCAGTATAGGGATGGGGCCACCTAGGGTAGATCAGGACACTAGAAGATTCATTTGTGTGTATGTCTTTTGTGTGTGTGTGTGTGTGTGTGTGTGTGTGTGTGTGTGTGTATATGTCTTGGGGAGGGTGGTTTGTCTGCTGGAATGGAGTCGGGGGAGGGGCAGGGGCTGGGTTTCTGGAAAGTTGTGAGAACAGTTTAGGAAGTCCCTCCATGTAAGGAGGGGACCAGGGAGTGGTCTACAGATTGAGAGCAGAAATAGAGTGACACCTTGGGGAAGGTGGACAAGCATGATGGGCAACTGGAGGGAGAATCTAAGAAGGTATCCAGTTAAGGAGTAAGGAAGTTCTTTGACATTTGGGAAGGGGAGACCTAGGGGTGCAGGGTCTGTTTGAAGAAAGAGTGGCCAGTAACCTTAGATGCCTGTAGAGAGGCCATTTCTGGAGAGTGGGAGGTAGACAGAGTTTCTGCCTTGAAGGACCAGGCCACTGGGGGGAAGAGTAATAGGCCCAAATTTGTGATCATGATGAGGAGTAATGAAGTGAGGTCTCTTCAAGGTCCAGTTAAAACTGCGCTTCATTCCAGTTTCATTTATTCAGTAGTTATTTATCCCACCTGGGCTAGGCCTTGGGCTTGCAGTCCAGAACCAACAGGCAAGACCTTTTCCTCCTCTGAGGTCACAGTCTGGTGGGAAAAACACATGAGATAATTAGTTTTCACGGTGGCAAACGTTACTACAGAGGAAGTTCAAGGTTCGGAACTGTAGAAGCATGTAACAAAGATTGCTTATCCATCTTCAGAGATCAGAAAGCCTCCCTGAAAAAGTTACTCTGAATCCCGTTTTTTGAAGGATAACTAGATGTAGTTGGATTGGTATGCCAGGTGGAGAACTACTTGTGCAAAGGCCACAAAGCATTGGAAGAACTCAAAGATGGTAAGTATTGGCTAGAAGTTAGAAAGTTATGAGCCAGAAATTTTTGAGGGCAATGGGAAACCATTAAAAGATTTTTTTTAGCATTGGTGGGATGTTATCAGATTTGCATCAAAAACAACCACCACACTCTACTATGTGAATAATGATGAGGGGAAGGGAAAGTGAGTTAAGTAAGTGGCCTCTCTCCTTTCTAACATCTATATAATATGTTAGTATGTCAAGCATGTTCTAATTATTATCCCCACTTTACAGATGACACTGGGACACAACGAGGTGAAGTAACTTGCCCCAGGTTGCACAGGTAGCAAGTTATAGAGCCTGAGCTCCACATCAAGCAGTCTGGCTCAGAGTTCTTCCTCTTCCCCCTTGTGCATCCTGTCTCAGCTACAGCTGCCATGGTCCTAGTGAGACATGACAGAGGCTGGGAGAGACCAAGAGGGACTGCAGAGAAGTAGACAGGTGGGAGAGAAATCTGTGAGGTCAAATGTCAGGATATCGAATGGATATGAGGAGAAGGGCCGAGGACTATCCCTGGTTTCTGATTGCAAACTTCTCTATTCATTGAAGTAGACCACGGCAGGCAGCAGGGAGAGAGGTTTTGTCAGAAGGGAAATGAAGAGGGAAGATGAGTTCTAGGAAATGCACTGATTGCAGTCAAATGCTCCCTACATCCAAAGAGGCCATCAGAATCCTCACTCTGCCCCTTAAAAGCAGTCTGACCTTGTGCAGGTTAATTAACCTCTTTGAGCCTCACTTTCATTCCTTGTAAATGGGGATAATAATACAGTCTACCTCATAGGCTGGTTTTGAGAATTAGATGCAGTAAAAGTTGTGAAGTGCTTTGCACTGCATCTGATACATAGTAATGTTCAGTAAATACTATTAAATGTAAGAGTTGGTTTACTTGCCTCTCCTCCACTTTCCTTTGATGAGGACTGTGCCTTCTCCCTCTCTTTTATCTGTGCAGATTGCCACTCCCTGCCTTTTTTGCCTGATGACCGCCCATTTATTCTTCAGGACTCACATCAAATATTCTCTGCTCTTAACCAGTTTATCTTTCACCTATTAACCATATTATGTTATGTATATTTCTGTTCTAGCCCTTAATACTTAATTTACTTATATGGCATATTCCAGAAAATATTTAAAGCAGCTCATTATAATGAGAAAACGTTAAAATAAATGGATGAGGAAACAAGGCAAAAAGAAGATCAAGACTAGTAAAAACAAGAGCAAGTTAGAAGTGGGGTGATCCTTGTAATCAGGGGGTCAAATCTGTATGTTAATTAAAGGCGCAAGTGACTTGTTTCCCTAGCTGTCCATACCAAGAGGCAGGACCTAGGCCATCCTGTGATCTAGTGTTCATGAGAGCAGGAAGGCAACATTAGAAACCCAGGACAAGCAGTGGTTTTTTAAAAAAAAACAAAAAAAAATTCTTTTTTTTTTTTTTTTAAATTAAACACTAAAAAATTAGCTTCTCTTTAGGGTCCTCATAAAGAAAAGCCAGTGTCATATCCTTAACCTCTTTTCAGCACTGAGGATCATAAAACTGTTTCTTAGCACATGCCTTACTAGGTCAACGAAGGCTAAATCACAACTTAGAAAGGCATTCCAAAGCAGATAGACCATGTGGTTTAGGTGAAGAGCTCTGCTGGTCTGCCTTACTTCAGGGCAAGGTTTTTTGGCTTTTTTTGTTTTAAGAATTATCGAGACCATAGAGGAAAGGACAAGCCACAACTTCTTTAGGTAATCTCGGTAAGCTTGATTTTCCTCAGCTGAGCTTTTGGTAAGACTCAAGCAGGAGTGAGTGATACATAATGTAAATATCTATTACATGCCTCCCAAGCACAGTGCTGGTTATAACAGTAGACTGTATAGAGGAAGGCCCGACTCTTACTTGGGGGAGGGAAGCAACAGCATGCGATCAAGTAAGTAAGATAATTTCTGAGAAAGAGCATAATTTGGTTCTGAGAATGAACTAGATGGAATAAGAGAGAGAGTAATGGGGGAGGGCTGTGGAGGGTTAGGTTAAAATCAGGTGCTCAGGTGTGACCTCTGATAAGTGATGTTTACGATAAGACCTGAAGAGGGGTCCACTGCATGAAGAGCCAAGGAAAGTATTCCAGATAGAGGTAACAACTAGTGCAAAGGCCTGAGGTGTAGACAAGCTCTGCGCCCTTTAAGGAAGATAGGGAAGGCCACTGGGGCTGGATCCAGGTGGACCAGGACGGGTGGGATACAAAAGGACGTCAGAGAAACAGAGCCTTGCAGGCCATGGAAAGGAGATCAGATTGTCTTCTATGGGCACTCGGAAGTGATCGGAGCGTTTCAAGCAGAAGAGTTAGTGATACGATACATCTTTTGGATCATTCTGGGTTGCTGTATAGAGAATGGATTCTAGGAAGGCAAGAATGGAAACAGGGAGGCCAACGAGAAGTACTCCAAGTGAGAGACAGGGTGGGGCTTGGATTAGGATGATGACATGACAGTGGAGAGGACTGAGGAGTGGGTGGCCTCCATATTTCTATCATCCTCCTGAAAAGGTCTTGAAGAAGTTCCAATACCTGTCTCAGGAGACTAGAGGAGGGCTGATGTCCCCTTCCAAGTTTGAGTGCCTGGCAAGGTGCTGTGCCTTCATGTAGTCTTTACATCTGGGTTTGCATATCCAATTGGACTGGGAGCCCTTGGAGGAGAAACTCTTTATTTTCTGTACAAGGACACATTGGTTAATTGGAGGAACTGCCCTCCTCAAAGGGAAGGAGAGAGACGCTATATTGTTACCTATAGATACTGAACTGTAAATATTATCACCAATACCGTTGCCTTTAGATGGACAAGTAGAAGTCCTGGGAAGTTAGTGGCTTACTGTCATATAGCTAGTTATTGGCAAAGCCATTCTCTCTTCCTCTCTGTTGCCACCCCAGCATTCTGGCTAACTGGAAAACAGTTTAGATGTTGTTACTGTTAATTTAAACTATGTTCACAGTTTGTATTTTGTATGTGTTAATTTAAAGGGTGTTAAACAGTGTTAGTACCCTGATAGAAAGCGTTTCAGAAGCACTTTTTTCAGTACAGAGAACATTAGGTATATATCTTGATATGCCAGAGCAACAGATGGGAGATGAGAAGGGAAGTGGGGAGTGGGATGTGGCTGTACACTCCGTTTCCTGGAGCTTGTTGGTTTTGACAGTGCTTTGTTGTTGTTGTTGTTTATTAAATTAGAAAGTGTCATGCATGGATAATATGCTTGTTAAAACTAGAAATAATGGTTAACATGCCCATGAACAATATGACAGAATAATGGAACGGCACTATGACTTTTCTAATAATGTAATTGTGTATATATTCCTCTGACTGCTGAGGTGACACTACTCATCTGTAAAAGGAAGATAATAATACATACTTTATAGGGTGTTTTCAAGGATGAAGCGTGATTAATATATGTAAAGCACTTCGAAGTTGAGTGACCATTTAATTGATTGTCCAAATGAGGACACTTTTCAGAGTGAAAGGAAACAAACAAGAGGTATGGTCGTCAAATAAAGGAGTGTACAAATGCTAAGTGTCTGCTGCTGCCGCTATTCCAATCTCAATTGCTGATCCAAAGTTAATTAGACATTTGTGGCCAAGGAGTTTGCTTGGCTTTTTTTTTTCACTAGTGCCAATGGATTTGCCCACTTTTTGCCCTCATCTGTGGTCCCAGCACAGGGGTTTCTGAAGCAGTTCAAATATAACATAATACTTCTTTAGCCAAGATAAAAGGTATCTCAAAGCAAGATTGGAGTTTCAACCTTGACTTTATTAGGGACATACTCTAGACATTTAAATAAATCTAGAGAAAAACAAAGGCCCTCAACATTCATTTTTTTGCTTTTCTTTTTTTAATGTTTAATTTAGGTTTATGTAATTTACTTTGGTATCAGCAATTTATTTAGACTGGGCCTAAGTGTCTCCCGAGAGATCCATATTTACATGGAAGAATCAAACCATCTTATTTATTCTTTCCACCTGACTTCTTTGTGTCTTAATATTGTTGGCCTTAAAAGTTGTTTTAATGATTTTAAGCTTCTTGAAAGGAGGGGCTAGGTGTTATTTTACCAGGAGGAATCCAACACAATGGGATATATGTAATTCAGCTTAATAACCCATAAGCGATGGTGATCTAGTGATGACTCCTAAGAGGAATCTACACACGTTGTTTTTACATGGCCTTAGTCTCTCCTCTAGTTAATAGGTCAAGTCAAGCCAGTTTTCTTTTTTCTTGTTAACACGTCATAGATTTATTAAAGAACGCTGATGAGAATTCTTAATACAGAAGAAGTGAAGAAAAATACCTCAAAATGACCAATAAGCTATCTATCCAGATAACGACTGTTGATACTGTGAGGAAGACAAATAATACACGTTAGGAAATTCAAGAAGAAATGCACCAAGCGACAAGTGAAAACCTTCCCCTCTTCACCTTCCACTGCTAATCCCACTCCCCAGAGGTAATTAGTGTAAGGTGTTTTTTTGTGTACCCTTCCAGAATGGTTTTTAAATGCCATAAAAGGCAAAAAACACCTTCTCAGGCGTCAAACTCCTGAGTTCGAGTCCCAGCTCTACTCCTTACTTCTTGTGGCATTTAATTTGGACAAGTAACCTTCAGTTCCTTCATTGGTAAATAGGGGTAATATCCACTTTATAGGGCTCTTGTGAGGATTACTTAGCATATTATAAGCATTATGTATATGTTAGTTGGTGTGCCGGTATGCGCATATAAAGTTTTACACAAATGTTTACATGCTCTTTTGAACTATACTTCCATAATTAATGATACAACTTTGAGTTCTTTTGGAGCTTTTTCTACCTTATTCTTTTTTTTTTTTTTTTTGCGGTACGCGGGCCTCTCACTGTTGTGGCCTCTCCCGTTGCGAGCACAGGCTCCGGACGCGCAAGGTCGGCGGCCATGGAGCGCAGGCTCAGCGGCCATGGCTCACGGGCCCAGCCGCTCCGCGGCATGTGGGATCTTCCCGGACCGGGGCACGAACCCGTGTCCCCTGCATCGGCAGGCGGACTCCCAACCACTGCACCACCAGGGAAGCCCTACCTTATTCTTTTGTGATATTCTGTTTTTTTTTTAAATTAATTCCCTTGTAAACATTTTTATTTTCTGTTTTTTACTCTTACAAATAGTATGACTGGAGATATTTGCATAGTTGTCTTTGTACGCTTGTGGGAATCATTTCTAGAAGACAGGTTAAGGGTATATGTATTCTTAATTAAAATACATATTGCCTCATTGGTTTCCTAGTAGCTAGCTGTTTCTTCCTGTGTAATCTTATCTCCAATTATCCCTTCCTGTGGTTTTCAGTTTGGATCCAGAGTGTTTAGGAACACCAAGAAAAAGCCAGTGGTGTGTTTGTGTGCCTGCAGAATTTCTTGCTAAACTGCCTTCAGAAAGGAAATGCTGATCCTCACTGTTAGATCACAGAATTGCTATTTCCTGAAAGCAGGTGAGATCGGGAGCTGTGCCGCCTAGCAGATCGGCGGGCACACTTGACAGTAGCTTAGCCCTAGGAAGAATTACATAACAGGCTCTTATCACTGGTTGTCAAGCCTTGACATGTCCCTAAAGTAAATGTTTTGGAACTTGGCCCACCATTATCTTCCAAATTGTTCTTCTCTTTCCTTTTTTCAGTATTTGCTCCAAGAGGGTATGAAAACTTGTTTTGTAATCAAGGTTTTAATAGCCACTTTGAGGGAATAACAATTAGGGGTTTTGAAAGCAGTGTTAGTCTGGGTTTAGGAGAGATTGTCCTTTCCACACTAAAATGAGAAAATTCCTAAGATGGCTGTGACATCCACCCAGAGGCTTGGAAATGGAGAGATGGTTTAGTGACTGTAAAGCAGTCATTTCTTCCAGCCTGTTTATGGAAAATTGGGCATTAAAATCTAACCCTGTAAAAGGACTTCTTGACATATTTCTTCTAGGTAGAAAGTGGCATGTAAGACAGGAAAGGGTCTAAAATACATCCCAGTTTTTTGAGAAATATTTGCTTATCACCACGCATCTGTCATAACTTATTTGAAAGTGATTTTTGAATGGCAGACATTTTGTAGGTATAATTATGGCACACATATAACTGAATCCAGTAGGAAATCTTCCTACGAGCCTAAAATTAGGTGGAAAACCACCACTCCCAGAGCAGATGTTAGGTATTTTGGTTTCAAGGCTTTTCCCAGATGGTTTTGATCCTCGTAGTCAGTTAAGAAAGTAATTGGGACAACTGAGGAGTGGTGTTGATAACATCACTGAAATAGTTTCTAAGCCATCTATCTTCACCATTTTTACAGGCCCGCCAGGATTAATATTCGCATCCAGATTGCTTACAGAGAGTTTCAGCATGATAATAATTTATGAAGTCAATGTATATGGTAAACAACATGTGTAGGTGTGTTCAATCTAGAGCTAATTGAGGAGGTACCATCAAAAATAACAATGCTGGTGTCATACACGCTGGGAACCAGTCAGCAGCTGGCCATCTTTAAATTTAAAAAGAACAGAGGCAGTTTTCAAACTGGCAACTTACCCTTTGGTTTTATTTTGTTGCTGTTGGAGCTGTGCTCTGTACTTTATGTATGTTATTTCAGTCATCCTCATCCCCAGAGAATTTCCTAGGCAGCAACTGCCTATGCAGTTTAAGCTAGAAATATCGTGACCTTACAGTACAAAGCTTGAGACAAGCAAATTTGTGAGAAATCATAACTGGACAAAACTTTGTATGCATGATATATATCTACATGGGTATATAGATGTATCTATAGATATATCTCCAACATGTACTCACTTTTTAACTTTAAGTTGTGAATTAAATTTAACATGAAGATAAGAATAACTTTTTTTCCCCTTTTTTTCTTTCCTACAATGAACAGGCATCATGCTCCTCTGTACACTTTTATTTCCATAAAGTTTCACAGCAGTCCTATGAAGTGGATAGTTTTATTCCCATTTTTACAGGTGAAGTTAAAAGTTGGTCACAAACACAAAGTAAACACTGTGGACTAACCAGAACGTTGGACCCAGGTTTTGACTTCTGGCCCAGGGTCTGGCTGTGAAGAAATGCTCTGTAGACATAAGAGGGATAGGACTGAAGTAGGAGAAAGACCCGTGAATGCCTGGACAGCGAATCCCCCGTGCTACCAGAACTCATCAGACTGCACTCCTCCTCGTGCCGGCCAGTGTTGGCCCTGGCCCCTGCCTTTCGTAATTTGCCTTCCAGGACCTGCGATTCTAATCTCTGCTTTAATTCATGGCATTCTAGCTCCTACTGCGTATGCTTTGGTAGCCTCCTAGGTGCTTCACAGCTGCGTTCCATTTCGTACACTGCCCTCAACTTGATCCTCCTAGAAAGTCCAGCCATGAATCTTCAGCAACTCCAACTTGTTGCCTACCAGGAAGGTCCAAGTCTACCAGGATGGCATTTACTAGTGTGGACTCCCATAGTCTGACCTCTAACTGCCTTTATGACCTTGGGTCTCGATGATATCTGTCTTCACACACATCCAGCCTCCCTATTGTCCTAGAGTACTCACAGCCAGATCCAGCCTTGTATTCCACACCTCTGCCTTAGCTCACAGCTTTCTCTCTACGTGCTGGGGGTGGGGATGGGGAGTAGGGAAACAACTTTAGCTTGCTTTCTCTGTTTCTAACACTTCTATTGAGATATAATTGATATACAAAGAACTACACATATTGTGTACAATTGGATGCATTTGGGCATATACAAACACCTATGATACCATCACCACAATTATAGCTTGCTTTCTTTTTCAAACAACAGCTAACAGATTTTGAGTACCTATATGATTCAAAAATCAAATAATACAAAAAATATTTCCCCATCTTCCAGCCTGTCCTCCAGCTCCCCAACTGATGCTGCCCAATTCCTTGGTAACCCCTTTTATTAGTTTCTTGTATAGCATTCCAGGATAGCTATGTGAATATAAACACATGAATATATATTCTTATTTCCCCCCATTTTTATATGAAAAGAAGCATGCCATAAATATGATTCTTCACCTTACTCTTTCAACAAGTTGTATTAAGTGGTCTCTCTCCCAGTACACAGATGTTTCCTCATTCTTTGTTTTTTATTGCTTCTTAGTATTCCATCATATTCTTATGCCGAAATTTATCTAACCCCCTGTTGATGAACGTGTCATATTGCACATAGGCAAGTATATCTAGGATTTTTGGGTCAAAGAGTACATATTATTTGAAATTCCGATAGATACTATTAAAATGCCTTTTGGCTTTTTTGACTGATGATTTTCAAGTATCAAAAGAGCAGCTCAAAATCCTCTTTCCCTGTCCCCCCCCAAGCTAAAGGAAGCTCTCCTCTTAATCTCCTGCTGTGTGTCTGTGTCACTCATTTAACAATCACAGCTTCCTCTGTGTGTGTGTGTGTGTGTGTGTGTGTGTGTGTGTGTGTGTGTGTGTGTGTTCATATGGGTGTTAGTTCTCCAACCTGAGTGAAGGAGCTCAGGTCTTTACTTCATGTCCTCAGAACTTAGTCCAGTACCTTCGGACACGTCTGCTCATTGATCAAATATTCATGTCTTTTGTACAAGAAGGGAGATCTCTGCTATGGACCTGAAAATAAGATGGTTGCTGCTAGTTCTTGTTAGTGTTTTATTGAGACAAACTCTTTGGAGGGCAGATGGTCCCAGGCAGGCACCACAAATCCAATTTAAAAATCTTTATTGAGCATCAGAAATGTAAAGACACAGTGTGAGAGGCTGGAGAGGAAAAAGAATGAACAAGACATAGGATGGGCCCTGACGAACCTTTTTCCCAAGTTTATTTGGCCTGTACAAACTTTCAAAAATTTCTGTAATTAGGATATTACATACATATATAAAAAGTGCGCAGATCTTAAGTATACAGCTGAAAAGATCACAAAATGTATTTGAAATATTTTTAGTTAGTCACCAAACTTTAAAAATCTCTTGAAAAGCCAGCTCTGGTAATAGCTTCCCCCTTTAGGTACTTACTCCTCAATTTCCTTACTCCCTATTCCCTGAATTCATTTACATTTGAAATCCCTGGTCCTCAATAAAGTAGGGTGCCTGGGTATCTGAGAGGAAGATGGGGTTTCTTGGGGGCTTGGAAGATTAGAGATAAGAAGATCAAAAAGAAACTAAACAGCCTCAATTGACCACTGGATTGCTCACCCACTGAATGTTTACTTTTAACAAAGTTAAAACATTTGTGATTTTAGAAAATCAATTTCATTTTCTGCATTTTAATCTCTTCAAGGACTGCGTTTTGTCCTTAGTCTCCTCAAATAACATTGTTGGTGGTTAAATACGGAAAGCATTAGTTTATATTTTAAAGTGTAAAATTAAAACACTTGATGAATCTGTAGCTTGAGCCATCTGTCAAAGCCATGACTCTGAGAACAATATCTAATTCTAAAAATGTTTATCTGATGTCACAGAATAGATTTTAAAGCTGGAGCCATCTGCCTTCCAAAGTTTATCTCTGTTGCACCTGCGCTCAGAAATACTTCTGGCTACACACAGGAACTATTGTTTAAAGATTTTGCTGTATTCATCCTGCAGGCTCTCCAGGAATTCACACTTTAAAAATTATTATTTTTAGATGCACGCACATGGTAAAAAAACAAAGAAATCCTACAAAGTCATATAAAAATTAAATCCCTTCTCATCCTATATCTGTAATGCCTCTCACCAGAAACAGCCACTGTTACCAGTTTCTTGTGGATTCTTCCAAAGATATTCTCTGAATACACAAACACATATATATGTGATGGGCACACATATACACACATGGCCTCCTTTCTACACAAATGGCAGCAAACTATGTGTTTCTCTGCACCTGTTTTGTTTTCATTTTATTTAACATATCTAAGGAGATTTTTTTGATATCAGTATATACATCCACACTATTCTTTTGGCTGCATATTATTACATTTGATGAATGTTTTATAATTTACCCAGTCTCTTGCTGGTGAATGTTTAGATTTGCAATCTTTCTACCACAAGCAGCACGGTTAAGAACGTCCCTTTACATTTTTCTTTGCGCATGGGTGCACATGTATCTATAGGATGAATTCCTAGAACTGGAATGATGGGGTCATAAAGGTATGTGTGTTTTGAATATTGTCTTATTGGCCAGCTGCCCTGCAAAGAGTGTACCAGTTTGCATTCCATCAGTGTGCGTAAGTGCGATTTCTCAACACCTTTGCCATCACTGATTATCAAGTCTTTGATCTTTGCCAATATGATAGATGAAAATGATACCTTACTGTGGTTTCAATTTGCGTTTCTCTTGTTATGATCCAGCATTATCTTGTCCAGGAAGAACACTAGGTCAGGGCTGCCAGGCAGACCCTTTGGGGCCCCACCTGTTTCTCATCATTATCATCTGCACTGCTTTTCTATTCCTTTTTCTCTTTTTTCTTTTCCTTGGAACAAAAGTGAGACAGACTTATTAAAAAAAAAAGTGCTCATGGGGAAAGAAACATTACAGATACAATAACTAAATTACACTCTTTGGGGGACTTCCCTAGTGGTGCAGTGGTTAAGAATCTGCCTGCCAATGCAGGGGACATGAGTTCAGAGCCCTGGTCTGGGAAGATCCCACATGCCGCAGAGCCACTAGGCCCGTGTGCCACAACTGCTGAGCCTGCGCTCTATAGCCCGTGAGCCACAACTACTGAGCCCGTGTGCCATAAGTACTGAAGCCCGCACGCCCAGAGCCTGTGCTCCGCGACAAGAGAAGCCACCACAACGAGAAGCCCGTGCACCGCAACCGAGAGTAGCCCCCACTTGCCACAGCTAGAGAAAGACCTTGTGCAGCAACGAAGACCCAATGCAGCCAAAAATGAATAAATAAATTTATTTTACAAATTAACACTTTAAAAAAAAAACCTATTCCTTTTTCTCTGACCCATCTCATTCTCTTTTCCTATTCTGCCACTACATCTTTTAAATCTTCTTTTCTTTCTTTTCCTTTTACCAGTACCTCACACTAGTCAGAGACATGAATGCTTTAGACTTCCTTCTGTCTGAATAGGTTTTTCAAAAAAAAGTTCTCCGAGAATTATTGGCTTATTTCCCTGGTAGTACCCGAAAATTATTTCTACTCAACAATCCGGCAGTAGAATGCCAGTTCTGTGAGGGAAAGGCTTTTTTCTGCTATAACCCTAGCCCCTAAAACAGTGCCTGACACGAACACTTAATAACTTTCCATATATATATATATATATATATATATATATATATATATATGATAGTAAAACCTAACAAAATTTAACATTTTAATCATTTTACATGATTCAGTGGCATTAAGTACATTTACATTTCAATAATTTTCTTTTGGATTAATGAATGAGTAATGGTATTGGTTATTTTCCCCGAAAGTTAACAAGAGCCAGACAGTCATTTTAATTCATATTGTTCTTTCCTCCAGACGAAGTCATACGAAAGCGTCTCCTAATTGATGGAGATGGCGCTGGAGATGATCGGAGAATTAATCTGCTAGTGAAAAGTTTCATTAAATGGTGCAACTCTGGATCCCAGGAAGAGGGGTATTTCATTTTGATGTTTCTATACTAAGGTCCTGGTGTGATTTTTTTAGACCATATATACAGTCCTGTTAATATTTCAAATTTTCACTCACCTTAAATGTCCAGTGGAGTCAACTCTCTGTTAATCCACAGTAGACTTTTCTGGCCTTCTCTTCAGAGGCCTGCTTTATGTTTATTAAAATGTGCAGAAGGCATAGTGGTAAGAAATGAAGGTGAAATTCAGACTCATTACTTTGGTCACTTTTAAAAGCAGATAAGTGTTTAGTAAGACAATATCTAAATGAAATTTTCTCTTTTTTTAACATACTAGTAAAAGTTGCTGCAAGGTTTTATATTTTTGATAATTTTTTTAACTTAAAATTTTTTTCATCATTTGAACTAGCTTTTCACATAGATAAATAATTGTACAGAGTGAAAAAATTATGAGAACAGAATTGTGAAGATAAAGACCATCTTAATCAAAACATTTTAAAAAGGATTTTAAACAAAATTCAACAAATAGTTGTTTGAATTAAGCTTATATTGCTAAGATCTACAGTCCCATCTTTGCATTTGTAACTGATACAGTTTATAAATTCAAGTAAACCACATTTGGAAAAAGAAAACATAAGGGACAGTTATTCTAAATTTTTTTTAAATAAAGAAAATTATTCTCTCAGAACCTGGTATAATTTACTTGGCAAATCTGTGCCTGCATTATAATACTTCAACTGGAAATCCACAAAAATCTTTTTTCTTTTTCTCTCTTTTTTTTGTTAGATACAGCCAGTACCAACGTATGCTGAGCACACTGTCCCAATGTGAATTTTCAATGGGCAAAACTTTGCTGGTATATGATATGAATCTCAGAGAAATGGAAAATTATGAAAAAATTTACAAAGAAATAGGTAAGGAAACTTAATTGTTGTTTCTATCTGTAATTGTAATTTTTATGGTCTAAGGGAAATAATATCTGCTAACATTTTTCTTTGGTTAGTGGTTAAATAATAACAATAACAACATTAATTGAAAGAATGTATTCTAAAATGATATGTAATACTTTGGGTTACAGCTATTTTTTAAATGCCAGCATCTAGTTTATTAGCAATGAAACTTAATTTAAAAACATATTTTAAAATTGAAAATGGGTGGAGATTATACATGTTGTTATAACTATCTTTAAAAAATAATAACCTTTTATATAGAAGGCAGCATTGCTGGAGCACATGAAAAAATTGCTGAGTGCAAAAAGCAAATTCTTCAAGCAAAACGAATACGAAAAAATCGCCAAGGTAAGGGTTTTGTGGGATTTAGTGTGCAAATACTTTATTACTGACTAGTATTTTCATGCAGTTTTTAACATTGTGAGGGGAAACCTTCAGCTAGAATCAACCTGAATTATAAAAAAGAATTATGAGTCAAACTTAATTCTTTAAAACTATATTATTCTTTAAAATAGCAGAGAAGGAAGGTCATGCTGAAAAAAAATTTTGTTGTTGGACTATATTGATTAAACAAGTATTTCTTTTATTTGTTTTTTAAATGTGCCACATATCATTTCATAGGAAAACTTAACAGGAGATACATGACTTATCTTGGAGTTCTCAGTGGGGCAGAAACAAAGTTCCTGAACTATAAATCATTTCTAAGTTTATGAGATCTTTACCTTTGAAATGAGTGAGAAGTATAATTTTCTGTTGTCTAAGATCTGAAATTAATGGTAGGAGATAGATATATAGATATATAGATATATACACCTTGCTGATCTTCTATTTGCTGGGCAAATAGGGAATAAGATCCTCTTCAGAATCAGTTCACTTGAAGATCAATAATGACTTAAGTTCACTTACGTTTATGCTAGCCTCTTGTATTCTGCCCAGGCATAGGTAAATGGAAAAACAGAGTGGAGGTAAAATCCTTGTTTGGAATACTTTTGAAGTCATGTACCCTTGAAATTATAATTGAATCAAGAGAAACTGATGATACTCTGTCCATCCTTCAGTGTTTCCACTTCTTTATGTACTAAGAAAGTGATTAGGAGAGATCTGTGATGTTAGACATTATGGTTTGATAACAAGGTTCAAAAAACCTTATTTTAGTAAACATTTTTATATCTTTCAGAATATGATGCATTGGCAAAAGTGATCCAGCGTCATCCAGACAGGCATGAGACATTAAAGTAAGTTCAGAGTTTTACTCTGAAAGGAACTAATCTTTATACGTAAATGTTTACATACTAGTCTATGCATTCCATTTTTGTGGGAGTACATCATCAAAAGGAGGAGCCCGATCTTCAATAAAAAGAATTAACTAGATAAACACTTTTTAAACACAGATCTCAAAAACAATTAGTGAAAGAAAAACAGAAGACATATACAATGAATTTTAAATTATTCCTAAGTTTCGGAAATACATACAGAATAATAACCATTTATAAAAGTTAGAGCCCCCCACATATTATATACTTATACTATATATTATTTAGAGATACAAATATATGTGTAAAAAAGGATTAGAATGATATAGTGATTGCCTGAATGGGGAGTAGAGGAGGAGAAAAAGGCCTGGTTCAGAGGACTAGGGGTAAAGTTGAAAGGGTATTTCAAGTTAATCTGCAATTTACAACAACAACAACAACAACAAAAAGACTTGAAATAAGTATGAGAAAATGTTAAAAGTTACCAACTCTTGGGCTTCCTTGGTGGCGCAGTGGTTGAGAGTCCACCTGCCGATTCAGGGGACACGAGTTCGTGCCCCGGTCCGGGAAGATCCCACATGCCGCGGAGCGGCTGGGCCCGTGAGCCATGGCCGCTGAGCCTGCACGTCCGGAGCCTGTGCTCCGCAACGGGAGAGGCCACAACAGTGAGAGGCCCAAGTACCGCAAACAAAAAAAACAAACAAAAAAAAGTTACCAACTCTTGGGGTTTGATATCCTATTATCAAGTTTTTCTATACTTGAAGTTATCTAAAATTTAATTTTAATGAAAATTAGTGCATATTTAGAAGTTAAGAAATCACCCTTAGTTTTAAAAGTCTCATCATAATGGAGTATTATAACTCCTTTTCTTTTATTTTTAAAATAAATACTATTTAGTAACTAAAAAGTTAGATATTAATTATGAATTCTGTTCCCCCAATTAGCAAAATAAAACACTATTTTATTTTTTTCAGGGAACTAGAGGCTCTGGGAAAAGAATTAGAGCATCTTTCACATATTAAAGAAAGTGTTGAAGATAAGGTATTTGCATGTGATATATGTTAGCCTTTGTGTTCTGTATAGGTTTATAGATCAATGTGTATTAATTTATTTTCTTATTAACACAGCTAGAATTGAGAAGGAAACAGTTTCACGTTCTTCTTAGTACCATCCATGAACTTCAGCAAACACTGGAAAGTAAGTAACAAGAGTCGCAAAATGAATGTCTATGAAGATTTTTAAATGATCAGAGGCATGTCTTCTAAAATATACATTTTAAAGAGAGTGCACCTTCAGTTTCAGAACAGGAGTGTAGCTGGATGACATTAGAAGGTACTCATGTTGTTCATCTTTCTGATTATATGCAGAAAAGCCTGAATATGTATGATTTGAATACCTGTCTAGTGGTTTGTAAATTAAGAGAAATTTAAGCATGATAGATTTGGAACTGTTCTTGGTCTACTGTAGTATATTGCTATAAAGTAACAATTCAGGACCCAGGCAGGCAATAAGTGAATGAAATAATCAATGCATAAACACATTTGCATTCTCAATGAACTAGGTGCTTTAGGGACCAGGGGACTTGCTCTTTGTATTGACTAGAGCCAATTTTTGTGTTATCTGATCTTCTGATTGTTTGCAAAAAAGCCTAAGACCTAGATTTCTTTTTTTAAGTGAAGTCTATCGCATAAATTTTGCATTTTGATTTAACTAATGACAACAACCAAAACAGGACTTTTAAAACCAAACCCACTTGTGTGGGTCAATTACAGTCATAGGCTGCCATTCTGCCATTTTTGCTTTAAATATATTCGCTAATAAAGGATAAAAGTGTTTTCATGTATTCATTAAACATATAATTTAAGCAAATTTGATTAAAGTTTTATGTTTCTTTCTCAATTGCAGATGATGAAAAGCTCTCAGAAGTAGAAGAAGCTCAAGAAACAAGCATGGAAACCGATCCTAAACCATAGACCAACTAATCACTCACCATTCCCAAGAATATTGAAGTAGCAACATGATCTTAGTGTGTTCAGAATTTGTTGTGCTCTTGAGACATTTAAAGTTTTGGCAGTGAACTACGTTGCTTTTAAATTTTAATGCACAGTTCATTCATATTTCTTTACACAAAGGGAGATGACTTCATTATATATTTGTTTTTATTGAAATGCCTTTTTTATACTTAAAAGATAGGAAGCAACATCCAAAAATGTTTAATGAAATGTTTTCAAGCCAGATGTGTTAGTGCATAGGCTCCCAGGAGGGCTGTGAACTTGTGAAATTATGTACAAAATGTTTGTGGTGTATGCTTATTGCGGGAGAGGTTCCATGATATTAAGAACACTGATATCAGAGGTAATTACAAGATGCAAAGTAAATCAATATGCATTACTTTCTAGATCTCTGTCCTTAATACTTGAGCAATGTGGTTGTTAAATGTTTTGTTGAAATGTTTTCTCTCTGTCGTTTTGTTCTGTAGGAGTCATTTTCAAGAGTCTTGCAAAAAGGATTTCATGATCTTTTTAAAAAATTAAGTCAGGTCTGAATCACTTATAATTGTCTTAAGTATTGAATTACATGTCTAATACTTGTTAGGGTCTACCCTTATCCATTTATTTTAGTGCAGAAACATGGCAGTTTGCATGAATCATACCTTAATAATGCTACATTTTTGTAATTTTGATACAAACTCGTATCTTTAAAAACGAAAGTTTAAAGTTAGCTCAACAGTAGTCACAGTGAAAGTGTCAAAATACTTTTAAGTGCTTCCTCTAATTTCATCTGGCAAATTTCATGGGAGAAATTTCTTTGCAGAATTGCTGTGCCCTGATAAATATTTCTATTTTCCATTATTAGTAAGAATTATGAAGCAAAAATTTGCTTATATTGACTCAGAATTAAAAATCAATTTTTCCCAAAGGATATTTTTTTAAGGACTGCTGGGCAGAACATTTTTACCACCCACCCCACCCCCCCTTAACAACCCCCCCAGCTGCCGCCACTTATTAAGAGAAACTTATTCAGGATTATGTACCAAAAGATAAGAACCCCTATGAACATAAGTTTTGTGCGGTCAGAAACAAAATCAGAAGCAGCACCAGGTACATGGGAAACACACATTTTTCAATTTATACTTCCTCTTGGATATCCTCTGGAACTGCTTGGAAGGCTGAAGGATTTCATCCCCTAGAAACTCACACTGTTGAAGCTCAGCGTGTCTTTGGGCCAATAGTTTCATGGATTTATCTGTTACTGCTTCTATGAGGTCATCCACCTATGACAGCCAGATACAGAGAAATGAAACCATGTGCTAGAAAGCCTTGTCCACACCCAAAGGAGGCCTGTTTTTCCTGAGAGATAAGTTCAGGAACTGTTGGACGTTTACAAGTCCCAAAGTATTAATGTAATTCAAGTCATAGCAAACAGAGCTTGAAAACATACATTTACCACCCAGTGGTAAAGAGGATCTCATTTCTTCTCAAAAGAAGCCCATGTGTGTGCCTTCATATTAATTGAATTCACTTAATATTTATTAGGCACACAGCACCATCCTCGGTGCCCTTAGCAATCCTGTAGCCACTCTTGAATGCCCCCCACTAACATGATTCCTTCATGCTAATCATTAGTTTCATCCCACATCCACGCTGTCTAGCAGGGCTGTGCATTCAGTTAAGCCTGGCCCTGTGATGCTTTTGAAACACCAAAGTAAAAGCCTTTGTCCACTACCTGCATTTGAAGCTTTCCTACTGTCAAATCTGATTTTCGGAGGATGTTTTCTGTGCTATGTTTCTTTTTTTTAAATGCTGGAAAGTGTGGTCTCTTTTTTGAGGAATACGGAACCTATCATAAAAATGCAACATGATATCTGTGACGGTGCTTAAATGAACATTCTCACCTTTGGGACATTCTCTTATAAACTGAACATTTGCCACATAACAACGTTGAGTTGGTGGTCGTATTCATATTATTCTCCACCCCCCATGTATCTCCTTTGTGCCCAGAGCTCGCTTTGAAGAGATCTATAGGGTGCAGAGAAATGAGATTGTCTGGTTCTAAGAGAAAATACAGTGTCAGGAAAAAAAGCAGGTCATTTGTAAGGGGAAGAAGAAGAAATTGCTTCTGCAGCCGCTGAGCACAGAGTGTGGGGCTGTTGTAGACCAGTGCCCCAGAAAGCTCATTATCACTGGATCCAGTTGTTAATTTGGTGTCGTTTCTGCAGGTTTCCTTATTTTCATGACAGACATGTCTCCAAACATGAAAAGAAAGCTCTGGGTTCTTTTCGCTGCATGCCTGATACTCTTCCCCTGGTCCCTGGCTTGCTGGTTACAAGTACCTGTGCTATTGGAAATCATTCCTAGGTCATGGCTCCTGGCTAATATGCCCTTTTTAGTCTTACTGGGTTCACTCTTCCTTCCCCTTGTGCTTAGTAATTAGCATCAGGACTATTGTGAGGCCTACACAAAGTAGGATGTGGGACCACATCTGGGTCTTGCCCTTATGCCTGAAGTTTACAAATGAGTCTGCGGAACCTCCGCTCTGCCCTGCCAGCTCGCCCAGGCTCAAGTGTCACTGAATCTTCCCCAGTCCGTCCAGAGTACAACTCCTCTTTTTCCTCTCTCGTAAAACCAAGTGTTTTGGGGGCTTTTTTTTTTTCTATTAAGTACTTGGTAATTACTTAAGTTATTTCTGTGTTTGTTGAGTACCACTATTAAAAAGTCAAATGCCTTGAAGGGTCAGGCAGGGTTTGTAAAACAGGCTCAGTTGGGGCTGGTGTGAACTGGAGAGAACATGCCCTCCTGCAAAGGGGCCAGGCCTCTGCACCTGCTTCTGCCGTTGCCCCAGGAATTGTGGGCCCAGTGTTGCCAAATCCTCCTATTTTCCAAAAGGAAGTTGAAAATCCAGATTTCTGTTTGAATTTTTCTAATTTTGAAATCTGGGCCGTTAATTCAAATATATTTTTGAGAACATTCTGAGAGCTAACAGTGCCGTAGTTTAATGTCCATCTCCTCTATCAAACTATAAGTTCCACACAAACAGGACCATGACCTTGGATCACCTTTATAGCCTCCCCAAACTGCCCAGCACATAATAGGAATATGATAAGTGCAAACTTAGCACAAAAGGGGTAAAATTCAAAACTAATATTGGTGCACTCTGGCAGTGACGCTCTAGAGCAGCACTGTTCGACAGAACTTTCCACAGAAATGGAAATGTTCTTTATCTGTGCTGTCCAGTACAACAGACACTGGCCATATATGTTTACTGAGCACTTGAAAGGTAGCTAGTGCAGCGAAGGGAATGGACTTTTATTTAATTTTAATTAATGTAAATAGTCACACGTGGCTATTGGCTACCATATTGGACGGTACAATTAGTACCTAGCATAGTAATGAGGACTAAGCACTCCAGAGCCAGGTCTTCTGCTGTTTGAAGCCTGGGTCTTCCAATTATCTGGGCCAATTACTTAACCTCTCGTTGCCACCCCTAAAATAATATCCTACTTACTGTAGTGACCTATTGCTCTCCACCTTATAGGGCTGTTGTAAGGATTAACTGAGTTGGTATTTTTAAAGCACTGAGAACAGGGCCTGGAACATAGTCAGCTTTAAGTAAATGCGTATTATATCTAAAGTAATGATAGTATTTCAGGGTTCTATTAAAAAAATAGTCTGGGCAATTTAGGCTAAAACTTGTTAAGTACAGGTAAGTACAAGCTTTGGGTTGGAGAGTCCTGGATCACCTAGTGCTGTACTGTCTATACTATACATATGGCTATTTGTATTCTAATTTCAATTACAATGAAATAAAATTTAAAATTCAGCTCCTCAGTTGCACTGGCCGCATTCCAAAGTCTGAAAAAGCCACACGTGCTGTGCTAATGGCTACTATTTTGGACAAATGTACACTTGCATCCTCACAGAAATTCTATTGGGTTGGTCTAGAGAATTCCTCTCCACGTGTATGCATGAGAGGCCAGGTGCTAATATACTAATGAGTCTTGATATTTGAACAGCTGACAAAGTCAATAGAAAGATGTAAACTCCACTGTTGCCCAGACTGTAGCAGAAGCTGGACAGTTTGAGCTCAGAACTAGAGGAATCAGAACTGGAAAGTCCACATTCTGTGCCCTAAGTTCTGGGAGTGGAGACACACAAGTAGCAGCTTTAAATGCTTTATTATGAGGAACTTGCAGTGGGAGAGAACTTGATTTTTACAACATCCCTAAACACTGACTTACTGATAAGTCTTTAGAGGCGAGTTTGTTTTAGCATTTTACCTTCTGCAGTCCTGAGGGAAGGGATGTCACAGATAACCGCTTGGTGGTTCTCCTGGCTCGGAGGAGTGTATTTCCTTGGGTTATCTCCTCTGTCTCTGCTTCTACATCATCAAGTTGTATAGTTGCTTAGAGGGAAGGGGAAGAAAAAAACAGACAATCTTGAAGGATCACAGTTATAAACATACGCTCCCTATTAGAAACTCTCCTGAAAAGCCAGCATCACATGCTGTCTCAGTGGCTTTTTTCTTTGCGGTTAAAAATTAAAAATGGATTTGTTTTGCTGAAGCTTACACTTTCCCCTGAACATTTGCCTTTTCTTGTGGTCATGACCTCAGTGGTCACCAACCCATCTTAACAAGGTGGTTACCTGTCTTTGAGACTTCAGTTTTGACCTCTGTTGCCTTTCCCTGTAAACTCTTGTGGAATTCGGAAAAGTAACCCTCTAATGTGTAAGACAATCCCTTGAGTATTTGCTGTTGACAAAAGCCAAGTTTAAATCTACTCTGCAGCAAAGTGGCACAAGGCTCAGTCATTCACATACCATCTTAATAGTTTTTCCCACATTCCAGGAGCCCCGTGAACCCTAGAGCCCTTAATATTTTTCTCTACCAATTCAATTCTTTTTTTTTTTTTTTTGTGGTAGGCGGGCCTCTCACTGTTGTGGCCTCTCCCGTTGCGGGGCACAGGCTCCGGACGCGCAGGCTCAGCGGCCATGGCTCACGGGCCCAGCCGCTCCGCGGCATGTGGGATCCTCCCGGACCGGGGCACGAACCCCCGACCCCTGCAGCAGCAGGCGGACTCTCAACCACTGCGCCAGCAGGGAAGCCCCGCCCAGTGCTTTCTTGATGTTGGAACTTGAAAGTGCTCTCCCCTCTTCCTGGGAAACTGTTCTCACCACTCTTTCCTTATCTAACTCCAGTTGTCCCTCAGATCTCATCTGAGTTGTTCCTTCCTCAGAGAGGCCTCTCCTGAGCCCCCTCCCCTAAATTAGCATCCATGATGTGTACCCATAGTGCCTTCTGCTTCTACTTTGCATCAGAGGTAATTATCTGCATAATGCTGGAATGTCCCTCTGTGCTGTAACTCCAGGACGGTAGGGACCGTGTGCGTTCTATCTGCTGCTCTATCCCTAATAGTGTGGCTGGCATACAATAATTATTTACTAAATTTTTGTTTAAAAAGTGTAATGAGGGTCAACAGGGATGAGCAAGTGTCTTTTGGTCACAGCTGAGGGTCAGAATGTTTGAGTGGAAGGCTGAAGGATGGGCAAGTTTCTTGGAAAAGTCTTAGTGTAGAGATTTGTTATTCCAACTAAGATGAAAATAAGCCAATGCATGGGATGAGGGGGAAGATTTTGGTCCTTTGTTTTCTGCTGGACTCTCCAACTCCAGCCCCATCAGTATATAAACAGGTCCTCTCTGCTATTTTTAACAGAAATAGGCAGGTCAATCCATACCAGGTAATTGCTAGATGCTTGGATCCGTGTAATGGTGACTGCTTTTTCCAGAAGGGAGAGTTTGTTTGAAAGGGCAATCAGTCAGCTGGAAGCCATCATTTTCACTTTTTGGGTTTTTTTTTTCTGGAAAAAGTATCCACTAGGCTTGCAGCCTTATAACCATGTGAAATTTGAAGGTATGTTTGAATTTCCTACATATACATAAGGACTTTAAATGTTTCTGGATGCTGTGCTATAAAGGGTATTAGAAACCTACAAAGGATATTCATGGCAGTGAAGCTCTTCTGTATGATATTATAATGAGAGACACATTACATGGTGGGTTTTTCAAACCCATAGAAGTGTGCAGGGCAAAGAGTGAACCCCAATGTAAACTATGGACTATACTTAATAATAATATATTGATATTGGCTCATCAGTTGTAACAAATGTACCATGCTAAGGCAAGATGTTAATAACAGAGGAAACTATGAGGGTAGGGTAAGGAGAGAGAGGTATATGGGAACGAGCTTTCTGTATTTTCTGCCCAATTTTCCAGTAAACCTAAAACTGCTCTAAAAAATAAGGTCTATTAATTTTAAAAAGCTACAGAGGAGAATGCAAATAGTAGTAGTATCGTTAGTCATCACTCATTAGGGCCCCCCCAAAACAGCATCACCACGTTGCAAAGACAAAGTTAACCGTTCAAACGCTGATTCTTCACAAGGTACATGGGAAGTAGATACAACAAAATGAAACTTACTTGCTGACTTACCAATCATAGATTTTAAAAATAGAATTCTCACCACACCCTCTTCTGTTAGAAGTAGCCATTTGAAAGTCTGCCTCACTCCTTTCTCCACAAACAAATATGTATGCATATACACATACATATGCCTATGTATGCATCTGTATTTAAATGAAAAGTAGCTTTAGACTGATAAGAACCACTGATTAATTGGACTGGGAGGGACCTCAAAGGTGATCTAATTCAGAGCTTTTCAAAGTGCATGTACATACGAGTCACCTGGGGGTCTTTCTAAAATGCAGATTCTGACTCAGCAGTCCTGGGTGGGGCCTGAGCTTCTGCATTTCAGACCAGCTCCCAGGAGATGCCATACTTGGGGTAGGAAGAAAAGCCATCCTAATTTCATTTTTCCTCTTGGCCTTGTCACTTAACCATATGTTGCCTTTGATTACCATTCTGTGAGAGATTTCTCATTCTTGGTTTGGTAAATAACTTGGGTGATGGAAGCTCCTTGACAATTCTAGGAAGAAGGCTCTGCGTATTGGAAAGGAGGGTTTCCTTAGGGTTAGTGGAGCCCTCTCTGCTGACACTTGCTGGCTTGCTTCTGTACTTGTGTGACAGCATCCTCCCCCAAAAAGTCTTCACTTTCTTGACCAAATCTCTTTTCTGGTTTTGCTGGCTTTCATGAAATTCCATGTCACTCTCATTGGATGATTCCTCTTTGGGGACCAATACATTTTGTTTTACTAAGTTGGTAGACACAGCTCTATGCCATCTGAACAAAAGAAAAATAATTTGTATCAAGGAAATTGAAAAGTTAAAAAAAGGGTATCATTGGGCTTCCCTGGTGGCGCGGTGGTTGAGAGTCCGCCTGCCGATGCAGGGTGCGGGGGGCGCGCCGGGCCCGTGACCCATGCCCGCCGAGCCTGCGCGTCCGGAGCCTGTGCTCCGCAACGGGAGAGGCCACAACAGAGAGAGGCCCGCGTACCGCAAAAAAAAAAAAAAAAAAAAAAAAAAAAAAAAAGGGTATCATTTAAATCATTAAAATCCCCTGCAAATGTGAAAAAATTATACAGTTGCAAAAAATAAATTTGAAGACCCAAATCACAGAAGAATAAAGCCAAAGCAACTACTTGGCGTTTTGTTGCCAAACTCTAGAAGTTCATTCTGGCCACTATCTCATTTAATCCTCATAGCAGGTAGGTTATATTATTATCTTCATTTTACTAATGAGTAAACTGAGACATAAAGACATTAACTTAATTGACCAAGAATAGAATGCAGATTTTAATCTTGGTTTGTGATTGTTAAATTATATTACCTCATATTGGCAAATTGGAGATTTTATTTCAGTAATGGTTTGAGATAATTTTTGCTGGATTTAGTGGTTCCCAGGCTACAGTGATGAGAGATGAAAGAGTCTGCTAGGGTAGTCAATAAAGAATATAGTCTCCAAGGTCTTATAAACACTGCATTTACATAGAATACTCATTTAGAGAGAATAATTCTAAATGCATTATTTCCAAAATTCCAAATAGTCATATAGCATCTTCATCATTTTTGCATATTTTAGTAATTTTTGCATATTTTAGTAAATAGGTAACACTTCTTAATAGACTTCTATGTGCTAAACACTCATCTAAGTTCTTTCATATGTATTACACAATTTAATCCTCCTACTGTCCTCTCCATTTCACAAATGAGGAAATTAAAAGTTGGAAAGATTAAATAAGATTAAATAACTTATGCCCAGACAATCTGACCCCAAAGTCTGTTATCTTATCCTCTGTGCTAGGTAAATATCACTCATTCCATGATACCCTGATTTACCTAATATTCTTCGTCAATTAACTGTTTTTTGTTAATTTCTTCCAAGCAACAATATCCATAAAATCCCAGGGATTTTAAAAAATTAACCTTTTTATTTCTACATAATTGTAGTTTCACAGGCAGTTGTAATAAATAATACAGGGAGATTCTCTGTGTACTCTTTACCCAGTTTCCCCCAATGGCAAACTCCTGCAAAACTAAAATACATTGGCACAACCAGGATATCGACACTGATACTGTCAAGATACCGAACATTTCCATCACCACCAGGATCCTTCGTGCTTTATAGTCACACCCACTTCCCACTCACCCCTACCTTTTCCTTAAACCCTGGCAATCACTAAGCTGTCCTCCATGTGTATAATCTATGTCCTTTCAAGAAGGTACTATAAATGGAATCATACAGCATATGGTTGACCCTGGAACAACATGGGTCTGAACTGTGCAGTTCTACTTACATGCAAATTTTTTTCAATGGTAAGTACTACCTGATCCAAGGTCAGTTGAGTCTGTGGATGTGGAACCTTAGACACCAAGGAACTGCAGATATGGAGGGCTGACTCTAGGTTATACATGGATTTTTGACTGTGCAGATGGCTGGCATCCCTAACCCCTGCTTTGTTCAAGAGTCAACTGTAAAATCTTTTGGGGTTTACTTTTTTCATTCAGCATAATTCTCCAGAGATTCATTCAGGTTGTTGTGTTTATCAATATTCTCTTCCTCTTTATTGCTGATTAACATTCCATGATGTGGACGTACCAAACTTTGTCTAACCATTCACTCATTGGAAGATATTTGGGTAGTTTCCAATTTGGGGCCGTTATGAATAAAGCTACTATAAACGTGTGTACAGGGGAGAGAAGATGGTGGAAGACTAAGACGCGGAGATCACCTTCCTCCCCAGAGATACATCAGAAATACATGTACACGTGGAACTGCTCCTACAGAACATCCACTGAACGCTGGCAGAAGATCTCAGACCTTCCAAAAGGCAAGAAACACCCCCACGTACCTGGGTAGGGCAAAAGAAAAAAGAATAAACAGAGACAAAAGAATAGGGACGGGACCTGCACCACTGGGAGGGAGC
>NC_041231.1:30468925-30469222 GCF_002837175.3 Physeter macrocephalus
TTTGGGAGCAAGATATATTATTATTTTCCCCTTTTTCTCTTTTTGTGAGTGTGTATGTGTGTGCTGCTGTGTGAGATTTTGTCTGTATAGCTTTGCTTTCACCATTTGTCCTAGGGTTCTGACGGAACCGTTTTTTTTTAAATAAAATTTTTCTTCTTAATAATTACTTTTTATTTTAATAACTTTATTTTATCCTACGTTATTTTATCTTCTTTCTTCCTTTCATACTTTCTTCCCTCCTTTCTTCCTGTCTTCCTTCCTTTCTTCCTTCCTTTCTTCCTCCCTTCCTCCCTCCCT
>NC_041231.1:30469617-30469880 GCF_002837175.3 Physeter macrocephalus
CGGTCGGAAGCCGGGAGAGGACTGGGGTTGGCGGCGTGAACACAGCCTGAAGGGGTTAGTGCAACACGGCTAGCCGGGAGGGAGTCCCGGAAAAAGTCTGGAGCTGCCGAAGAGGCAAGAGACCTTTTCTTACCTCTTTGCTTCCTGGGGTGCGAGGAGAGGGGAATAAGCGCGCCGCGTAAAGGAGCTCCAGAAACGGGCGCGAGCCGCGGCTATCAGCGCGGACCCCAGAGACGGGCATGAGACGCTAAGGCCGCTGCTGC
>NC_041231.1:30470322-30471138 GCF_002837175.3 Physeter macrocephalus
TTTCTTCCCTACTTCCCTCCTTTCTTCCTTCCTTCCTTCCTCCCTGCCTTCCTCCCTTCCTTCCTTCCTTCCTCTCTTCCTTCGTCTCCTCCTTCCTTCCTTCTTTCCTTCCTTTCTTCCTTCCTCCCTTCCTTTCTTCCTCCCTCCCTTCCTTTCTTCCTCCCTCCCTTCCTTTCTTCCTCCCTTCCTTCCTCCCTTTCTTCCTCTCTTCCTTCCTTCCTTTCTTGCTTCCTTCCTTCCTTTCTTCCTTCCCTCCTTTCTTCCTTCCTTCCTTTCTTCGTTTCTTCCTTCCTTCCTTTCTTTCTTTCTATTTTTTCTCCCTTTTATTCTGAGCCGTGTAGATTAAAGGCTCTTGGTGCCCCAGCCAGGCATCAGGGTTGTGTCTCTGAGGAAACACACCACCAGACGTGGACCTGCCCACCAGAAAGACAAGATCCAGCCTCATCCACCAGAACATAGGCACTAGTCCCCCCAACCAGGAAACCTACTCAGCCCACTGAACCAACCTCAGCCACTGGGGACAGACACCAAAAACAAAGAGAACTACGAACCTGCAGCCTGCAAAAAGGAGACCCCAAACACAGTAAGCAAAATGAAAAGACAGAAAAACACAGAGCAGATGAAGGAGCAAGGTAAAAACCCACCAGACCTAACAAATGAAGAGGAAATAGGCAGTCTACCTGAAAAAGAATTCAGAATAATGATAGTAAAGATGATCGAAAATCTTGGAAACAGAATAGACAAAATGCAAGAAACATTTAACAAAGACCTAGAAGAAATAAAGAGGAAGCAAGCAACGATGAGCAATACAATAAA
>NC_041231.1:30475633-30581385 GCF_002837175.3 Physeter macrocephalus
GGAGGGAGACGCAAGAGGGAAGAGGTATGGGAACATATGTATATGTATAACTGATTCACTTTGTTGTAAAGCAGAAACTAACACACCATCGTAAAACAGTTATACTCCAGTAAAGATGTTAAAAAATAAAATAAAATAAAATAACAAAAAAACAAAAAAAAAGTGTGTAGAAGTTTTTGTGTGAGCATAAATCTTCATTTCTCTGGGTGAAATCCCAGGTTTTATATTATATTATGTTACATTATATTTATAATACATGTAATACATATTTCTAATGAGGATATAAATAAATTCATAACTATTAAAAACATTTTTCATATACTACTTAAACTATGTCAAGTCCCACCAGTAGCAAAATACCAACCTCCAGAAAAACACTATTCTCAATTGAACCTAAATCATTTAGCTTCTCTGTCATTATGCAAGAGAAGTAGTTCAGCCCACTAAATAGTTCAGCCCAAGCACTGGAGTTAAATAGTTGGGTTCAAACCAGCACCATACTTCCTAATGGTGTGATCTTGGTCATGTTATTTAACATCTGTAAGCTTCAGTTTTCTCATTTGAAAATAGGTATGTTGTTCTCAGGAATGTACAAATAAAAGAAAATAATTTATGTGCTTGGAACCTGATAATACATTCAATAAATGATAGCTTTTATTACCATGTGGAACAGACCTGTGTGGAAAAAATTCAAAAGGCAAGAAGGGAGTGCAAGCTAAGAGGTCAAAAGAAGGGAGCCCTCATAGGCTAGCAGCCTCCTTTGTGGGACCAAGGACATAGAGTTCTGTCAGTTGCACACACACACACACACACACACACACACACACACACACACACACGAGGTGGTGTTACTCACATTCATTATAGTTGAGCATAGTTACTATAATACAATAACTTTCCAGCAGAGGGCAGTCAAGTGTCCATATTCTAATTTGCCCAAAGGTCATTTACGGGCTGAGACTAATTTCCCATGGACCCTTCTGAGAATCTTTTAATAAAGCCATCTGTTTCTACTACCATAAATACACATACACATGGGAATACAATTCAGGAGGTTCAGGAACCCCCAAGGCCATCCATGCAAGCCCTCAAATAAAAAGCCCTGACCTAAGCAGTTTCTGAATATCTAGAATGCGTCTCTCATTCCCATCCCTCCACCCTTATTCCCAGTCTATTTATAACATAATTAACAAATATAATTTTGCTCCAGAGCCTAGGAATAGAACCGCTGCCATTGCTGTTATGAAAAGAATCCTTTCTTTCCTAAGCTTTTAAGTATCTTGGTTGGTTGTGAATTTATTTGGTTGTATTGCCTCTCCTTTTAACCCCTGTTTCTTACTGAAAGTGGAAATCTCTGCAAAATTTCATTTTGCCTGTGGAAGTTCAGAAGTCTGATCTTTGATGCTTCAGGTCTCATGAAAACACCTCATTTCTACCTATCTAAGCTATTGCTCATGAACCTGGTAAGAAAGAAGACACCCTGCCCTCAAAATTGGAAAATAATTCATCTCACTGACCTTCCAAATTAAAATGTATCATTTTTGGAGTATTTCATGCTTGTCTTCATGGTTTTGCCATTGGCAAGAAAAATTAGGTATAAGACAGTTTTTAGTTTACATTAAAGAGCATGCACATGGGTGAAATACAATTAGTATGTATTTCAGCAGCCAAAATTGCTGGAAAAGGGAACAGAAAGAGCATTGCTCACGGACTCATCTTGAAAAATGCACTATTGAATTTTCAAAATAATAGTATTTGCTGTCTAAAATTGTGAGACTGAAATATTAACTTACTATCTGCTTATTTTAGTATAATATGCAACATTAAAACTCAAATTCAGGTAGAAAGGAAAGGTTTTCCCCATTACAATGAAGACTTTTCTAATCACAAAATGAAGCTTCCATTGTGGCACTAGGTTCTCTGATCCAGTGTATAAATGCTGTCTCCTCTTCCTCTAATCCATACAGAGCCTTCATTTCTAAATGCAATGCTTAAAAAGAGATGCTACCTTTTCTAATCATCACGGTGATTATTGGTCAATGCAAAATCCAAAGAATCTCACTCACGAGAGAAGAAAATGAGTACCAGTTTCCTACCTTTCAATCCCTTTCCTTTTGAATGAGCCATTTCTCTTTCTGGGTTGCTGAAATCTTCAGTACCGGCCAACTCTTCCATAAGCAACCTTAAAGGGCTCTGGTGTATATAGGTGAGGGTGGTCCATTGCTATCAACTTCACCTGTAGTAGCTGTTTTGGATTTCTTTAGCTCTTGAGCTCACAAACTTCAAAACAAAATCATGCAGTGAGTGACTGAGGCACTTTTAACTTCTGGGCTGTTTGGGGTAAAGTACGTAGGAAATGTTTGGAATTGCTTCCTGATTCCCTTTAAGGTGTTAGAGACAAAATTTTTTGGACCGGCCCTGTTTACCACTTCACAGAGGTCACCAGTGATGCATTTGACAGAGCGGTGGGAAATTCCCTTTCCTCTTGTGAACTTCTGGGCAAGGCAGAGGCAGAACAGGTGACCGGATTGTCTAATCACTGCCATTTGGGTTGGTAATAAAATAATCACACACCAATTGATTATCACACTCAGGTGTGCATGTTTGAATTCCGAAGAGGGCAGAACCAGAACCAAAGATCCCAGCTTTTGTTAGATTTTTCAAGTAGAGCTGATGAATACTCTCTGTCAGGTTTTTATTTGGCCTTCTCACAGTACACTTCCAAGGGCTATTTTATTATATCTCGTATTTTGTAGTGATCTCTCAACACACGTGGCTGAGAAAGTTGAGTCCACCCCTCCCTTCTAACATTTGCTAGTTTATTTCCCGGAGAGCAAATTCTGGCTGCGTTTGAACTTCCCACCACAAGGTGGCAGCAGACACTAGGATTTATTCCCATCCTTCTCTGGTGCTTTGAGTTTTTCAGTCTGAACTTAACTAGAAGCTAAGAAGGAAAACTCTAGAAAAGTGTTGGGAGATACAAGGATTACTCTGTTTGCTGTGTTTGCGCTCATCAGTCTTCTGGAGCTGGCTTCTCAGACTTTCATGTGCACAGAAATTACCTGGGGATCTTATTAAAATGCAGATTTTAATGCAGTAGTTCTGCCTGATAAGGTCATTGGGCCAGAGAGCTCAACAAGATAAAAGTTACTTGCGTGAGGATCTGTCTGCTCCAGGCAGATGAATCAGCAGGTACCAAAGCCCTGAGGTGGTAGGAGTCTTATGTCTTTGAAAATTTACAAGATACTCAGGGTGGCTGCAGCAAAGAGATGGATATATCTGATGAGCTGGAGATATAGGCAGGGCCAAACCTGCTGGATCCTACAGAACAATTGAAAGATTTTGGTCTGGCTCTTTAGAATAATGGGAAGTAATTAGAGTTTTTGTTTTGTTTTGTTTTGTTTTGGCCGTGCAGCGCGGCATGCAGGATCTTAATTCCTCGACCAGGGATCAAATCCATGCCCCCTGCAGGAGCTAGTCAATACATATTTATTCTGGACAGTGAGGATCCAGCGTTGAACAAGACAACTGGAATCCTTGTGGAAGTTTGTAGATTTAACCACTGAACTGCCAGGGAAATCCCTATTAGGGTTTTTCAATCATTAAAATTTTAAAAATATAAAATTACAAATTTTTAATTGTGGTAAAATAGACATCATATAAAATTTAGCATTTTGAAGTGTACAGCTCAGTGGCAGGAAGTACATTCACACTGTTGTGCAACCATCACCACCACTGTCTCCAGAACTTTTTTTATCTTGCAAAACTGAAACTCTATGCCTATTAAACAATAACTCCTAATAACATTTCTGTCTCTATGAATTTTTTTTTACTGGAAAAAAATTATATTTTGGAAGAACGCACCACATAAGGTGACAGAATTCCAAAAATCAAATTACATGAAAATATACATCACAATTTCTTCATACAATAGGTGAGAAAAATCTGCTGTATAGAAGAGAGACAACGAACTAGGAAGGGCTAAGGAGAAGGATATGAGGGTAAACAGCATTTTTATTTTTTAAATTTTTAAAAATAAATTTATTTATTTATTTATTTGTTTTTGGGTCTTCGTTGCTGTGCACAGGCTTTCTCTAGTTGCGGCGAGCGCGTCGTTGCAGTGCTGAATTCAGGGCACTGTCTTATTCTTTCCTCTTTCCAAAGAAGTGTTTGAGAGTCTAGCCTTAGTCTACCTTAGCTAAGATCTTCACCATAAAGAAGAGGCCCAGTGAAATTCAAGGGCAGCAGAGAACTAATAAAAGAGAGGGAAAGAAGGAAAGATAGAAACACAGAGTTGAAGTAGGCCAGCCCAGTAAGGAGTATGATGACTTTTGTCTCTGAAGGTATTGTGACTTCGAGCACTGAGTAATTTCCTGGCACTGCAGGGTTAGATTGAAGTTGTATGGAATAATGTCATTTAGGAAACTATTTTTACTCACATTTCATGCATCATGTCTAATAAAACTTATAATGAGTTGATGTAAAAAGAAATCCTACGTTTCCCACGAGAGTAAATGGCAAATCTTTGTTAAAATAATGGCCAATAATCTAAATCACTTATCTCTTAAATACAGTGATCTGCTCCCTGGCTTAGTTTAGCCAAAGAGGCTTCTAATCAAACAGCAGTTGACTTCCACTTCAGAGCAGGTGAGTTGCTTGCCCAAGTGGTCACGTGACCAGTAAGAGACAGACCTGGGACGTAAGTCAAGGTCTGCTTAGTTCAAAAGTCCATTTCTGGGCTTCCGTGGTGGCGCAGTGGTTGAGAGTCCGCCTGCCGATGCGGGGGACACGGGTTCGTGCCCCGGTCCGGGAGGATCCCACATGCCGCGGAGCGGCTGGGCCCGTGAGCCATGGCCGCTGAGCCTGCGTGTGTCCGGAGCCGGTGCTCCGCCACGGGAGAGGCCACAGCAGTGAGAGGCCCGCGTACCGCAAAAAAAATTTAAAAATTAAATAAATAAATAAATAAATAAATAAAAATAAAAAGTCCATTTCTGATGTGGTCCCTCTTTTTTCTCCCCAGAACTAGTAGTAGTTTGGTGAGGGAGAGCCTTCTCAAAATTTGAAATTCTGAGGACTTTTACCTTTCCCAATTATTACCCCAAAGGACTTCACTCTGAATCATGAACTCATCTCTATCATTTAAGAATATGTGATTTGGGGCTTCCCTGGTGGCGCAGTGGTTGAGAATCTGCAAAAAAAAAAAAAAAAAAAGAATATGTGATTTGGATCCATCAAGTTTGGGGTTCAAATGCTGACTCTACCACTTATTAGCTGTGTAATTTTAGGCCAGTTGGACTTTCTGTGCCTTAGTTTTCTTATGTGTGACATGGAAGTGATAATAATACTCCCCCTTGCTCCAGAGCTATTGTGAGGATTAAATGAAAAAAAATCATATGAAAGAATGTCCTATAAATGGTCATTAATATTATTTATTATTCATTCAGCAAATACATATCAGGTACTCTTATTTAGTGTCCAAAATAGACACATTCCTTGCAGTTAAAGTTTGTGGTTTCCTGGGGAGTCACACAAGTGAAAGGAAATTAGAACACAATGTGTCCAATGTCATGATGATGTGACATGGAAACACTGAGAAGTATCTAATCCAACCTGGGCAGGTCAGGGCAGGCTTTCTGAAGGAAGTGGTATCTAAGAGAGAACAAAAGGATGGGTAGAATTTGGGGAAGCAAAAAGTATTTTAGAAACAATTTATATAATTGTCCAGAGATGATCAAGAGAAATGGAAAGCAGGTCAGGATAATTGGAACAGAGAATGTGAAGAGAGTTTCTCAAAGGTGATACAAGACTAGTGTATGCACAGCATGCTCCTGGTCCCCTCTGTGTTGTCCTCTCCTGCTCTTTTCTTACTGTGGATGGCCACTGCAATAATCTTTATGCTTTGTTGTACATTTTTTAAAATGGTTATATCACATGCTCTTAGTTTGGATTCTTCTGCAAGCAGAACCCAAGAGAAGGATTCCAGTGCAAGTAGATTTATTTGGGAGGTGATCCCAGAAAGCTCCACTAGGGGGATAATGAAATGAGAAGTGGAAGGCAGCTAATAAAAAGGCGCATAATCAAGCATGTAAGCCGTGAGGGCAACCGGAGCTCAATCCCACTGGGACTCGAGCATCCAATGCAGAAGCACATCTCGAGTTACCAAGGGTGAAGAGGTTGAGCTGTTTAACCACCAGGTCCCTGTTGGCCACCAGTGGAGGGCTGCATCCAGGGCCATGAACTCTCTGGCACTCTGGCTCTCCCTGAGCACAGGCCACGCTGCCACCCTGGCAGAGCTGGAAACGCTCTCAGTAAGAAGCCTTCTGCATGTAGAGGTGGGTATGGATGGAATGGGGGCAGGACACTTAGCATCTGTACACATTTATAAACAAGCTTGGAAACCAAAAAAAAAAAAAAAAAAAAAAGAAAAAGAAAGAAAAAGACCAGCCCTGTCTAGGAGATAGTTCTCCAGGGTCCCCTGCATTCCTATACATCTTGTGATCGAAGGTAATGGCTGCTTTGGGACCCCATTATGTATCAGTTGCTGGAAAAATCCTTGTGGGCATCAAGATGCACTTATTTTACAGGTGTCTATTGAGGACGTCCTCAGACACAGGGCAAGGCAGTGGGGCTCTCATGGAACATTGTCCTTGCCCTCATGGTGTTTACTGCTTCATAGGGAAATATACTAGTCAAGTAAATACTCACGGAAGTATAACATTGTAAGTGTAATAGGAGGCATGGAAAAGAGACCCAAGGGTCTGTGAGAGCACTTTAATGGGACATGTGACTTAGTCAGGCTTCCCTGAGGAAGAACTACATGAGAAGCAATCTTCAGAATGAATAGGAATTAAACAGAGAGAGAGAGAAAGGAGAACTCCAAGTAGCGAGAACAGCAAGTGCAAAGTCCCTGTGGCAAGAAAGAATATACTGAAAGAAGGGACTGAGAGGAGGCCCAAATGACAGGAGCTGAAGGGGGAGTAGAAAGAGAGACTAGACTCTAAAGGAGGTGGCGGTAGCAGTGGGTAGACCCTACAGTGTCTGCGAGCCATGTTAGAAAGTCTTGTTTACCATCCAGTATAATAAAGCTAATTTACCCCTCTGGGGCAAAGTTCAGGCAGGCTTACCTCTCATTTTACAAGATTTGGGTTTCCTAAGCTCAAGCTTCCTCAAATGTGATGCAAAGTCACTGCACGCATACCATTCACATGGACCCCTCTACATCACCCCCCATGGGACTCAGGAGCAAGGGGAACCATATGAACATGAAGCACATGTTGTTTGCTGTGCTGGGGGGGTAATAAAATCCTAAAGAGAAATGTGTGATTTCCACCAAAGAGCCTTACTTATTATGTAGGGGCATCTGCATTGGCTCCTGGCTTTAAGAGGCTCTGAAACCGAGAGGGTGAACGGATAGCTAAATGACCAGTTGTAGTGAATCAGGAGAGGCAGCATGAGAGAGTGGGTAAGAGTATGGACTGTGGAGCCAAACTGCCTGGGTTCAGATCCTGGTTTTGTATGTATCACTCTGGGTAAAGTGAATTAACTTGTCTGTTCTGATTTTTGTCATCTATAAAATATGGATTTGTCATTTATGAAATATGGATGAAAACAACAGGTGCCTCATAGGCACTATTAAATACATAAAGTGCTTGAATAGTGCTTGGTAGTCAGTCAGTTCTCTATCAGTGTTAGTTATGCTACTATAATGGTGATGTGGGCTAGACAGATGTTGACACAAAGAGCGGTCATAACTCAGGAGAAATCCAAACTGAGAAAGCTTGGGATAACCTTTGTCAAGGAGCTAACATTCCTTCTAGAGGTCTCAAGGGAAAGGGCATTACATCAGAGGAAACAGCATTAGCGAAAGCCTAGAAGTATAAAAATATGGCATTTCTTAAAGACCAAGTATTAGTATGGCTCGAAGAGTGTGAGGGAGGAAATGGCCAGAGGTGAGTCATGAAAAGGTAAGTGGAATCACATCCTGAAGGGGTCTGTGCATCTCAAGCCTTACCTCCCAGCTAGCAGTTTCCCTAATACACTGTCTCCTTGGCTTGAATTGTTTTGATCTCCTTTGCCTCCCATAGTTTAAGATTCAACCAGGCTTCCCCTTCTCCAGTTAGCCATCCTTGAAACCCACAGCCAGTGTTAGCTTCTTTTCCTCTGTGCATCAGTTAGCATTTTTCCAATTGAAAATAACAGGAACCCAACCCCAAATGACTTAAGACAAAAAAGAACTTCTTTAAAATATGAACTCTTTAAGAAAGTAGATCTAATATTACTTTAGGTGCAGCTTGATCCATGATTCAAACAATGTGAAGAGGACTTGGTTTCTCTCTGGTTTTCTCTATACGGTTACATTCTCAGGAAGACTCCCTCCACATGGCTGCAAGATGGCTACCAACAAATCCCAGGACTACATCTTCCAGGGTCATTTCCCAGCATTCCATTAAAAAGTCCTGAGATTCAATCTGATTGGATTGGTTTGGGTCATGTGTTCACTCTGAACCAACCACTAAGGCCAGTGGAATGAGATGCGATGATTGACTTAAAGTTGGGTTACTGCCTTTCACCTTGGTTGGGAGCACAGCCCCACTAAGACCAGTGGAGAAAGAGGTGGAATTGCAATGCAAGTTTGTACTAAAAATGGGACCGTTGAAGCAAGGATGAGAAAAGATTAGGTGGCAGACAACAAATGTCCACCACAGGCTTTACCACTCCTCTTATTACACGGCATTATCGTCCACTGTGCAGGTATTTATCTCCTCAACTAGATGGTGGGTTTCTTGAGGACAAGTGCCTGGTCTTAATTGATCTTTGTGTGCCCAGTGCCCAGTACCTGACACATAGTAGGTGCTCAGTCAAATTTCAGTGAGTGAATGAAAGTTTTGCTAAGTGGATTAGACTTTCTCCTGTAGAAACTGAAAAAGATCACCGAAAGTTGTAAGTAAATTCAGAATGAATATAAACAGTTTTGAGCTTAATAAAGATAGCTTTATGCCTAACAGACTGGCAAAGTTAATAGTTTGATAATGCCAGTATTATAAAGATGTGAGGAAATACACACGGTCAGACAGTGTTAGGGGAGATGCTGGTGACCCCCGAGGTTACTGCACAATTAGTTAAGTGGTTGCACCAGTCTCAATTTGTATATGGAGACACAGTGCATCCTCATCTTAATTTTTAAAATTCATTGTTTAGAATATAGTTGTTTACATGCTATTAAAATCTCCTAAAAGGAAAATAGATAAAATCCTGTGGGGTAATGCACAGGTTAGTGGACAGATTGCTGGCCCCAGTGCTATCATTAAATAGCTGTAGCATCTTGTGCAAGGTTTGGATCTACAGTTGTCACATCTGCAAAGTGGGATAATGGTACTGTATTCCTTCATAATTTCATCGGGTTGTTAGGAGGATCAAGTGATATAAAATACTCTGTAAAGCACAGTAAGCTGCTTTCAAAAAACAGCAAGCAGTTACTGTGGCTGAGGGGAGTGGTCACGTAGGAAGGACTGTAAATCTTTTTTTTTTTTTTTTTTTTTTGCGGTACGCGGGCCTCTCACTGTTGTGGCCTCTCCCGTTGCGGAGCACAGGCTCCGGACGCGCAGGCTCAGCGGCCATGGCTCACGGGCCCAGCCGCTCCGCGGCCTGTGGGATCTTCCCGGACCGGGGCACGAACCCACGTCCCCTGCATCGGCAGGCGGACGCTCAACCACTGCGCCACCAGGGAAGCCCAGGACTGTAAATCTTATGGGGAATGGCTAGGATTTTAGATGTATTCTCAGTAAGGTGGGGCATCATTTACCTACAGCTGCAACAAGGCTGTGTAACAAACCACCTCAAAATTCAGTGGCACACAACAGGAAGCATTTGTTTCTAGCTCATGTATCTGTGGGTTGGCCTGTGGTTAGCTGATCTAGCCTGGTTTGTCTCCAGGCTATATGTTGGGTTCAGGCTCTGTTTTTCCTGCCTCTCACCGTCCTTTAACACTGAGGACATGCCCAAGCCCAAATGTACATTTCAAGACCTATGTCTGCTAACATCCCACTGGTTAAAGCAAGTCGTATGTCCATGCCACGGTGTGGAGATACAGACACTGCTTCTAATGGAAGGAACTGTAAAATCACATGCCAAAGGACTTGAAGATAGGGAAGGGTAAAGAAGTAGGGACATTAAATCCACATCCCACATCTAAGAAAACTTTGGGGAATTTTGCAGAAAAGATATATGACTTGCTTACATTTTAAAAAGACTACTCTAGCTGCTGTAAGGAGAACAGACTAGAGGGAGGCAAAGGACATCCACTAGGTGGCTAATTGAATATCCTTGCCAAACCTTGGTATTGTCAGATTTTACATTTGCTTCCAACCTCAGTTAGGTGCAAAATGCTATCTAATGCTTGTTCTTAATTTGATTTTTGTTATAAGCCTAAACCTCAAAAGATGCAAAGATTGTTCAGTAGTTTTCTTATTGTTTTGTTTTGTTTTTGGTGAAAAAGTGAATCATAGCTGTGCTAAGCATAGGTTTTGTGGTCCAAAAAACCTAGGTTTGAATCACAGCCCCCCCGGTTAGTAGCAATGTGACCTTGGGAAAATTACTTTTCTGCACTTTGGTTTTCTTTTCTGTGTAAAGAGATTAATAATAATAATACCACCTCACTCAGGGATTGGTAAGAAGATCCCATGAGAAAATGTATGCAAAATGCCATTTAGTGCTTGGCCATAAGGAGCAATTAACACCATACATGTTATTATAATAAATATATTTATACTTCAATATTCAGTGCTAGTGTAGTTAAATTACAGAGAACAAAGAAAGATTGTCACATTACCATAATTATGTCATACACCAGCTTTAGATAGCTTTAGAAACATTTCAATCATGAAACAGTTTCATAGCATGGAAATAAATCTACAGATAAAGGCACAACTAAATGAGTTAATATGTTTTTACAACATCACTCTATAAAGGGGGATATACTGTTTTATGTGAGGTTTAGCATATCATTATCCTTTGTTGAACTTCCTTCCTTGCAGGATATATGCTTGTTTGGTTTGCAAAAGACTTGGGAGGGGTGACTGGGCAGGCAGTCGAACCAAAAAGAAAAAAAAAGAAAAAAAGAAAAGAAAAAAGAAAGACAGAAAAAAAAATCCAAAGCCAAACTAGTCTCCTGAAGAAACAATAACAAAGCTTGAAGTGACCTGATTATATAGATACATCAATGAAATGAGACAAGGTATGCTCCGGTTATGTAATCTTCAACTTGCTACCTGTCACTGGGTAATCTTAATGGGGTTGCACAGGCAGTACGGCAAAAGGAATTCAAGTTACCCTTTGGGTGTGCACCTTCTGTTCCTTGGACAGGAGTAATCAGCCAGAGGAAGACTTACACCATCTTCCTGTCTTCTTCCATTGTAAAGTGTAACGAATAGCATTTGCATTTTAAAAAATTTAGCAAGTATTTGTTGAAGAGCCTGATACTGTGGAAGGAGCTAGGGAGTAAGAAGGACACAGCTGCTGCCCCCGTGGGCTCCCGAAGCAGAGGAAACCACACCAGTAGGGCCGTCCTGAGTTTAGGGCTGTGTTTCTTGTGCAAGAGTCCCTGAGAACAAGACTGTGCTCAATTGCAGCTTGAAAATCCTATGTATCTCCAAATCAGGCTAAAGTATTAACTTATCAGGAAGCATCAGAGTTTGAGAAAAAGAAAACGGGTTGTAGAGTCAGGAAGACTTTTTAAATCTGGCTTTAAATCTTAGCTCTGTCACTTCTTAGCTGTGTTACTTCGGTCATCTAACTTCTGGGCCTCAGTTTCCTCATTGGTAGAATGAGGTCGCTGACAGCATTTGCTCCACGGGATAATTGTGAGAAGCTAAGAGATGAAGTGTCCAGCCTGTGATAAGTGTTTGGTAGAGGAGTGCTGTCAAATATGAATATATTACTGACTTCTCATGGTAGTGGGAGGAAAACACTCAGGGGTAACTGCCAGAGATGGTGTGGGTCAGTGCAAGAGCCCTGGGATTGACTGGCAGGGGTCGGGTTCAATTACTGCTTCTTCCAGCAGTGTGACTTTCCTAGCTGTATTATATAGTCCAAACTTCAGTTGCCTCTTCTGTGAAATGGGAGTAATAATGTTATCTTCCTTGTGAGTTTGTTTTGATGTTTAAATGATGTCAAAAGCTGAGAGCAATGCCTGGCACATAGAAAGTGCTCAATAAATGTTAGCCCTTGTTAGCATGAGGCTGGCAGGATGGCATGATGATCCTCTCTACTCAGGGTCGGTGATTCTCTTACTGAGAAGGCAGACACACTGGAAGTAAAACAGTGTGGTTAAGGGCATGGACTTTGGTGCAAAAAGCCTGAATTCACATCTTGCCTCTGTTCTTTGCTTGGTGACCTCTCTCTAAGCCTCAGTTACTTCATTTATAAACTGGGCATACTAATAGCACCAATAACACTGGGTCTTTTCTTTTTTTCAGGGTTAAATGAGTCAAATTAAACGTTTGCAGTTGGTACATTGTAAGTGCTTAGTACACGTAAGCTATTATTATTGCCTTAGAATCCATCATCATTATGGACAAGGGGTTCATGGTTTGACATAGAACATCCAAAGACAAGTGGCCAAACTTTCAGTGGGTTTTGCTACTCAATAAAATCTTTATTTTCTGTAACTTTACCAGTGAGAAAAGCTTTAGAAAAAAGAATTTCCCAACCCACCCATATCAGACCAGACATGGAAAGGACATTAGCAACAGAACATACAAGGCTTTCATGTGAGGGTGAAGAAATCCAAATGAGACACCTGAAGGGTCATGGCCAAAGTCTTGGAGCCATTTCATAGTGTACGTGGACTTGAACCCAGTTCCCTTGTTGTTCAACCTCAGGGGATCCCTGAAGAGAGCAGTTCAAAAACTAGTGTGAGGGATTTCCCGGGTGGCACAGTGGTTAAGAATCCTCCTGCCAATGCAGGGAACACGGGTTCAAGCCCTGGTCCGGGAAGATCCCACATGCCACGAAACAACTAAGCCCGTGAGCCACAACTATTGAGCCTGCGAGCCACAACTACTGAAGCCTGCGCACTTGGAGCCCGTGCTCCGCAACAAGAGAAGCCACCGCAATGAGAAGGCCGCGCACCGCAACGAAGAGTAGCCCCCGCTCGCCGCAGCTAGAGAAAGCCCACGCACAGCAACGAAGACCCAACGCAGCCAAAAATAAAAAATAAACACACAAATTTATTTTAAAAACCCCTGAAAACCAGTGTGAAACAATCATGGAAAACATAGAGTAAGAGATTTGGGGTGACTGAATGGGGGAGGAAAAAGACTCTCATGCTCCCTTTCTATCCATTTTTGGGGTGCTAGGCAGTCTAGGCTAATGATTAAGAGCAGAAGCATAAGTGTGACGTCAGATGGAGTCCAGAGCTATTGTTATTTCTGTCTGCGAAAACTTGGCTGAGTTGCTTAACTTCTACAAGCCTCAGTTTCTGCATCTGTAAAATGCACCCAATAATAGTACCCATAGCAAGGATAGAATGAGCTATTTGTAAAGTGCTTAGGATAAACTGTGACAAATTAGAGTAGGCGAAGGGATGTGATCAGCTTTGTCATTTGGAAGAATAACATGGAAAAGTGGGCTGGATGAAGGGGAAACCATTTGATTACAACATGCGTGAATTCTCTGTTCATGGAGGTTTTTAAGAAATCAGATCCCCTTGCTTCCATTTTTTATTTTTATTTTATTTTATTTTTAATATTTATTTATTTATTTGGCTGCACCGGGTCTTAGCTGCGGCATGGGGGATCTTTAGTTGCAGCATGTAGACATGCGGGATCTAGTTCCCTGACCAGGGATTGAACCCAGGCCCCCTGCATTGGGAGCACAGAGTCTTAACCACTGGACCACCAGGGAAGTCCCTGCTTCCAATTTTTAAATACAAGGTTTTTATTTCTTTTTTTTTAAAGTGCTGATTCATAGTGGGAATTATAGATCTAAAATATTCTGTCTACATCTTTAGGAAACCAGTCATTCATTCCATCATTGTGCATTTAAAAAAATTTTTCGTTATTCACCACTGGAGTACCCAAGCTGGACTTTGAGATGGTGGCTCTCTACTCCCTGATATTTTATGCCAAAGACGATCAAGGGGCAACAGCCTCACAGACCATTTTAATCCAGATTGCAGTTGTGAATGAGGCACCCATCTTCATCGGATCCCTTGCTCAAAGAGACCAAGGTACAGAGCTCTTCTCTTGGGGAAGAAAGGACCCTGTGGACATATGTATGTCGACATCATGCCCTGTGTCCTCTCATAGTGTCATGGTTATAAGAGTGATAAGGAGAATAATGATAACAAAAGTAATGATACATGACTGCCACTTACCGGGCACTATGTAGCAGGCACTATGCTAAAAGCGTCAGATGGATTAGTTTATTTAATGCTGAGAGCACTGGAGGTACGTTCTGTTTGCATTCCATTGTATAGATGAGTCACCAGGCTTAGAAAGGTGAAGTAACTTGCTCACTGTTAAGAATTATTCATCTATCTGTTTATTATGTACTAAAATTATTCCTTTATTTGTGTGATGATTTAGTGAACAGCATGTCTATGTCATTGAGTTAGATGTTTCATGAAGGCAGGGATCACGTCCTTTTTGTGCTCTCTCTTTCTCTCTTCCTCTCTCTCCCCATCCCTTTCTATTTGATTTTCACCACGTATGAATCTCTTTTTCTCACTCTCGTCTCATTTATTCTCAACTCTGCCTTTTTCTAGGTAGTCAAATATTTAACACCTACATGTGGATGATCCATGTTCTTTATTAAAAGCGTAAGCATTTGAGGCTTAGATGTTGGGATGGTCACTGACTAGGGACAGTTACTCATCCTGCCTGAGCCTCAGTGTCCCCAGTAGTTAAACTGAGATATTAGTCCCTTCTTGATGAAAGTCACCTGAGAGAGTGTGTTCACAGGCCAACCCTAGTGCCAGGCACACAGGAGGTGCTGAATACGTGTTCGTTTCCTTCCATTCCCTTTTCCAAGCAGAGGATAAACTCCTCAAGGGCAGATCCAGGTGAACTCATGCTCTTCTGACTTCCGAATCAGTGATCCCGGCGCCAGGTTGCTGGTGGACACGCCATGCACCTTTGCTTACGGGGTGGCCCAGCCAGTGTCCTGACTAGAGTCCAAGCAGGCTGTGGATGCCTTTGCTCCCCTTGGCAAAATGGTGCAGCAGCTTCTCCGGGGGTGGGTCCTTTCCTCCAGCACTAAGGGGTCTCCGTCTGCTCCAGTGTTCCTGATCCCTGAAGAGTGGTTTGACTAGTAAATATGCAAGTTTATGGTCCCCAATGTTTTAAAAATGGATAGAAAGAAGGCAAACTTAAGGAAAGGACAGACATTAATAATCAGACAATAATAGTACCCAACGACGTATTAGCTGTGTAACCTTGAGTTACTTACTCTGTCTAATCCTCAGTAAAATGGAAATAATAGTCACCAATGGTTTTGAGTGCTTAGCAGTTATAAGCACTCAGGAAATGTTCAATATTGTTATTATTTAAATTTATATACCTCTTTGCTCTATATCTGATACCTGATAGACACTTGATAAATGATGTCTATTATTATGATGATTAATGGGAATCACCCTATAAAAACATCTGTACAGAGCAAGCACAATGCATTAAGTTTTATCTAAGATCCAGGATTGAATGAGGAGTTTCTGGGCTTGTGATGGTGACACTCATTCAAGGACGTCTATTTTACATTTTCTGGCAGTTACTGAGATTGCTATCCTAGAAGACACTGCCCCTGGCACAGTCATTTACAGAGCAGCGGCCAAGGATCCAGAGGATGCTGTTTTCGAGGTAATTTATGGTTTGGGGCAGAGACTATCAGTGCCTGGTGGTTTTATGTGTGACTGTGTTCACAAGTAGAGCCATGGAGATAACTAGATCAATTATGCCCACAATTCATGTTCCAAACATAACTTTTGCCTCAATTATGAGGACATTTCAGGTGAAAATGAAAGAAGGCTGGGTTGTCTGAGTAATTTCTTCCCTTCTGGTGCATTTCACTGTGTGCAGGCAGGCCCAGCCTAATCCTTACGTAACTTTTGTCCAAAGATGCCAAGCATTTCATTTCATTCTTGGGGATTTGGGCTACACATGCTGTTGCGAAACAGTACAACTTCCTGGCAGAATTAACTTGTATTTCAAAGCACTAGGTCTGGTCCTCAGGCTTGATAATGCCCCAAGAATGAGCTTATTTAGAATAGGTGTCCTCTAGGTATAGATACCATGGGAGGGCGGGTGAAACTGTGGATCTTGTGCCAAGAGGCTTGGATTTAAGTCCCAACTTTACTGCTCTAAGTCTTTTACATGCCTGCTTCTCTGCTTCAGCTGTAAGATTGGGAAAATGATATCTGCTTTGTCTTCTCTCATACTGCTTTCTGTCATGTTATAATGGACTTAAAAGTAGTTTTTCAAGTGTAAAATATCTTGCAAATGACAGGATTTATATTACTGTCTTAATTTTTGATGTCATATGGAATCGTTATGACATTATTAGGCTGTAACACTTTTAGCTAATGGATTGATAGACAAGAATATCATGGCCTTACATTTTTAATGTTGTATGACTTTTCTAAATTGGTGAAAAATCAGAGAATTGTTCATGCTGATGCTGTACTTTCAACATTTACAATTTACTGGTAATGCTACTGGGTCCTTATCCAAGGCAACTTGACTTTTACAAAATTTTCTTTAAACAATAAATGGCCACTAATATCTGAGGCATTGTCCATATGGTTTTTTAAGGTATTGAATACACTCAAGTAATTACACGAATGAACACTGCTGTTGTCAAGTCCCCCCCCTCCATTTGTCTTATCCTCCTCCCAAGAGCACAATACCACATCCAGGATGGGACTGGAAAGGTCACAGCTTCCTTTACAACATGCAATTAAGCCACCTAATCATGCATATTGCTCCAAATCAACCTATTCAAGATTATAGTGTTGAGTCCAGCACTGAGCAACTCCAGCCACATGGGCACCAGATATCATATTGCAATTGCTGCCCTGGTGTTCTGCATGGCAGGTCACCCACCATGTTGACATTTTAGTGTGGAAAACACATCACAGTCCAATAGGGCTTAGCTGTGACTTTAATATGCAATCACAGTGACTTACTAGCCAATTAATGCAAGTAATTCATTTCAAATGAAAGACTCCCAAATGCTTGGTGATAGAGATTAAATGCTTTTGGCCCTGACCCTATACTTTTCTCAGAAGACAATTGGTTGCTGGGCCATATTTGGAAGTCTCATGCAATGTTCTTTGTGAATTTTACCAAACATGGAATGACATTTCAGTGTTGATATAGGCCATGGAAACTTACACTTAGATCCACTCCTACACACATCCTTCTAAACAGGAGATCAGACCAGATGTGTTACTCAAGTATTCATGACTGGGCAACAACTTTCATTTGCATTTGACTTCACATCGATTCAGAGAAAAACTGGTTCTAATCTGGGAAAGAGCTTACCACTCTTTTGGAGTCTGGTGTATGATGATAATAATAATGACATTAATAACTGTTAAGTGTTTATCAGGTGACAGGCATATACCTTATATCATTGAATCCCTATGTTAATCCCTGAAGCAGGGCTTCCCTGGTGGCGCAGTGGTTGGGAGTCCGCCTGCCGATGCAGGGGACACGGGTTCGTGCCCCGGTCCGGGAAGATCCCACATGCAGCGGAGCGGCTGGGCCACGGCCGCTGAGCCTGTGCGTCCGGAGCCTGCGCCCCGCAACGGGAGAGGCCACAGCAGTGAGAGGCCCGCATACCGAAAAAAAAAAAAAAAATCCCTGAAGCAGATACTACTGTCTATTATGATATTAAGTAATGGATCAATAAGCTAATGTATTATGCCTTTAATTTATAGATGAGCGCCATTAGGCTAATAGGATTAAGCAATTTGCTTAAAAAATAATTAGTGTAGTTGAAATTCATACCCATGTTCCTTTTGCTCTAAAGCCAGTGTGTTTCTTCTCATACTACCAAAACCATACCAAAGTGTATTCCACCAAACACAAGTCCCACCAGATGCTCCAAGAGAAAAATAAAACATCCTATGATCAAATGATTTAGGGAAATGATGTCTACTTGTCTCCTCTGAATTCGCAATACCCAGCGTTATTAAATTCCCTAAAGAGTTCTCTAATGGAGAGATGTTTGTTTAATCCGATTTGTTGTAATTATTGGTCCATAGCACTTTCTATTTTTTATTTTTTTAATTTTTTTTGGCGGTACACGGGCCTTTCACTCTTGGGGCCTCTCCCGTTGCGGAGCACGGGCTCCAGACGCGCAGGCTCAGCGGCCATGGCTCACGGGCCCAGCCGCTCCGCGGCATGTGGGATCTTCCCGGACCGGGGCACGAACCCGTGTCCCCTGCATCGGCAGGAGGACTCTCAACCACTGCGCCACCAGGGAAGCCCCATAGCACTTTTTAAATGAAATGTAACACCTGTTAATTTTTCATGTAATGCCTATTGAGCATCCCACAGGGTAGAAAGATTATACTAGATGCTGCTGTAAGATTGATAAAACATGACATATCTCTGGGGTTGTTATAATGATGAAAGATGAAATTCTAGATGAAGACCTGGCCCACAATAATTAATGTAACACGAGTGGATTTTTATATATCTAGACTCACTACGTTCCAGGACTAAGATTTTTCATGCCGTACCACCATTGCTACTGTACATGTTCAAAGATCCCTGAAACTCTGGTTCATGGATTGTTCTTAGAGATAGAAAAAGTAAGACCTCTTATCCTGAACGAGCTGAAAATCAAAGACTTTTCTTGGACCCATCAGGAGAAACCAGCCCTCCAAAATGTGGATAGACTGGTGAATCCCGAGAGTCACAGCCACTTTCTGCTTACTTGGAGCACAAACTGCTAGCGCCCTGAGCAGGTCTAAAGACTTATCATGGTAATTCTGATGAATTGCTGGAGGCTGAAGGTGGACTACCATGAGACAAAGTGCTGGGTGCCACAGTCTTAGGTGGACCCCACACTTTCATAGTTTTTACCACCAGGAACTCCATTAATTAGGTTTTCACAGTGAAGATTCAAAAAATATCGCCTGTGTCTTGGGGAGAGCGAGAGAGAGAGAGAAAAGAATCATTGTGAAATAAACCCAGACCTTTTTCCTAACAAAGCCTACTCTCTTGGAGAAAAGAATTTTCCTGAACCTTATCTCATCTGGATACACACACATACACACATGCCCTTAGGCAAATCATATTCAGAGTTCAGAAACCCAAAGACAAAGAGAAAATCTTGATAGAAGCCACAGGAAAATGAACACTATACCTGTAGAGGAGCAAAGATAAGAAATATATCAGACTTCTTGTTAGAAACCTTGCAAGCAAAAAGAGAGTGGAGTGAAATATTGTAAATGATCAAAGGAAAGAAAAAATCAACAAGAAGTCTATATCCAGTGAAATTGTCCTTCAAAAGCTAAGGAGGAATAAAGACTTTTTTTTTTTTTTTTTTTAGGAATAAAGACTTTTTCAGCCAGACACAAACTGAGGAAATTGATTACCAGCATAATTGACCTGCAAGAAATGTCAAAGGAAGTTCATCAGTAAGAAGGAAAATTATATAGGGAAAAAACTTGGATCTACATAAAGAAAGGAAAAGCATGAGAGAAGAAAGAAATAAAGGTAAAAATTTTTTCTATGTTTAGTTCACTAAAAGATAATTTTATTTATTAGTAACAATGTAGTAGAAGATTATAGCATATTGTTAAGTGAAATGAAAGTCAGCAGTATCACAAGCAACAGGAGAGAGGGATTGGGAAAACCCTGGTATAAGCTACCTATACTGTTATTGTTGCAGTCTCTAGAAAGCAATATAGTGTTATGTGAAGTTACGTTTAGGTTAGTTAAAAATGTACATTAGAAATTGAGGCAATAACAAAAAAAATTAAGAAGTGAAACTGATATGCTAATAAAGAAGACAAAATGGAATCACATAAAATGTTCAGTTAAAACAAAGGGAAAAAACAAAGGACAATTGCAATGAATAGAAAACAGTTACAAATGTGGTAGATATGAATTCAACTAATACAAATGGTCCAAATGCATCAATTCAAAGACAGAGATTGTCAGAGTGGATGAAGACAAAAACAAAAACAAGGCCCAACTATATAATGTCTGTAAGAAACATCCTTTAAATATAAAAACACCAATAGGCTCAAAGTAAAGGGGTAGAAAAATAAATACCATGTTAACAGCAATTCCTGGAAAGCTGGAGTAGCTATATTAATTTCAAACAGAAAGTGGGGAGTAGGCAGCTAGGGGATTTCCAGAAAGGGCAAGTCAGCAATATCTGGGGTCCATCTAGGGATGATTAAAAAATAGCTGCAGATAGAAGATCCCCCTTCTTTCCCACCCCATAGTACTGAAATCCCTGGATGACTTGATGCTGACCCTACTCCTCCCCACAGTGTCTTTCCAATGCTTCCCGGGGTCTCTACTGTACCCCAACTCTCCATGTCACACCCCATCCATATTACCAACCCCTCCCCCCACGTGACCATCTTAACCTTCCTGGTTCCATGGTAGTGGGAGTAGTGGTGGTAAGGGGGTTGCATGTGGCTTTCTCTATTATCTATTACATAGAGAGGCAGTTTTAGAAATCTATGTACCTTGTCTCAATTCAATTTTGTTTTAAGAATCCTACTTCCTGGGGAAGTATAGATGCCTCTGACTGTCATGAACAAGAAGTAGCAGGGAGAGAGGTATCTTGCTCAACATGTATTCTGTCTTTTCCTTTCTTCATGGTGAAATAAACTTATTCCCTCAAAGTTAGTTTTCAGAGTACTATGTTGTGCCTTATTGTGTCTATCAAAACTGTTAATTAGCAGCTTGTAAAAATAAGCCCTGGCTTTGAGGACAAGAAATGGCATGACAGTGGGAGAGATGAGAGTAGGGTTGAGGGTGAGAAGGATGAAAGTTAGATAAAATGGGACTATTTTCATGAAATAAGATTTAATCACTCTATTTCAAGGTAAAATATCTCATACAAGGTATTCCAAAGTTAGTGACAAATCTTAGAATATAGATCTTGGATATATATTGTCATTTCATTAATAAACTTTTACTTTCTTTTGGGCATTATGTAATAGGGTGAGGAAATAATCAGCTAACTAAACCAGCATACTAATAACTTGCTGGAAAGATTTTTTTTTTAATTCCAATAAAGAATTTCTGGAAGTTTCATGGTAGCCCTTTAAAGAGAAAAGATATACCATTTAATGACAAAAAGAAATCTGTTTCTATGGTTTTATTATTTTTCCCTCTTTGATAAAATATGTACAATGAATCATTGCAGCCCACAGATTTTATATGGAAATAAATAATATTTTCCATTCAGTCAAGTATATTGACTGAAAGCTGACGATGATCAGATTTTTATGGTAAAGTGCTATTTGGATCTTCTAAGAGGCATAATTATTGATGGAATCATCAAAAGACTCAACAGTTATACTGCAGTAGAGCTTATAATTATGGACCTGAGGATTTTAATTATATACTCCTATGTTATAACTCAGCTGTAAAAACAAACATTAAAGGGAGAAAAAGATCAGTCTATTGAGTTAGAAACCAGAATATGTAAATTTTGCTTTTTAATTTGGGGTGGCAATTCTGGTTTGAATGGCCTGTTCTTAAGTATAATCATTTTAGGGAAAAGGCCCATGTTTCCTTTGGATAGCATCTACACTTTCAATTTTTTAAGTTTCATTTGTGTGTGGGGGCATTCCTACAACTCAATAGCAAAAAACCCCCTAATGACCCAATTTAAAAATGGGCTAAGGACTTGAACAGACCTTTTTCCAAAGACATACAATGGCCAGAAGTCTATAAAAAATGCTCAATGTCACTAATCATCAGGGAAATGCAAATCAAAAACACAAAGAGTTATCATCTTATAAGGGTCAGTACGGCTGTTAGAAAAAAAACCAACAACAACCAACCAAACAAAAACAAAGACAGCAAGTACTGGCAAGGATGTGGAGAAACTGGAAAGCTTGTATACTGTTGATCCGGATGCACACTGGTGCAGCCACTATGTAAAACAGTATGGAGGTTCCTCAAAACATTAAAAGTAAACTACACGTGATTTAGCAATCTCACTTCTGGCTATGTATCCAAAAGATTTATTTCTGAGTGGCTCCAATGGCCTGGTCTTCTACCCTAACCTCACCTTAAAATTTCATCTCTTTGTGACACCCAGAGAAAGGGGGGAAAGGGTTAAATCCTACAGTATGACATTCTTGTCAAGTTCTGGCATGTGATGAAATATATGGTTTTGGCATATACTACCTAAATGAATTTGAGAATTGAGATAATTTTCTGGGTTATTCAAGCTAAAGAACAATTTTGCTTAGAATAGTATATAATTGGGGAAAAAAGTGATTTTAAGAAAAACTTTAATTACCTAGAAAAAAAATCTTTAATTCTCCACACGAAAGGAAGATGTTTGGAGAAAACCACCGTCATATTTTTAATAAATATTTCTTTGGAGTATTTACTTTGTAATTACATTACTCGCACCATCCTCCACAAGATGGCATATGCAAGTTTGTAACATACATTAGCCAGTAGTCAACGCTCTTGCTAAATGATCTTGTAACAAACAATTACACTGACTCACATCACACAAGTGATTTTTTTGGCCTTACAAATTGCAAGTATATACATTCAAGCAATGTTTTCAATAGGTAAAGACCATTGCCTTTCAGAGATGCACATCAAAATGTAATTATTTGAAAAACGTGTGAATAGAAATCAGTAATTTAAGTCTATTCATACAAGGCAATGGAAGATTTGGCCATGACTAGCCTATTCAAAGTCCACATTGTATTGAAGTTTCGAGAAAAGACAAAACAAACAAAAGTGTTCTGCTGTTCATGCTTGAAAAGACATTTTTATGAGACTGAGAAAGGAATTATAAATAAAATATTTGGGTTTTGGAGGATTTATTTCGTTCTTTTAAAGTATGCCTGAAAACATTTCCTGGGACAGCTGGGAAGCAGCATGTCGATTTATCTGAATATTGCTGTGGTTCTTTACCTTTGCGGCAATAATATAGTCACTTGGGATGCCTTAATAAAACACAGATGCCAGGTTCCCTGCTCAGACTAAATCAGAATCGCTGGATGTGGGATCCAGGCTTCAGTGTTTTTAAAAACTTGCCCAGGCAATCTAGCGATATCTTAGATATCAAAGTTCTCTGAGAGTACCTACTGTGATTTGCTTGTGGCAGGCATCACTAATCGAACGTGACACTTTTCCAACCGGAGCTCACGGTCTTTCTCAGTAAAATGCTCTGGGTAGCCCTTACCACTCAATTCAGAGTTGAAATGAATCCTACTTGCTCTCAGAATTATCAAAGAATATGGGACAGTGAACTGTTCCGTGGAAGGTGATGGGTTTCTTAATATGGTAACTATCTCTGCTCTCTAGCCTGAGTCAGCCGAGCAATCGTTTTCAGCTGCTTGTAACGGAGGACGTTTTAGAGACCGTACGGGATAATATCCATACTCTTCCCAGATCTCCTTGGATACCTTTGTACCTTTTCTGTGTGATGCTCCCCGCTTCCTTCGGCCAACTTCAATGTGTTTTTGCTTCCTTCAGCAAGAGGAGGACTGTCCTTGGACTTTTCTTGCACTTCCAAGGGCAGGAAGCACCTGGGAATTTCCATCTCTCTGGGGTAGCCCTTAACCACTGAATGAGGGGTGCAAGGCTAGGAAAGCCCCATCTCCTTTTCTTTGAGTGGGCAAAACTCAGAGGCATGAGGTCCCCTCCACAGCTTCCCTGTGGCGTCAGGCTGAAACTGCTTCTGTGGGCTTTGGAGGTAGCTATTTGCTTGGCTTCCTCCCCTTCTCTGTCCTGTTTCCCCAACTTTCACCTTAGTCTTCCGGGAGTACTTAATGAATAAATCTCTTGCACAGAAATTTTCACCTCTGGATCAGTTGCTGGGGAATCCCTAAGACAGAGGCTAAAATGTAAGGCCACTGGACTCTAGGAGCATCTATATAAACCGTTCTTTAAATCATGCAGAGTTAACCCATCTGGTGGAAACCTGTGAAAGACCGTGTGTGGTAACTAACTCTGCTTTCTAGTACAGTTGGCCCAACAATTGTTTTCAGCTGCTGTAACAAAGGAAGTTCTAGAGACAGTATGAGATAATATCCATGCTCTTCCCAGATCCCCTTGGATACCTTTGTACCTTTCAGTGCATGAAAAATGTGGGACCTAAATAGACTACTGATGTGTGAGAAGAGGTAGGATGTGCTGTATCAATAGATCTCAGACGTGACTGCACCGTGAAGATATCCAAAGAGTTTTGAAAAATACTGATGCCCAGGTGACACCCCCCCCGCCCCCGCCCAGAGATTCTGATTTCATTAATCTGGGATGTGGTCTGAACATTGGCATGTTTAAAGTTCCCCAAGTGAATCTGCTGTACAGCCAAGGTTGACAATCACTCTAAAAGAACCAACTTTAGGGTACCTAAAAGTCACTCTTGTCAGCCTGCTAAAAATTTACACCCCCAGGCCTCCCTGCCCCAGGTATTCTGAATCAAGTAGGTCTGCGTATCTAATAAACATTTATGGAAATTTCTTCTGTGTATAAAAGTAGAGAGAACAGTGTAATGAATTCCCACTGAATCCCAGCTTTAACAGTTAACTCGTGGATGAAGGTTCTTAATGTGTAGGTGGTCCTTGAGCCACAGGCCGAGAAACATTGCAAGATGGTTTGTAAAGTTAGCTTTTCAGATGCTGTAACTGCTACCAGGTGTATAATAAATACCTGGGCAAGTCCACTGGGAACATCTGGCTCGGTCAGGGATGGCAGATCTGTTTCAACTTGCATACCCTCTCTGATGGATAGAGAAGGATTCTGAGGCAGAGTCTAGGTTCAACCAGCAAAGATACCATGATCAGCACTTCATTAAAGGTCTGTAACTTTAGCTAGCCACTGGGACAAAGTGTTAGACATGGTTAATAAGGCTTTGTTCTAGAAAGAATGAGGGCTCTAATATTCCAGTGTAAGCGTATAGGTAGCAAACTATTCCTATTGTTTATAAAGTGAATGTAACAGAGTGCTCTAATAGGACTGAAATGCAAGGTTATACTAACATAATTAATGTTTAGTCTAGAATCATATCCTTCTTTATACTTTGAAAATATTTTCTTGAGAATGTATCTCTCCTATAAAAAGGTTTTGTAGGTGATCTGTGATTAGCCAGTATTTGTGCTTTAAAAACATCACAGAATGTCTTGTTATGAAAACATTTAGATCATACTTCTGTACTAATTTCCTTCAAGAAAATATTACCTTGGGACAAACTACTAAGTTCACACAGTATTTCAGCAAAGAGTTCAGATTCTAATGTCAGCTAGCCCAGGATAAAGTTTAGGCTTTGCCACTTTCTGGCCTTGTGAACTTCAGCAAATCACTTAACCACTCTGTGCCGCAGTTTATGTGTAATGATGTTAATAATAGGATATACCTTGGGGCTGTTATGAAGATTAAATAAGGTCCTACATGCAGAGGGCTTAGAATAGTGCTTGACAGAGTGTACTCAATAATAGTAGATAATGTTAGCGGTCTTCTTTCATAATAAACTGGGTTTTTCTTTTATCTTTCTGCCTACTCTTATTTTCTTTCCTGGTTCATCCTCCTCTGTTGTACCGTCAAATGTTAAAAGTTTTTCTGGGCTTCATCTGAGTCTTCCCTTGCCTTCTTTTCCTTTCCCTCCCTTACTTACTGTCCTCTGTAAACAGTAACATTAAGTTACTGTCACTCTGTCTTCAGCCACGTAGATCTCTAATCCCCACCCTAAACATTTAAAAACAAGTTTAAATGTAATGTTTTAAAAATAGAAATATATACTGCCTTTCCCCCGTGGAGACAGTCTCCCATGAGATGGCCAGTATAACATAATGGTTCTGGAGTCAGAAAGACCTGGGTTTGAGGTTCAGCTTAACCACTGACAAGTTATATGTTCTTGGACCATTTCCTTGACCTTTGTAAGCCTCAGCTTCCTCACCTGTAAGATGGGGCTTAGAAGAGTACCAATCTGTTAGCATCATCTTAAGGATTAAATGAGATAGTTCAGGAAAAAATGTTTAGCACAGAATCTGGGTCACAGTAACGGGTAGCCATCACATTTGTTTTTATGAACACAGAAAAATCCAGAAGAATCCTGTCACTGCTCCTGAAGCACGGAGGCCCTAACTCTCTTTGCTGGGGTTGGCCTGCAGTTTGGGCTCTGGCATTTCTAATTCCTGAGCTTCTCTGAGAGCAAATAGTCATGAACAAGCCTTTCAGAGAAGGGAATAAACTGGATTTTGAAGGTAAGTCCATCCAGAAGGACATAAAGCTCTCCTTGCCATACTTCGCCCCCATGAGATGTTGTCATAATTCTGAACCTGGGATGAGACTGCCATTGTTATTCTTATGGCTGAGATACTTCTCTACTAGTTGATGGTGTTGTTATAGATAAAATGGGGAAAAATGAAGCTAAGGTGCCTGGTCCCACAGGGAGTTAATTTCTCATCCCTTGGACTAACTTCCTGTCCTGGAGATCGTTCATTTTGGTGGCTTTCCCAGTGATGGCCCTGGCTGCCTAGCAACCGTCAGCTCCAACCTTCTCCGAACAATGGCAGGAGTTGTTCATAAAAGTGCCATCAATTTTTTTAAAGACCATTTCATTTTATGAAAAGTTAAACCTCATAAAAATACAGCTTCCCACTATATGTTGTTCCCAAACAATTGTTGACAACTCTGTAATGTAGAAATTGAATTGAGAACTGCCAATTCTTGAGTGGTTACACAGATAAATGTGGGTGTCTTTTAACTAATCATGTATTTTTACATATAACCATTACATATAACCAGTGCTACTCTCAAGTAATGTAACTACCAGCCATCCTTCGTCCTTCCACCATGAAATAGGCATCATTATTCCTCTGTTTGCCCAAAAGTAAGTATTGATTTTCCTGCAGTTCCTGAATGCTAATTTCTACAACATTGTTCTACAGAAAAAGCAGAACTCAATTCCATCTTATTTTTATGTGTAGAAATGGATGGTATGAATTTAAATTAATCAGAACACTGTGATTCATCAGAAAATCAATAAATTAAAAGGTCACAAATGTCTCCAAATGATTTTTAGGCAGCTTTGCAATCCTTCTGGGTTTAGTCTTCTCTATTAAATTATCTCTGGGTCTACACAATTATTAAGCCAGTAGTGCTTGGTATAATTAACTCCTGATATTAATCCTCCCATGGATTTTTTTTTGCCCCAGCTTTTTCTAATCGTTTGATTCTTACCTATTCTAGAAACCTTGACCACACCTACCCTCGTCGGCAAAAAACAAAAACAAAACAAAACAAAGAAAGCATTTTTCTTGGGGATGCGGTGTGGTGAGCAAAGAGGCATTATGAAAAGCTCAGCTCTCAGACTGGAGGCAAGCCCCTTGAATTTTCTAAGCCTCAGAATTCCTATCTGTGAAATGGGGAATAATATCAGTATCTATGGCAGAGTTGTGATCATTAAAAGACAACGTATTTGAAGCATTTAACAGAAAACTAGAAGACAGTATAAATGAAAGTCAAAGAAAAAAACAACTTAATAAAGGATTGCCTGTACCTACACACATAAAATGAGATGAACAGACATCCCAATATTTCCGTTTTCCCCTTCCACAGCTCTCTGTCCCCCACGTCCCCCCCCCCACAAAAAGTGTACCTTCAGCACCACCAAATGAACACAAAATAATCTCTTAAGTTCTCATTAGACAATCATCATGTTTTTCTAAATGTAACTCCTTTTTAATTTTAGCTTTGGTTGGAGTGTGAAAAATATTCAGATAACATAGGGAATGTATTGTATTAGGAAAATCTATTTTTAATATTTAAGGGCAAATGATCTGGCTTGAAGTCAGTTGAATGGAGTACAATTTCATCATCCTCATCATCACTGGCAAACATTTAAGGAGGATCTTCTCATGTGGGGTGGGGGGGAGGGAGGGGGGTGGCCCAGAGCGCAAAGAGATTTCAGTCCTGGTTCTTGGAGGTGGGCGTAACTTAGCTATGTCAATGTCTCTGCAATATTTTCCTTTCTCTTTCCTGTCCAATAAACAGTACTTCCTTTCCCCGGACAGTCGACAGCATTGGAACAATTTCTACATCAGCAGTTTTTGATTTTGAGAGCAAAGCTAGAAGGTAAATACTGCTACTGGCTTTTCATTTACTCAAAATGCCTGCCCTTTGGTTCATATTTCCCTTTTCAAGAGTATTTCACCCCATCTGGCCTTAATGTGCTCCCAAATGAGGATGCTTTTGGCATTGCCTTAGATATGAAATCATCATCTAAACTGTAATTGCACAATTACTGGTTTAGGTATAGATGTGGCTATTTTGGCCTTTCTCTGAATCATCCACTTTCTTCAGATCTAAGCATCAAGGTGATTTCAGTGATGGCGTTTGTGACCTGCCATAGAAGGCGGTGGGGACTTCCCTCTAGATGGCTGGGACACAGAATTCATTTACAATGTAATCCAGCAGCTTTGAGAAGTTAATGGACTGACAGTTTCTCCTTATTTCCTCCATATCTGCCAAAGGGGATTGGTTCATAGTTATTATTTCTATTTGTATAATGTTTTTTACGACCACCCTTTTCAGTCTCTTGTTCTGCATCAACGTGCTCTACAGGAAAACAAAATGGACCTTTAAACCATTCCAATTAGCTTGCTCCTGAATCTCTTAAGGACATTCTTCCTGATTATGAAAGTTGAGCGTGGGATATATCCTGTCTTAGCATCTTCAGTAAAACAGATTGAGGGTTCAAAAATGGGATGTGACGGAACTCAGCAGGAGAAGAACACTCTTGAATTTGTATTATCATTATATATTTGGGAGGTAGAAATTGCCAAAATCGTTATCCGTTTCCCCTTACGCTCAAAATCCTCTGCCCCCATGTTTATCTGACCGCATAAATAGCTCTGGGAATAATGGATAATGTCCGTAACTGTTTTCTTTTTTTCTTTTGTTGGCCTGGCATAATCATGGAAAAATGATTATGTGTATTCAAGATATTTACAAATCTTAAATTTGTTAACAAATTGGAGTAAAACTTATTAATGAGAGTTTAAGAAATTAACTTTTTTTCTTGAGAAGTGAAAACTAAAGCTTTCCTTTTTTTTAGCATCTTTGAAATCAGAGGAGCTGCCACTGAAAGACTGAAGCTCTGTTTGAAGAATTTGAATAAATAATGCTTTGGCTAAAATTTTGCAGTGGATTTTCACTAAAACTTTACAGAGAGCACACTACTCCTTCATTTTCCTAACTCCAGAGTTTCCAGAGTCACTGAGCAGACCTATAAATGAGAGGAAAGGAACTTTTGGAATGCCTCATTGGCAAGGGAATCTTATCAATTCCCTCTCTTTAACGGAGATATAGGGGCCTTGAAAGCACTTGTTCAAATCCATATGAAAGAGTTAGCAAGGCTCATTTCTTCCTTATTCCTTTGCAGTCGACTCTTCAGCATCCAGCTGGACCACATGTAACCCTGCCCACACCTTATTCCTTCTCTCCTTGTGGTTAAAACTTCCCAGAATTATGAAAGAAACGTCTTTATTCTCAAAAGTGGATTGGCTTTATGATTTTTGTCAAGAGTTGTCTCCTAAATAATCACCTTTTTGTAAGAGAGGTTTTAAAATAGGAGGAAAATTGAGAACTGATTTGATTTTTAGGATAAATAGAAGGAAAACAATTCTGGTCTCGATTGTCAGCATATTTCAAGTTCAAATAGATTTTTTTTTTTCTGGAAAGGTGACCAACCGTCCTGGTTTGCCTGAGAAGTTTCTCTGATGTGTGTGGGACTTTCAGTGCTAGGCTGGATAGTCCTGGGCAAATTGGGACCATTGGTGACTCTGGGACACAGTTTATGGGTGTGAACATTCATCTTTCCATGAGGATATATTCCGTACTTTCATTCTTCAAACCCATAAATATCTCTGCTGAGAGAAAAACCCTTTAATCATCTAACCGGCCTAATATTTCCCCATTGTCATTACGTTACTTTGAAGTGTTTTTAACACCTTCTCCTTTGCGTTTGTCAATCAGTTTTCCATACTGAAAAGTCAATGTTTAAAGGTAAGAACCCATACCCATAGCTTTGTTTGCTCTACCACTCTAAGGAATTCCCTTCGATTTTGTATGATTGATGGGGATTAACAGACTTTTCTAAGTTTCTGCCTGTCTTTTCAATGGTTTTGACTAATATGGTTCCTAACAGAGTGTTAGCCATTTCCAACTGTTAAAACAACTTGTTTGACTGACATTTTAACTAAATGAATCAATTGTTTTCGCTGGTCAGTTAAAGCCCAATAGATTCTATTTCTGTGAAAGTCTGTCAGTTATTATAAAATCTTAGCTGTCTTTCCTGTGGCTGCCCTTTCAGTTTCTCACTAGTTATTAAAGTGATTGATCCCGGAGGACTGTTTACTGCTGGGAATCTAAAGATTTTCCTCGTCAATGTCAACAATAAGGACCCCATTCTTACCTGCAGGTAAGGAAATAAAACGTATTCTTCTAATTTGGCCTTGAAAATTGAATATGAAAATGTAGTTTCTGAAATTCATTAGTGAAATTTCCATTAGAATGAAATGGTTTCTTTTTTACTTTTTTTTTTTGCTGAGAAGGAAAATAAACAAGTCAGAGGTAAACAATCTGTTAAGATTCCAAAGAAAAGGCTTTCTTGGGCTTCCCTGGTGGCGCAGTAGTTGAGAGCCCGCCTGCCGATGCAGGGGACACGGGTTCGTGCCCCGGTCCGGGAGGATCCCACACGCCGCGGAGCGGCTGGGCTCGTGAGCCATGGCCGCTGGGCCTGCGCGTTCGGAGCCTGCGCTCCGCAACGGGAGAGGCCACAACAGCGAGAGGCCCGCATACCGTAAAAAAAAAAAAAAGAAAGAAAAGGCTTTCTTAATAACTGAAAGCAAAGTAGTTTTTTAAAGTATAAAATATAATGAAATTGCAACAGAATTAGGTGTTATTAGTGCAATATGTTCTTAGTATCTGATGGGCTGGATTCTCTCTTACTGCCCTCAAGGAAAATTCTGGTGATAATTATCACCAGGGAGTTTATAAAACCATATTGAGGGGACAGCATTTTTAAGAAGCTGGTTCTTACAATATAGGGCTAAGAGCACAATGGTTAAGCATACAGTCTCTAGAGCCAGATAGGCTAGGGGTCAAATCCTCAGCCACCTTGGTATTTACTTCTTAGAGTTACTTAGTTTCTTAAAATCTCTTTCCACATCTGTAAAATGGTACCGACTTCCTGGGGCTGCTCTGAGGAATAAATGAGAATACACATGAAAAGTGGTTAGCGTTGTATCTAGTCTCTAGGCAAGTGCTCAGTAAATGGGTTAATACCATGGTCCATAGTTTCCACTTTCATCATTACTACCTCTAGCCCCTACGCCTCCACCACCATAAGAGGTGGAGAACAATACACACCAAACAAATGCCACTCTAATTGTCTTTTTTTTTTTTTTTTTTTTTGCATTACGCGGGCCTCTCACTGTTGTGGCCTCTCCAGTTGCGGAGCACAGGCTCCAGACGTGCAGGCTCAGCGGCCATGGCTCAGGGGCCCAGCCGCTCCGCGGCATGCGGGATCCTCCCGGACCGGGGCACAAACCCGCGTCCCCCGCATCGGCAGGCGGACTCTCAACCACTGCGCCACCAGGGAAGCCCCTGTCTTCTTTTTTAAAACAAGATTATTCAATATGTGAAATGCTATTTTGAGTGTTACCTCTGTAAACTCAACTCTGCACAATAAAGTCGACATCACACTGGATGAGGAAATTCCAACTGGGGAAACAGCTGGAGTATGCCAGGCAACCGATGAAGATTACTTGGGAGACTTAACCTTTGAACTAGACCCATGGAATGCTTACTTTGCAGTTGACAAAGGTAGGTTGAGATTGTTCAAATTCTCTCTCTTATTTCCTACTCTTATCATCTATATTATGTCTCCTCTGCAAGACTGAGTTCCTTGAGGGTAGATACCAGATTGACTTCATTTTCAGAACCCCTACAAGAAGCAAATGGTAGATGCTGAATATGCATCTGTTGCATAACTTTTGGCAAAACCTAGTTTTTTGTCCACTCATGAGCTAACCTGTGGCTCTTCATGGCTGCTACAGAATGAGGACCGTAGCTCTTCCACTCTACTGACCTTCTAGTTCATCTTTTCAGACCTAGATCATTCTTCTCTCTGCTCTACGTTCAAGTTTTTGTGAGAGAGAATTGGTTTGAACTTTCTAGAGTCAGTCATTCACTTCTTGTCCAATCAGCTGTGGCTGAGGCTGGGGTGGGGTGTGGATCAGATTATGTGGAATGTAAGGCTTCTTCCGGGGCTGAGCAGAGAAGACAGGTGCTCATCTTTAGCACATCTGTAGGTTTAAGCCATTGTAGCAGGTGCTGTCTGTGTCTTCAGGCCTTAGCATTTTGGTGGTCTGACTTCCAACTGCCAGTAAGTATCTGTGTTTCTTTGCTTGAGCGATGATGATTTGGGGTCTGACATCTGCCCTGCCCCTTCTCCACAAAGAGCAGGTTAGAAATGTTGGGAAAATACTACCCATCCCCACAAGTTCTCAACCAATCACTGAAGAGAATTGGTGTATGAATACTCCAGCTCCTTGCCCTTGGAGGGACGATATTGAGTGTGTGTTTTGTGCTGGCTTCCAGAGTTCCCCAGGGGTATTAAGCTCTAGTTGCTCAGAGCAATAACTTGTCTGATAAAGAATGCATTTTTTTTTTTATCAGCAGCCTTTCTTTTACTGTCTCACTTCTCCTGTGCCACAGTGCCCTGGCTCTCCTCCCACATGAACTACTTGCACTCAAATTCTCATCCCAGATTCTGCTCCTGGGGGGGCAACCCAGTGAAGGCAGCCATCATCCCCTCTAACCTGAATTACTGCATAGATCTCTTAACTGGGCTTCTGCCTTCCCACTTACCCCCTCCAATACTCTGAGCAGAGCAGCTAGAATGAGTTTGTTTAAAAGCCAAATTGGATCTATGTAAAATTCTCCTGTAATTTTCTTTGCACTTGGAATGCAATCCAGACATCTTTTCTCATCCCTAAGACTGTGTTTTCTCTGGCCACGCCCTCTCTCTCCAACCTCATCCTGTTCCTTGTCTCCCCTGGTCCATTACATTAGCCGGCAGCCAAATGACTAAGCTGACTGCCTTGGGACCTCTGTCCTTGCATTTTTCAGAACCTCACCCTTAGACATTATTTTTAATCACGTCACAGTTTTCATTTCCTTAATAATATGACTACTTGAATTTCTTTTCTTGTTTATACTTGTTTAGTGTTGGCCTCTCAGCCCAGATTGTTAATTCCATAAAGGCAGGGATTTCATTGTGGTTCATACAGTGCTCAAGACGGTTTCTGACACATAGCTGGCACTCCACAAATGCTTGTTGAAATTGAATGAATGGATGGATTGATTGGGTGGAAGGAAGTCTGGTAAGTTATGACCTCATTACTGTGTTTTCATGTATGATGTTCTCTCTGCTGGGAATGATCTCTACTCGCCATTCCTTATCCTACATATCCTTTAAGGCCTAAAATAAGGACCACCCCTTCTAGAAAGTCTTCCCTGTTCCGCTAAGCCAAAAACCTTTTTTTTGTTTTGCTACTTGCTAATAGAATATGATTAATGAGGGTATTTTGTGTCTACTTTTGAGTCAGATTCTTAATTCTAATGAATAGGGCATAATTCACACTTTATTTTTTCCATCACTATATAATAAAGTAATTTTGAGGGTGACAGCCTGGGCCAGGTTGCAGCAAGATGTGCTGTTTTGCTACAGAGCATGGCACCGTGGTTACTGCTTCTTGCCTTGATGTAGAGAGAGCTGGGTTTGCATGTGCTCAGTCCTTCTCCATTAAGGCTTGTGACCATGACCAGCAGTGTGCGGCCATTCCAGTGACTGTCGATATCTACGGCATTAATGACAATGCACCTTCCTGTGATCAATATCTGATTAGGTGAGCTGAGATGGGTGGTCAGGGTTAAAAATTTTAAGTGAGTGGAAAGCAGAGGCGTTGATACGTTTATTGGCTCAACTGGATATGCGGTTGGTGATCACAGTGACTCTTGTTTAATCTCATATTCTGGTCCTCAGAAATGACCTGTTGAAATCTAGATTTCCTGGATCTGACAGTAAGTTGTTGATAGCTTAAGTTTTGGAGTCACAGAGCTGGCTTGGCATCCTGGTTCTATCACACATGAGCTCTGTGATCTTGGGTAATTTACTGAAACCCTTTGATCTTCAGTTTCTTTCTTTATAAAATGGGATAACAACAATACTTACTCTCTAGGGTGGTTGTGAAGAATAAATGGGATAATTTATAAAAACATTCTCAGCACAGTGCTGAGCATGTGGTGTGCATTTCATAAATGTTATTTATCACAGTTTCATAATCCCTTATTTGGAAACTTTGATACTGGCTATGTTTCAAGATAAAGATTTTTTTTGAATTTTAGAAAGGTAATACAGCGTGTCTATCATATATTTTGCAAGTACCCACTATTCAAATCAATGAATAGCACTGCGGTGGTACAGAGAAACAGTCACACTAAGTGGGACCAAAAAAGATCTGACAGGTCAGGTTAGGTCAGGCTTTGATGATCTCAATAAATTACGAGAAAATCCTGAGCTCCGGGCTTTTGGATTTTGGAATTTGGTTAAGGGATTATGGGGTTGTATTTCTGTCCGTATGGCTATTTTTATTATTTGAAGCTCAGTCTCCGAACCTACGTTTCTGTCACTTTTCTGTGTCTCCTCTCCCCGCTCCAACCAATCTCTCAACTACACATAGGACAGCTGTCCCACCCCACCCCATGCCCTGTTTCCTAAGCTTTATTCCTGATTATCTAATGAGAACTAAAACCTAGCTTCTGCTAATTACAAGCCATGTGGTTTTGTCTGGGCCCCACTTACTCTGCCTTTGGAATGGAGATGCTAACTGCATCTACCTCATAGCATTGGTTTAAGGATCAAATACAGTGCTTGGAATCTGTTCTGTATAGGAGTTGGCAGACACTCAGTAAATGATACCTTCCTTTCCCTTTTCTTTCTCCTTCTTCTCCACCCCCCCTTCCCCGGGATTAGAGTTAATTAACCAAACACCTGCTACATGCTGACCCCAGTGCTATTGCCCCTGGAGGTGACAGGAGTATTTGCTATGCTCCTTTGCTGTAAGGAGGTTGTATCTTGTCAGGATGATATGATGAATACATGTAAAAAGACAGTAAAAAAATACAAGATAATTTCACATTAAAAGAAGAACACGTGGGACTAGAGTATTCAGGGGAGCTTCCTCAAGGGGTGAGATCTATGTGAGTCTTTGAAGAATGACTAGGATTTAGAGGTTGGAGGCTTAAAAGTGAGCATTTGGGGTACAGGGATCCCAGTGAAGAAATGGATGACTATACAGAGATGGAAGTAAGTCCACTATGACCACGAGGTTAAGATTTTCCCTCTTGACCACACCATGCAGATGCTGTAGATTGGAACAATCTCTGAGAATTATCTGATTCCCACCTACGCCCGCTCTATTGAGGTGATGTCCTTGATAGACTTCCAAACAAGTACCCAGCTGGGTGTAGAAAGGAAATACTGCCAGAAAAGGAACAAAGTCAGACCAAATTCATAGCACCCTTTGGGAAATGGCTCCCAGATGATGCTTCATAGCTGAACTGTCTGTCCCAGGATAAGTAGGGCTGTCACACATGTGCATTAATCAAACTACTGGATATTTATGGGAAAAGCATTACCTTTTAAGACTATCCACCTAAAGTGTTTTTTCTCCTTGCAAAATAAAACAGGTACACAGGCAAAGAGATGATTGCAAAAGATACAGTAGTTGCAAAACTCTTGTGTCATGACCTTGGTGAACCTCCTGTTGTGATCCATTAGGCTTCTAGCTTGGGGCCAACTGGTTCTGGACAACTCTTTGAGCAAGTGCCAACTGCTGGAAATTTCATCCAGGTGAGCACCAGGTGGTGCATCTCCAGGTAGTTTTTTTCCCCAAGGAGATGGAGTCATTTCATGGCCACCGTGTAGTTAGTGTTGGTAGACTCTGCAAAAGGAGCTGGGACAGCTCAGCATGTAGCAGGTGTTTGGTTAATTAACTCTAATCCCAGGGAAGGGGGGTGGGGAAGAAGGAGAAAGAAAAGGGAAAGGAAGGTATCATTTACTGAGCATCTGCCAACTCCTATACAGAACAGATGCTATGAGGTAGATGCAGTTATCATCTTGACTCCAAAGGCAGAGGAAGTGGGGCCTAGACAAAACCACATGGCTTGTAATTAGCAGAAGCTAGGTTTTAGTTCTCATTCGATAATCAGGAATAAAGCTTAGGAAACAGGGCATGGGGTGGGGTGGGACAGCTGTCCTATGTGTAGTTGAGAGGAGTCTGGCCTTCTCTGCTGTCTTGTGGGAAGGCATTTGGGCAAGTCCTTCATTATTTGTTGCCGGCCATCATTTTCTCCTTCTTGTCATGAGTACAATATAATTTACTTCCTATTTAGCTGGGGAAATGAATCAGAGGCTAAAAATCACATTGATTTCCTTAAAGATAAGTCTGCCTACAAGTGTGATGATGGCTGATTCTCCTGGCCCTGGGAGTGATAGATCAGCTCCTCCTTTCCCCACCCTCTTCAGATTGTAAACCTTCACTGCTAGCAAAGGATGGACACAGTAAGCTTTTTTTTTTTTTTTTTTTTTCCCTTCACAGGATGGAATTCTGCTTTGGGAGAATCCTCCTTCTAATTTCCACAGGTCTTTTTTTTCAAAGTACCAGTCCCTGTTAGGTTGGCTTAATTGTTCCTTAACCAAAACATCACCAAATACTCCCCCTCAGCCAGAAGACATGGCTGAGAAAGCCATTGATGATCTCTCTCATTTTTTGGTCCAAACCCTAAAATTTCTGGAAAACTCCACAAGTTACAAGCTGAGCATTTATATATGTTGTGAATTTGGAAGCTTAGGCACTGAGCCAAGAGGTTTCCTGGGTTGATGTTCATTTGGAAATGCAATGGAAAACTGTCCTTTTAAAAATGGAGTTTGATACTCTGGTTTCTCTTCAGATCAAATAAATCTTTCGCCTTTTACTAAAAAAAAAAAAAAAAATGCAGTTTGGATAAAGATGGCAGTTTTGTAAACATGATGCTAAGTAAAATTTTGGCCTTTGCATATGTTTGCTCTGCTTCTGAACAATTCCCTCCATCCATCGCCCACCTCTAATTAATTTCTACATTTTAATAATTATCCTTTGGTTCTTAAATATCACTTATTCCTACAAGCTTTCTTTTACTATCATATCTGGCTTAGTTCTCCCTGCTATGAGCTTACATTATAAGTTCACTTCTGCTATCAAAACATCTATTACACTCTGTTATAACTTCCTATTTAATTGTTTGTCTCTTCTCATTAGACTATAGCTTTGCATGTTTCTGAGTGGTTTATTTCTGTGTTCCAGTACCTCCCATAGTGCTTGGTGTGTAGTGGGTACTCAATATACTTCAATGAATGAATGAATGATTTAATGAATGAGATACTAAATTTAAAAATGTAGCTGTTCCCAAACACCTGGATACTTGATGTCATGTTGACCCATTCCAATTAACGCCAACTGAGATTCGTGCCAATACTATTATATTAGGATTGTCTTCAAGTCTCTGCTGTGGGATCATATTGTTTATTGCTATTTCCCTAATACCTACACCTGTACTTGGCACTTAATTAGTACTCAGTAGATATTTTTAAAATGGTGACTGACTTGTCACGATAGGAGTAACTACATTTATTATAGTGCTTTATCACTTCCAAAGTACTTTCAAAATACTTCCTCTTTTTAAATATTTTGCCCAAGGTCATACAATTAGCATGCAATGAAGACTGGATATGACACATGCTTTCCTTCTACTATGCCAGGATGCTTTGTCCAAAAATCAGCTGCTCTGGAAGGAGATCAAAGATGTCCCTCTGTTCCGCCAAAATGCTTACCTTTGTGTGTCAACTTCGACCAGTCTCAGGCATATTCTAATGCCATCGTTATTAAATGCAAATGGCCATACACTTGCGTTTTCCAGAATGACTTATTACTTAAAACATGTACATTTAACAAAAAAAGTCAGTCCTTTTTCCTGAAATAATGTTGTTCTACCAGGTGGCCAAAGAATCGGATTATGAGGGCCCAGAGATGGTTGCAACTGGCCATATGTATGCAATGACAACTTCAGTATTTGATGACTTACGTCCCTCCCATACAGGTAAGCTTGATCAACTTCATGGAGCAGTAAGTGCCTTTTCTTTAGACTTTTCACTTGAGATTTTAAAATGTAAAAATTATTTATATTTGGGACAGTTTTATTAAGTTAGACAAAGGAGGAAGGGGAGACTTAGTTAGATTCGTGTTGGAAGTTATCATTAGATCTGGCAAGTCTTTTTCATCTCTTAGCAGCCCCTTAAGCAAAACACAATTCCTAAATGCAGCTCTGGCTAGAGATCGTCGGAGCTAGAAGTGGGATGAGTTGGGGATGTGTAGAGCCCAATCCTTATGCGTGTTACTTAAATGACTTTATGTCTAGTGTCTTAGTCCATTTCAGGCTATTATAACAAAATACTATAGACTGGGTGACTTATAAACAACAGAATTTTTTTCTCACAGTTCTGGAGACTGGCAAGTCCATATCAAGGCACTGCCAGACTTGGTATCTGTTGAGGGCCTGCTTCCTGTTCTTAGATGTTTGTCTTCTCACTGTAACTTCACATGGCAGAAGGGGCAAGAGGGACTCTCTGGGATCTCTTTTATAAGAGCGCTAATCCTGTTCACGAGGGTTCCACCCTTATGACCTAATTACCTCCCAAAGACCCCCCTCTGTCCTAATACCATCACAGTGGGAGAAGAGGTTTCAACATATGAATTTTGGAGGAACACAAATATTCAGTTAATAGCATTTAGTAATGCCAAATATCTCTTATTTGGAAAGAGCCAGGGATTGGGTAAAATGTAGTCCAAACATATGGGTAATAGGATGCATTTTTTGGTATTTTATTTGAATTATTTTACACAGTATAGGTAGAGCCAGTTTTAATGCAAACTGTGGGACAATGCCAAGTTCCATGGCTCAGTCCCTCATGAAAGAGCAAAGAGTGGTCACCTCTCTCTGCCATTTGGCGTTCTCATAATGATTCCATCATTTTGGATCAAGCTGTGCTAGAACGGGCCTTTCATATGCTGAGATTAAGTCCACCCAGATTGCATGGTCATAAGTCCCTTGACATTCGTGGATTTAACAGTCCTGGTTTTGCTAATTGCAAAACACCCTCAGGCACAGATTTAAACTGTGTGCTTTGGAAGCAGAGCAGAGCGCGTAAACTGGTGAGTGAGCTTAGCCAACCCCTGACACCTGCTTCTCTCTGCTTATTGTTGTACAAATGAGAACACACATAAAGTGCCCCAAGGGGTCATTTATGTGTTCAACTACATAGTATCACATTTTAAGAGTGAATTTGTAGCTATAGAGGTAGTTGTAAAGATAGGATTTCACAAAAATTTCTGGATACATCTATTAATAATGGATACATCTATTAACATCTATAATAATAGATCTATTAATAGTCATTAATAATGCCCAGTGTCTATTTTATGTGGAAAGTATGATAATAAGTGATCTAGGAGGTGGTTGGCATCAAAGATGTCCAAGAAGAAGTGAGTATTTGGGTGGAGAACACAGGGTTAGTAGTAGACTGTTGATGCTTGGTAAGGGAGAGCCTAGAATAGGGGTGATGTTTCGGTTTTATCTCTTGCGCCAACTCTAATCCATTGGTGGTGGTCACCTGGGATCACTGAGCTGAGAAGGATTCTGAGGTTGCGTCTGAAAGCAGTGGGAAAGAGTACTGTGTTATGGAATTAGGCAGGTGGAATGATGGTAGCATATATGTATTTGCAACCAGAAGGAACTTATTGCTGAACTTTCAGCCACAGATCTAGAGCTCTTTAAATCCTTCTTGACTCCCTGATGTAAGAGTTTTAACAGTTTACCAATGTGATTTATAGTCTTACATGACCCAACTGTGTGGAGAAATGATCTGTAGGGGACAGGGACACAGGATGACAATATGCCCAGAAGTTTTCTTGTATTTTCTCTGCTCCCCACTGGTGGAGTTTCTTTGGTTCATGCAAAAGCCTGTAACATTGTCCAACTGACCTTTTAGGAAGAATGCTTTTTCTTGTAGCTACTCATCCTGATGGCCTAACTAATCAAAAAAGAATCCACCCCTTTCACCAGACTTGAGCCTTTTTCCAATACAAAAAGAAAAAAAGATCTCTCATGCTAATAAATCCACATCCTCTCTTGTCCTCACACCCCAACATATTCACAGCAACTGCTCGTAAAGAATGCTTGTAACACCCCACATGTGGTTCAGTCTATTTTTATAGGCCAACAAATTAGCACAATTTTGAATCTTTATGGATGCAATAAAAATCATAGTATGGCAAAGCTATAAATGGCATCTGCTCTCGTAGCACATAAATGGAGTTTATCGAGGGAAATATAGAGGCTTTCACATAAATCACCTGTCTCCATGCAACAGTGCTTCTTACCCTTTCTTGGTGGTCATGCATACCTTTGAGATGCTGATGAAAACTACAGCCCCTATACCTAGAAAAATACACATAATATATACCAAAATAAATAACTATATACCAAAATAAAGAATGCTACAGATTCTCTGAAGTCAAGGTTCTGTGGGGCCCAGATTAAATTTTCTTGTTTGACACATATGGCATAGACTTCCAAGAGAGACAATATACAAGCATTCTTCAGAACATGGTTTTTACAAGATGATCAACTAGAGAAAAAAATTCCATGGTCAAATAAATTTGGGAAGCAATGGATAGATGGAAATCCAAAATACAGAATGACATACCAGAAATCCTACAAATTTTTGTCATAAGGAAACCTTTTAATATTTGTTTAACTTGGCATTTTGCATTTGATATATTAGCATGTTAGAAGAGACATATGGGGAGATGTTGGCAGACTCAACTTGATCCAATACCCGCTCAGTGACTTACTAGCTTTGTGACCTTTGGCAAAGAACTTGACTCTGTGAACCTCACTTTTCTCGTCTGTAAAATGGAGACAGTAATACTAGTGCCGAGTCAGTGCCTTGCACAGTAAATGTTAATTATTATTTGATTTAAATGTTAAGAGTTTCCCTGTTTGAAATTTGCTTGCTTTTGTGTTTGACAAATTTCTTCTTTTTAACAACTTTCTGATAGGTTAGTTTGAGCTTGTTGGTATGAAAAATAGTATTCCTTTTCTATAACCTGCAATATGCAAACATCTGGCTGAGAAGAATAAGATGTAATAAATACATTTCACTAACATTTTCTAGGGAAAAAAACCTTCTTGGGAATGATCTCATTTTTTACACACTATGAAATAGAAGATCGAAACGGATGTTATTCCTTTTTACTGTTGAAGAATCTGGGCCTCTGAGAAGTTAAGCTAGTTCAAGGCCACTAAGCATATGTCATAACCAATCCTTGGACATGGGTTTTCTGAGTGTCCTTTCATTTTACCTCCTAGAATATATTAAAAGCAGAATGTAGAAAGTCATATGCTGGGTTGAAAGTGACACCCAAACAAACTCTAATGGAAGAGTTTATACCCATGAAAAATATAATAAACTCTCTTGTGTAAAATATATAATTATACATTTATATATGATATGTATATGATATATATAGATGAATATCACTGTTCTATAAAATAAAATATAGCATGCAGTACATGATATATCTTTGACTAATTGCTTTTATTTATTTATTTTTTTTTTTGCGGTACGCTGGCCTCTCACTGTTGTGGCCCCTCCCGTTGCGAAGCACAGGCTCCGGACGCGCAGGCTCAGAGGCCATGGCTCACGGGCCCGGCCGCTCCGCGGCATGTGGGATCTTCCCGGACCGGGGCACGAACCCGCCTCCCCTGCATCGGCAGGTGGACTCTCAACCACTGCGCCACCAGGGAAGCCCTTGACTAATTGCTTTGATTAGCACTAGAATTCATTTATGTCCCTTGAGAATGCAGTCTCGGAACAGGGATCATTTGGGAGCAAAATCCTCCCCTAAGCCTGTTCCTGGGGGCACATTTAACTAGTATGTAGAATAAAACCACCACCACCACAAAGCATTTACTTACCGTTTAATTTTTCAGTAACTGTGACGATCACTGTAGAAACTGCTCCTGCCAACGATCTCAGCCTTGTATTCAAATCTGCGCACTATTCATTCTCCATGCTGGAAACATCAGGAGGTAAGAGGTCCCTGGCTTCTACGGTGTTAAAGCATACACAAGGAAACAAATCGCAGATGAGCGACTGGTGGTAAAGAGCATGTGAGTTGACAAAGCACAAGCAGATGAGGAGCTCCAGACCTTCAGAGAAGTTCATTCTCATGAGTAATGCCCTGAGTGTATTATCCTGATGGTTCCCCAAAGGCTCCCTTAAATTTGATGTCAGATCAAGGATTTTTGTAATGCAAAAATACACATGATATTAATTTTGTTTTATTTCTCTTGCCTCTTGCCTCTGAATTAGGTCTAATTGTAAGAAGGTAGGGACAATGGGGTCATCATCCATGTGATTTAAATTCCGAGAACATCCGAGGTCACATTTCAGGTCCAGAGTCAAGATCTTGGTCAGGGTTGTATCTCAGCCATGAATTATATGTGAATTAGGACATATTTGCCAGCATAAACCAAGGAACATTAGATTTGGAAGGGATGGAAGAGGTAATACTTGTATTTTCTTTTTTTTTTTAATACATCTTTATTGGAGTATTATTGCTTCACAGTGTTGTGTTAGTTTCTGCCGTACAACAAAGTGAATCAGCTATGCACACATATATTCCCATGACCCCTCCCTCCCACCCTCCCTATCCCACCCCTCTAGGTGGTCACAAAGCACCGAGCTGATCTCCCTGTGCTGTGCGGCAGCTTCCCACCAGCCATCCATTTTACATTTGTGAGTATATGTATGTGAATGCTACTCTCTCACTACATCCCAGCCTCCCCTTCCCCCCGTGTCCTCAAGTCCATTCTCAACGTCTGCATTTTATTCCTGTCCTACCACTAGGTTCATCAGTACCATTTTTCTAGATTCCATATATATGCGTTAGCATACGGTATTTGTTTTTCTCTTTCTGACTTACTTCACTCTGTATGACAGACTCTAGGTCCATCTACCTCACTACAAATAACTCAATTTCGTTTCTTTTTATGGCTAATATTCCATTGTATATATGTGCCACATCTTCTTTATCCATTCATCTCTCAGTGGACACTTAGGTTGCCCACACCCTCTCCAGCATTTATTGTTTGTAGATTTTTTGATGATGGCCATTCTGACTGGTGTGAGGTGACACCTAATTGTAGCTTTGATTTGCATTTCTCTAATAATTAGTGACGTTGAGCAGCTTTTCATGTGCTTCTTGGCCATCTGTAAGTCTTCTTTGGAGAAATGTCTATTTAGGTCTTCTGCCCATTTTTGGATTGGGTTGTTTGTTTTTTTGTTCTTGACCTGCATGAGCTGCTTGTATATTTTGGAGATTAATGCTTTGTCAGTTGCTTCGTTTGCAAATATTTTCTCCCATTCGGAGGGTTGTCATTTCATCTTGTTTATGGTTTCCTTTGCTGTGCAAAAGCTTTTAAGTTTCATTAGGTCCCATTTGTTTAGTTTTGTTTTGGTTTCCATTACTCTAGGAGGTGGGGCAAAAAGGATCTTGCTGTGATTTACGTATTGAAGAGCCTGTCTTTTCTCCACTGTATATTCTTGCCTCCTTTGTCAAAGATAATTTGTCAGCATAAACCAAGGAACATTAGATTTGGAAGGGATGACAGAGGTAATTACTATTTTCTGTCATCCAAGAGAGGAACCCATCCCTTGCACAGCATCCTTGTACAGTGGGTCCTCCAGGCTTGGTTTGAATACCTCAAGGGAATTTTCAGGAATTCTATGACCTGATTATTAACAACTATCATTAAAAATAAAATTATATACACTTAGTTACATAAATTATATTAAAAACAAAATTAGTAAATGCTCAAAACTCAGAACTTCTTAATTATGTTACTATCATGTTACTATTGTCTATACTCTTGATGTTATTTACATCTGTTGGATGTGCATGGGGGAAATTCTGTATATATAATGGTGTGCTACTGCAACTCTCTTCCCAACTTAGTGTCATTATGTTGATAGCTTAAAGTTGACAGTGGTGGGAGTATTTACACCAGGGAAATAGGCAAATACTACATATCGGGGCTTGATTCATTAATTTTTTGATTATCTAGACTTAGGAGAATGATAGAGAAAATGTTATCAATGCAGATTAAACTTACATCTGGTGTATCTGCAGCTATTATTGTGAGTACCACAAAAACTGTGGAAATATTCTTCTAGAAATCAGTAACTATTATCCAGCTCAACAAAGAAGTCATGCCCTTCACTGATGAACTAGTGAAGCTCTAGACATTGTTAAAGAGTAAGGTGGAAGTGAAACAAAGGAAAACATCAAGTAACATTCATGTTGGAGCTACCTTCATTTGTCAATTGCAATGGCTATGGAAAGGAGAGCTTGGCAAAAATCAATTAAAGCATTCCATAAGAATCAATTGTAAGGCTTCCCTGGTGGTGCAGTGGCTAAGAATCCTCCTGCCAATGCAGGGGACACGGGTTCGAGCCCTGCTCCGGGAAGATCCCACATGCCGCAGATCAACTAAGCCCGTGCGCCACAACTTCTGAGCCTGCTCTCTAGAGCTCGTGAGCCACAACTACTGAACCCGCGTGCCCCAACTACTGAAGCCCGCACGCCTAGAGCCCGTGACTCCACAACAAGAGAAGCCACCGCGATGAGAAGCCCACGCACCGCAACGAAGAGTAGCCCCCACCACAACTACTGAAGCCCGTGCGCCACAACTACTGAAGCCCGCGTGCCTAGAGCCCGTGCTCCGCAACAAGAGAAGCCACCGCGATGAGAAGCCCAAGCACCGCAACGAAGAGCAGCCCCCGCTCGCCGCCACTGGAGAAAAGCCTGCGCGCAGCAACAGAGACCCAATGCAGCCAAAAAAAAAAAGAAAAAAAAGATTAGGTTTATCATTAAAAAAAAAAAAAGAATCAATTGTCTATATGGGAATTTACAATAAAGAGTATTGTATATTTTGTTATTATTTGTAAAATGTATTCTATACATCTTTTATATCAGTAAAATTTTTAATAATAATAATAATTTATGTGGATATATATTCACATACACACAAACATACGCATTCACACACTCTTTTTTTTTTCCCCCAGAGAGCTGGTTGTTAAACATTTGCCAGCATATCACTGGGTGAAACCCACACTACTTCAAACCAGCTTATTTCCTTGGCAGACAAATACATTCTTTAGACAGTTGTTCTAAGGCAAGACTAGGAAATAAAAAACCCACGTATTTGGATTTCAGTTCTTTGTTTGCCTCACCATGCTGTTTTGGACAAGTTCTTAACCTCTCTGTAAAATAAATAACTATATCCTCGTTCTAGAACATAACACAGTTGAATCTTACAGCATATGACCAGACTATTTCAGAAAAATTGCATGTAAATCGAATTATTGTAAACAGGATCCTGGTTTCCCCCCCATAGACTTTTGCTATTCTTTCAGAAGTACTCAGAATTGATTTCTGAGTAATGAGGGAGCCTCATTACTGTAATTTCTTTCCTCCCTTTGCATTCTCCCAGTTCTGTGGTGCTCTTCTAGCTCTAGGGGGTTCTAGAGTTAATGAAACGTTATCTCCTAGCTTATAAATTGTAAATCTGGACCAGAGGGTCTGAGCATTGGCTTTGAGGGTCCCTAAGGGAAATGACCCATAGCCTTCATGAGATTATCAAAGGGATTCCAGGACCCTCCCAAGTTAATGACAATCAACATAGATTTTAAAATAGAGACTTGCACTAAAATAAATAGACTGTATTTTAGTGCAGTTTAGGTTTACAGCAAAATTGAGCGGAAGGGAAAGAGATTTCCCACACATGCAGAGCCTCCTCCACTCGCAGCATCCCCCACCAGAGTGGAACATTTACTACAATTGAGGAACCTGCATTAACACATCCTTATCACCCAAAGTCCAGAGTTTACATTAGAGCTCACTCTTGGTGTTGTACATTGCATGGGTTTGACAAGCGTATAATGACATGTATCCACCATTACGGTATCATACACAATTGTTTCTCTGCCCCAATGGTCTTCCATGCTCTGCCTTATTCACTCTTCCCTTTCCCCTAACCTCTGGAAACCTCTGCTCTTTTTAACATCTCTATAGTTTTACCTTTTAAGACTGACATTAAAAAAAAATTAGTGTTTTATGGGAATCAATTGTTTTATGACAGTTTCTTTTCCAACTGTCCAAAGTTGTCCTGAAATGTAGTTTTATATTTTGAAGGCAAAACTTTCTAAATGTGTTGAACACTTCTACGTTTTCTTAAGGAAAATTTAATGCCTTATTGTTAGCTGAGGAGAAGGAGTTAGAATTTTTAATTACAGCATCACCAATTTGGGAGGGCTGGAAAGATTCAACCTGTTTATTTTACTATGAGAAAATTGGGGCTGGAGAGAGACTTGGGTCACACAGCTAGTGAGTAGCAGAGATGACAGCTAAATGCTATCATTTCTGGTCCAGTTCTCTGTTTAGTATTCCAGGCTGCTTTTTTTTGGATGGATTTGGATGACTGTCACCAGAAGTCTGAAAACAAGTGCTGAGAATTCATACAAAGAGATAAGTGAGTCATTCTAATGTGTACTAATCTCCAAATAGCTGGCTACTGACCCGCTGTAGCAGAGAGAAGACGTCTAGGTCTTCGTAAGAGAGGAACATGATGTAGCAGAAATACCGTAACGGTTGGGGTCAAACAGAACTGGAGTCAGAAAGAACTGGATTCCAATTCTATCTCTGCCACTGTCAGTTAAATGACTTTAGGCTATTCCCACAACCTTCGTGTGCCTTTGAGTTCGCATCTGTAGAATGGAGTTTGTAAGAATTATGTCATGGAGTTGCGATGAGGATTAACTGATCATTGTAGGTACTGAAATTACATGATACATACTAACGGTAGCCATGACAGCATTGCCAGTAATAATAATAGTAAAAATAACAACAATAACACCAATAAGTAAAGTAACCACTAACATTCACTGAGTGAATGTTACACTCAACGTTCTACAACGTGCTAGAACCTTTTCCTTGCTTTTAAAAATCATTCCTTGATTTTCCCTACCATAGTAAATAAAATTAGGGAAGGGTTGGTGTTTTGAGGCAATGCCCATCAGAGAAGACAAAATCCTCACAACTTGGTGGCAATTTGCTTTAAAGGAGGAAACTGGAAAGTTAATACTACTCGGAAACCAAACTCTCCTCAGAATATCAAACATTTAGCCGATAGACCTTGAGGATATTAAAAATCTATTACCGTGGAGGTCTTTATTCATGCTGTGTTGATTAGCACAGAGGATTTGAGTGTGCCTTGAGGACTGCGTGAGGTTTTTCATCGTAAATAAATTATGGGAATCTATCATCTTTAAAGTAAAAAAAAAAAAAAAAATTTCTGATGGTATGTAATGAATACCTGACTCTCTCATTGACAAAAGGCTTCTGGAGGGAGGGAGGCATAGGCAAAGAAATTCCTTTATCAGAAATGACTGAGGGGGAAACATATGAAAATTAAGTCACGCCGGGCTGCAAGTCACAAAGGAAAACATATTTCATTTGCAATGGTGTTTTTGATGAGGAAGTTTGGCAGACTTACAGTTTCATAATTACTCTATTTGAAACTTAGCTAAAGATGCTCAAGATAGCTTTTAGTTTTATTGAAAGGTTAATTTTACACCTACAGAAAAATAAGCTTCCCATTTTACTTTGCCAGGTGTTAAATGTGAAAATGGCACCATCTTTGCTCAGGAATGTATGCTAGAGATGGCAAGTTTACCCTTAATCTATTTTTTACGTGGTCCTGTATCAGTTACGACACCTTTCTCTTACTAGTGATGCTTTCACACAACCAATAGGTGGGACTTCTTAGATTCTGGATTTGCCATAACGAAACAGTAAGTCCCTTTTCACAAATGCGTTTTCTCAGTTCTTGGTATTCCGGGTTGTGTTCATCGCCTGCTTAATGATGCATTTTCAGATACTGATGAATCTTGGTAAAGGAAGAATGCAAACAGAGAAAGAACCTCCGTAGGCTGAGAGGGGTGGGGACGGCACATGAAATGATGTCTTCACCCTAATTTTCATTCTTGGTTATCAGTAACCCAGACGTCCTAGATCAGGGGTCCCTAACCCCCAGGCCGCGGCCTGTTAGGAACCGGGCCGCACAGCAGGAGGTGACGGGCCGGTGAGCGAGCGAGGCTTCGTCTGTTGCTCCCCGTAGCCCCCCATCGCTTGCATTACCTCCTGAAACATCCTCCCCCCGCCCCCACCCCCGCTCTCTGCCTCCCCGCCCCGTTCCCTGGAAAAATTGTCTTCCAACAAAACCGGTCCCTGGTGCCAAAAATGTTGGGGACCGCTGTCCTAGGTAATACATGTTGGTGAGCCTAGTCATTGTGTGGTGGAATTTCACTAAATGGAGAAGGTCAGGTATCTTCCCTGGAGTTTACTATCCAGGCAGGAAATGATTGAGGGGTAACTCTGTTGTGTCAGTTATCAATAAGTATGCCATGTAACGAAACCCGCAAACAATTAGAGTAACGCAACGGCAAACATTTGTTTAGCCCGTGAGTCTGAGAATTGGCTGGACTGTGCTTGCTCGGAATTGCGGGGATTTGCTGGCTTTTTGTGCGTCTAGCCTGGCTTCAGTGGGCGCGGCTGGATGATCTGGCTCCTCTCATCCTCCAACAGGCTAGTCTGAGCAGGTCTCAGGGCAGAGGAAGAGGTGCAGGAATGAGGCAAGCCTAGTCACACAAGGGCTTTTCAGGCCTCTGCTGGCGGCAGGTTTGCTCACGTCCCATTGGCCAAAGCAAGCCACGTGGGAGGGCACTATAAGGTTACACAGAGAAGAGCATGAACATAAGAAGGGTAAAGAATCTGAGCCTATTAATGCAACCCATCTACCACACCTGTGTTTCTTCTAGAAGATTATTTGGGAGAACTGCACACGGAACTTATAGCAAGTCATTTTTAAAATGTGGGCTGTAGATTCAGCAAGCACAGATTTGAATCCTGACTCTACCTTTAGTAGCTCTGTGACCTCGGGCAAGTTAGTACCACTGGGCTGTAGTTTCCTTATCTATAAAGTGGGGACAGTGATAGCACATACATCATAAGGCTGCTGAGAAGATTTAATGAGATAATGTGTATAAATAATAGCTAGTTCTTATATAACACTATATGCCAGACACTATTCTATGTCTTATGTATTTTAACTCATTTAATCCTCACAGAAACTCTATGTGGTAGATACTGTCATTATTCCTAGTTTGCAGATAAAGAATATGAGGCCCAGAGAGATTATAGAACTTTCTGATGAGTTACAGCTAATGAGTGGTAGAGCTGAGTTTCGGAACCTAGGCGGTCCGGTTTCAGAATCTGTGCGGTGAGCCATTATCTGATGCTAATCTTAGCATAGTGCCTGGAAGAAAACAAGCATGCACTACATGGCAGCTACTTATTATTTTTATAAAGTTAGTGTTAACTCGTATCATTTGACCCATGCCATGTGGCTTAAACTGGACCGTCTATAAATCCACCTTCCATCATGTAGAGTTGTGCTTTTCAGACACACTGCATTGTCCAAAAGGATGCAGGTTGACCCCATGAGAAACTATGATACTATTTGGAAGGCAAAGACATGTTAAGGTATTTTTTTTTTTTTTTTTTTTTTTGCGGTATGCGGACCTCTCACTGTTGTGGCCTCTCCTGTTGCGGAGCACAGGCTCCGGACGCGCAGGCTCAGCGGCCACGGCTCACGGGCCCCGCCGCTCCGCGGCATGTGGGATCTTCCCGGACCGGGGCACGAACCCGTGTCCCCTGCATCGGCAGGCGGACTCTCAACCACTGCGCCACCAGGGAAGCCCTGTGAAGCTTTTTAAAATGGTGTATCTGCATGACAAGAATGAACCTTAATAAACATTATTGGCAGCTTTCTACAAAGTTGGAAGAGTGACAGCCATTGATGAAGACAACCCACCAAACTGTGTGACGTACGAGATAACCAATGGTGACATCCAGGTTATACAAAGATTCTGGATTCACCCTCTCTCTGGAATGACTGAGCCCATCACAGAGCCAGACCACGAGACTGGGAAGCAATATAACATAACTGTGGAGGTGTCATCCTTGTACAGCGACGGCCCTGGTAAGTAGAAAGCCCCAGGTTTTTTTTTTTTACAATTAAAAAAGAATTTTTTTTTTGCCACACCATTCAGCATGTGGGATCTTAGTTCCCTGACCAGGGATCGAACCTGCGCCTCCTGCAGTGGAAGCACGAAGTCTTAACCACTGGACCACCAGGGAAGTCCCTAGAAAGCTCCAGGTTTTGATGTAATAGAGATGATGTGTTAAGTTCTAATTTATTACAATTGAAATTGTCAAATCATTACAACAATAGTTCTCATGAGATTAAAGAATTATAATAATAGCAAATATACATCTAGCACTTGTGCCAGTTCCTGTTCTAGGTACATTTGATACATTGGTGTAGTTAATCTTTACCTTTAGTCTTCAAGGTAGACAACATTATCATCATTTCCACTCTACAGATGAGGAAACTCAGGCACAGAGTTTGGGAAACTTATGTGAAGTTACTCAGGGTTTGTGGAACTGGACTCATACCTAGGCTGCCTCTCATTAAGAGGTGATGTTTAGAATGAAGTTAGTTACCCAAGGTGTGTTCTTTTGACATCACAGTAGGAGAAAGTGTGAGGCTCTCAATTATTTTAGCAACAAAGGACTCTTGGAAAACCTCCAGAGTGAATACTGCTGTATTGATGATGTGGTAAGTGTTTTTAACAACTCTAAGGTTTTGTCATCAGAGAAGAGACAGAGGTAGGTTTGAAGAATATTAAGGTCCTCATTTGGCCTGATGATTCAGTATACATTTCCTCTTCCTGTAAGAGTCCCCAGGCTTGCGGCTTCTGTAGTGATTAGGCTTCCTGAGTGTGTCATTGTGAGGAAAACATCAGGTCCACTCACATCAACAGTCAGAATGACTTTCACAGGGACTGAACTCCAGTCATGTGGACAGGATTAAGTGTCTTGATTGTCTCAGGAAGGTACCTATGAGAGTGATCTTTACACCTAAGTACCTGTGGTAGTTTTTATGAACTTCTAAAATTGTATAGAATGCCACCACTTGCAATTATCATCCACTTATTAAAAAATGTAAGAGAGGAAAGCAGATAATTAAAAAACAACTTCAAGTGACTCTGTTTTTACAAAAAGGATTTTTTTCCATTTTTTAAACTGAAGTATAGTTGATTTACAATGTGTTAGTTTCTGCTGTACAGCAAAGTGATTCAGTTATACATATATATATACATTATTTTTTAAATATTCTTTTCCATTACGGTTTATCATAGGATATTGAATATAGTTTCCTGTGCTATACATCAGGACCTTCTTGTTTATCCATTCTCTATATAATAGCTTACATCTGCTAACCTCAACCTCCCACTCCATCCCTTCCCCAGCCCCTTCCCCCTTGGCAATCACAAGTCTGTTCTCTATGTCCATGAGTCTGTTTCTGTCTCATAGATAGGTTTATTTGTGCCATATTTTAGATTCCACATATAAGTGAATCATTTGATATTTGTCATTCTCTATCTGACTTACTTCACTTAGTGTCATCATCTCTAGGTCCTTCCATGTTGCTGCAAATGGCAGTATTTCATTCTTTTTTATGGCTGAGTAATATTCCATTGTATGTATGTACCACATCTTCTTTATCCATTCATCTGTCGATGGACATTTAGGTTATTTCACATCTTGGCTATTTACGAAAAGGGTGTGTAATTTAACTAAAGATAAAGCAGGAACTTGTTCATTCCCTCTTTCTTTTAACAAATATCTATTGAGTGTTTGTGCACATCAGCCTGGATTACAAAGAAGTGTAAGGCACCATATATGCCTTCAGGTAGCTTACATTTTTAACACATGCAAAGTTAAACAGTATATAGCAAGTAAATTGATGACGTAAAGAAATGTGACTTTTGAGTTCAGGAAAGGAAAATAGTTCTTTAGATCCCAAATTATAGGAACCCATCATCATGGTTGTGGTCACCATCATCATCATTATCACCCACCCTTTATTGAGAACCTAATAAAAGCCAAGACTACGATACTTCATTTTGTCTCAATCCCATCCCATGAGGTAGCTACTGATACTCCTTTTTATAGCTAGAAAAATTTCATTTCCAAGGTTTCGAAGTTAAGCAACTTATCCAAGTTTACTCAGCTAGAAAGAGGTAGAAAGATTAACTCTGGGCACTTAATCACTATCATGTACCCTAAATTATCTCTCTGATCCATCAGCAAATCCTGTTGTCTCTACTTTCAAAATGTATCCTGAATGCTTCCACTTCTCAGTGACCCACAGCTAACACTCTGGTTGTGCCACCATTGTCCCTTACCTGGTCTAGTGCAGCAGCCTCCTAACTGGAATCTTCACTTCCACTTGTACTCTTTATGATTATCTATGATAACCTACTGTTCACATAGTAGCCAGAGCGATCCTTTCAAAAGACAATTCACCCTCCTCCTCAAAGCTCTCCAATGGCTCCCCATCACACTTAGCCAAGTTCCAATGTCATTTCCAAGGTCTGCATTGCTCTGTGTGAACTGGACCCTGGCTGTTTGTGTTCAGCTCCTAGCTCTCTCCCTCCTACTTCAATCCAGCCACATGAATATCTTGCAGTTTCTTTAACACCTCAAAAATGTTTACACCTCAGAGACTGCCCAAGGCTGTCATGCTTGTCCTCCAGACAGCCACATGACTCACATTCTTACCTTAATCATATTTCTGCCCAAAGGAAACTTGCTCACAAAGATCTTTTCTGTTTCTGGAATTTTGAAGCAACCCATGTGTTAATCATTAACAGAATGAATAAGTAAAATATGGTAGATGCAAACGATGGGATACTAAGAATCAAGAAGAAATAGAAAATTAGTTCTATAAACAGCAACATGGGAAAGGCAAGAAAAAATGGTGCTGGATGAGAAAAGTAGGAAACGGGAAAGATCTATAGCACAATATCATTTAAGCAAATCAAAATCATGCGACCAAACACTACGTACTCTGCAAGGATACATACTTGCTTAAGGACATGTATCAAATATAGGGGAGAAGGAAGGAAATAGGAGAGAGTCAAGAAAGAAAACCCTTCTTTAAACACTCAATTAAAACAGTTGTGTCAACTATTCTCTATCTCCTTAACCTGCAGAGCGCCAATTTCCATAGGACATTGCCTGCTATACTATTTTGTTGACTTGTTTATTGCTTTACCTCCTCCTTTAGGATATCAGTTGCCATGGGAGAGGGACTGAGATTTACCTTTGTATCTTCTGTGTCTAGACCAGTGCTTAGCATATAGTGTTCAATAAATGTTCATTGAATGGATGAACTGATCCTCCTGACAATCCTAGGAATGGAGGGATTGAGACCTCCCTTTTACAGATGAGCAAAGTGACATCAAGTCCCTTGTACCAAACAGAACATCTGACAAATGGAAGGCCCAAGGTTTTAATAAAGAGTTCTAATTCCAAGTCCTGTGCTGTTTCCATTATATCACAGCAATCTTCCTAAAATCATATTAAACAGAACACATAGCTATACTCAATCTATAGAAGTAGCATTAAAAATGAATTCTTCCCCAGGAATTTAGCTGTGTCGTTAAAACATTACAGAAAACATTTTTAAAAGGTAGTACTTGAAAATATGAGCACACCAGAGATTCTTCTGTGAATGTTGCTGAGAAAGTTATTACTCATGTAAGAGGTGGGCAGATAATCTTTCTAGGCTAACTGGCATTTGATCACTGACATTTAAAAATCCTTGATATTTTGATCTTTTCCCATGTAAATCACAGTTTCCCGGTTTACGGCATTTTAATTAAGAAAAGGTTGAGAACAGCCCCTAATTAAGGTCAGAGCATACTTTGGAGTAATCATATTGTTACTAAAAAATATACTGTGCTTGAGAGAATTGTTCAGGGGAGGCCCCTAAGTTGAGACGGGGGAAGCAAACTTAGGCTATGTTTGCCATTAAGCACAGAGATTTAAGAGATTCAAGGGACTGCAATTTTTAGAGACATTATTCGTCAACTTCCCTTTTCTTACAATTTATGTAACTCGTGAGCTTTCCACAGGTCCTTCTAATAAGCCCAAAACTCTCCCTAAAGGCCACACTGCATGTCACAGTTGACCCAGGAATAATAGGCCAACTGACTAGTTGATTGGCAGCCAGAACTCAAATCTGCAGGAACATTTCTTCCAGCTCAAAAGCCCAGACTTTTTATTTAATAATTCTAAATGATCTGTCTCTACCCAGCTGCTTCATTCTGATTTTGCGTATAAATAGTCACATGACGTGGATGTGTTGTTTCTTCCTCCCTCACTGCTGACAGGTCACGGTTGACGGCTTAGATGAGAATGATGAAGCACCTGTCTGCACGCCCTCTCTATACAAGGCAGTCATTTTTGACAATGGTGTTGCTGGGACAAACGTCAATGGTTTCCAGCTACACTGCCACGACAGAGATTCACAAGATTTTGAAATGCACTTTGAGATGGTTTCTGGTGGATACCTTTATTATTTCTTTTAATCATGAGTATGCGTCAAATTGATATAACCTCTTTGATGTAAATAATATAATCTTAGAAATAACTATGTTTACAAAGATTAAACTATTTCATATCTATGGCATTAAGTTTCCTCAAGGAACCTTTTCATTTCTATATGTCCTATCTAATTCCTCCTGTGGTGGAGATATCCATGATTTCGACGTTGCTTGACAATGAAGAGAACTTGGACCTGCCAGATTAAGTTACAAGTAACAATGTCTGCTGTCGATGGTACTGGCTGAAAATAGCAGCTGTTTTTCTATGTGATGCTAATACAGATTCACTGGATAGATGTTTTCTACTGCATTATTGTTGGATTTACACAGATCCATATCAACTTTAGTCATGATCTTGGGGCATATGGAAGAAATTTATTGCAGACCAAATATGTGCTAGAAGGAGGGTACATGGAAGTGTACAAGACAGAGATCTTGTATTCATGGAATTCATGGTTCATTAAACTAGTAGTAACATCAACGACTATAAAATTATAAACTATGACAAGTCTTATAAAGGAAAACTACTGGGTATCATGAGAGAATATAACAAGAAGTACTTAAAGTATGGAGGTCAGACCTGCTGTCATGTAGATGAAAGAAAGGGAGGGTGGATGTGAGTTACTATGTTCCCAACTAATTGTAAAGGCTAGTTCAATGTCTCCTCCTCTTGCTAGATGATAAGCTTCATGAAGGTGGAGACTGTATGCATCTTGTTTACAACAGTGTCTCCAGGACCACTGAGACTTGACTTGAAATTTAGTAGGACCTCAATATATATTTGTGGTCTGACTGGCCCCTTTTATGTTGATCCAGACTAAGCTGAAAGTGGGAATAAAATTCTCTGAGTGGGAGATAAAGGAAGGGAAAGCATTTAGGCAGAATAACTTGATAATAGTGTGAAGCTTGCTGACCACATATGGGGATCAGTCTCATATGATCTTAACCTTTAAAACAATTTTTTCCAGCCAACTGAATTTATTGCTTACTTGATTTCAATTTTATTTTAAGCCTTGTATAGGTATAAGGATTCAGAGAATAATAAAAATTCTATTTATTTACACCTACTGTGTTTCGGAATCTGTGTAAAGTAGCTTGAGAAAACCTTTTAACATATCTTAAAATACTTATAATTTTTGATTTGTCTCTTTTAAAGGAAACGTGAGCCATCATTTTGGGTTTGACCCAACTTGGGGTTCAAATACTCCAAAATTAATTGCGAAGCATCCTTTTAACTTTGAATCTGGAGCTGAACTGCAGCGGCAGTACCATCTTGTAGTGCACATAATTGATGACAACCTGAAATATGGCAAAGTCACCAAGCCTAGGACAGGCACCACTATTATAGATATTTATGTGACAAGGGCCAATACGCCATCTCCTCTAACCACCAGCTCTGAAGTAAGGAGTTATGGAATTTAATTTGGGTCTGTGTGTGGGAAATGTTCTACTGCAAATTCAAGTTTCATCTAAAAAGGCTAAAAGGCTACTCAGGGCAGTACCTTCACCCAGAGGCCTTTCACCTGGACACCACCACATCCAGCCACCAGGCCACATTTTAGAATGTACATCCGTGAGAATCCGCTGGGTGGGTAAGAGAATTTGTGATCATTGACGGCGGAGCATAGAGGACCCCTGAGCAACTGATTGTATGTAAATGATCTGAAAGTCCTGCCCGCCGGGAAGTCACACTCATCAATGAATTCTATCAAAGAAACATCTCTAAAATTGGGCATTTTTAAACATTATTGCCTAGTGGCAATGTTATTCATAGCAATGGACACCTACCCCGTGCCAGTCACTGTGCTCCAGGGCTTATATTCTTCATTTCATCTAATCTTTGATCTAATCCTATGAAGTTGAACAGACCCTTCAGCATTTTGTTATTTCAAAAAAAACATGTGTACAGCCTCTGCGGAACTCCAGAACGGCTTGTGAGTCACCCAAGGATGAAGTCTGTTCGGTAGGTTTTATGGTTAGTGTATTTTACTGTCTTCTTTTTCAAAGGATGGATTATCCAAACATGGATATAAATCTTTCCACCAGGATATTTGATTTTCAAGAACACACTGTTCTCTCACACTGCACAAAAGGGTTTACCCTGTTCTGAGTAGATAATAGAGGCATACAAGCCTGAAAGAACTTCAGATGTCATCTAGTTCAACTCCTTGATTTTACAGATGAGAAAAGTGAGGTCAAAGAGGAGAGATGGTTTTGTTCAAGTTCACAGAGCAGTCATTGCATGCAATTCAAGTCTTCAGAGCCTTAAATTGCTGCCTTCTCTAGGCATGTGTGTTCCTTAGTATCATCTGTGGTGTCTAAAAATTCCATATGTCTGAGTCAATACCCCACTGTCTATAGAGCCATAGCTCTATACTGGTGCTATTACATGTAAACAGATGCTGTCTGGAAACAGAGACTAATGCTCTGTTTGCTTTGAAAGAATATTTCCCAGCAAAGAAAAAGTCTGACCATTGCGTACACAGCTAGCAACACATACAAATCCAGTGACTGGTTCATCCCTTTCATCTTCACTCTGATGATTATTTTCTTTTGCTGGGTTGGTTTCCTAGATATGTTTCCTGCTTTGGAGATATGGAAACACAATAGGATGCTGTCAGAAAATGGCCAAGGAAGTCTCCAAGACCAAACCCAAGTATGTGAGTTTTCTTTCTAAGCTTCTTTTTTAAAGAGTTGAAGTCATTTGTGGTTTGGCGATCTTACTCTAAAAGCTTCTGCCTAATTTTGCCAATTTTGAGGGGCACAGAGCCAAGTACTTGGGATACCAAACTCGATGGTCCCTTTCACCATTGCTCCAAACCTACTGCCAGAAACAGTTGGGGAGATTTGTTTAAACATCAACAACATATTCTTGGGTTCTACCTTAGAACATCTGAAACAGATTTTCTGTAAGAATGTATTTTCAACAAACCAGTCTGTGAGCAGACATACCCAGCAACTCTCTACATTATCTGGCTGCATGGGCAGTGGTTGACAACCACGGAGAGTTAGCCCAGAGGCAGGTGATAAAGCCAGGTACCCTCTCCACATTTGTTTTTAATCTGTGTGAAGCTGGGCAGAGAAACCAAAAAAGTGGATAGAAAATGCAGCCGCTTTCATCACCATCTGAAAATAGTTCTTCAGGGCACAGAATGCCATGGCTTCAAAAATAGAGTTGGATGTGAATTTTTATTAGCTAAGTAGAGACGATGTATGATTCAGCATGGAGGGGAGTGATGGTTAATGAGAGCCATTTATTATTCCCCATACAGCATTTTAAAAAAAATGAGAGTGGGAGAAGACTGGGTAATAGTCATGTGCTGCAAAAAATTGAAATATGTTTTTTGCCATGTATTAGCATAATGAAGCTGATGTTTTGTCAAATTTTCTTTTCCTACAGAGGAATAACGTATACGGCAGGTAAGATACAGCTTGCTAGTTGTCACACGATTATCTTGAAGTGTGTGGTTTAAAAAAAAAAAAGCCCCCCATCCAATAGCTGCCATTTATTTATTTATTTTTGCAACGGGAGCTAGAAATCCAAAGGAAAAGTTTGTCACTGGAAACAGAAATAAAAAACTACAAGTATTAACAGTAAGTACATTTTTGCAATCCCTCCCCAGTAGAAGAAAGAGGACTACATTTTTTCTGTAATTATGGCTCAGTGGAAAATTCCTCCATATTAACATATGGTAAATCTAGTCAGGTATCATAGAAGAGAGATACAATCCTTTCAATTCATGTGCTCCTGCTGAATTTCCGTGTATTAAAATCTGGGATTTCAGATCCAGTCTTAGAGTTTGGCTTAGGTCAAAATTTGCCATAAATATTTTATGTGTATTCAGCACAAACAACTCTAGGAAAATGAAAATCCAGCTTTATCCACCATTTCTTAAAAATAAGATCTAGATTTGAAAATAGGTTATAGACGTCATAGAGCTGCATAAGTTCTTCAACCCTGGAGTTTCTTAATAGATGGTAAAATCTATTGCTAATCTCCTGTATTAGTTTGATCGGGCTGCCATTACAAAATACCACAGACTGTGTGGCTTCCACAACAGACATTTATTTTCTCTCAGTTCTGGAGGTTAGAAGTCCAGGATGAAGGTATTGGCAGGTTTTGCGTCTTCCGAAGTCAATTTCCTTGGCTTGCAGATGGTGCCTTCTTCTTATGTGCTCACCTTGTTCTTCCTCATCTGGGTTATCTGTGTCCTAATCTCCTGTTCTTTAACAGCACCAGTCATATTGGATTAAGGCCTACCTATATGACCTCATTTTCCTTTAATCACCTCTTTTGGGTCCTATCTCCACATTCTGATGTACTGGGGGTTAGGGTTTGAACATATGAAATTTGGGAGAACCCAATTCAGCCCATAACACCTCCCATCCAAGTGAGAGACTTCACATCAAAACAAAGATCTGCGTTCAGGGAAAGCGTGTTGGGCAGACTGAGTGGAGATTGGGGCTGAGAGGAGACAAGAATAGCAAAGGAGTTTTTGGACCTCAGGCTGCTAGCCTTCTATACACTAGAAAGATGAGGTAATTCATAAGAAACGATCTGCTCGAAGTACTCAATATACGTCAAAACTAATTTTATCAAACTGACTTTACTGCTAACATTTTGTGCCTTTTAAAAGGAAACCACTGCGTATGAGACTGTGTTTCATGGAGAAGCCACTGATCCAGGTATGGTGCTTGAATAGCTTTTGAGTTTAGCACATTTTGTCTATTTGGATGTGAAACCGTGTGAATGAATTACTTATTCATTATGCTTCGCATAATGAGACTCTGTCCTAAAGCAAACCATTCAAGGGCCAGGCAGGTAAAATAAATGACTGAAAGGGCCCACGTAAGACACTAAGTTCAATTATCAATGGCAACCGATGCTTGGGGGACATGGCTATAACTTGACTCCATCAAAGTATTGTGTCCATTTTATACACATTGAAACAGAGGCTCAGAGAGGTTAGGGAATGTGTTTAGGGTCACATAGCTTTCTTTCCTTTCAAAGAAAGGAAGGAGAAAAGTTGGTGGAGCTTTTGGAACAGAGACTGAATCTTAACTGTGGTAGAACAGAGGCAGATGGATGGAGGTGGGTAGGTACTTGGCTACAAGAGCACGAGAAAACTGTCATGTGCTTGCAGTGGGTGGAGGGTCTTGTACCAGACCTCTTGGTGCAGGCATGGCAGAGTGGCCTGCCACAGACCTCAGGGCTCTTCTACTGGTTCTTTTTGTACTTAACTATTATTATTGAAAATAATAAAAATTACTACATGCCATTTCTTGTTTCCATCTAAAAGTTTTTTCAAGGAGTATTTAATAAATAGCTATTTAGCACTTTCAATGTACCAGGGTTGTTCTAAGAACTTTATAATTCTTAACCTATTTAATTTTTTTATTGTGCTAAATATATGTGACATAAAATTTACCATTTTAACTGTTCTTAAATGTACATTTCTGTGGTATTAAGTACATTCACATTGCTGTGCAACCATCAACACCATTCATCTCCAGAACTTTTTCAACTTTCCCAACTGAATTCATTAAACACTAACACTGCATTCCTTCCTCACACGCAGGCCCTGACGATCACCATTCTCCTTTCTGTCTCTATGAGTGACTATTCTAGCCACCTCCTATAAGTGGAATCATACAGTATTTGTCCTTTGTGATGGCTTTATTCACTGAGCATAACATCTTCAAGGTCCATCCATGTTGTAGCATGTTTGAGAATTTCCTTCCTTAAGGCTAAATAATATTCCATTGTATGTATAGATCTCATTTATCCATTCATCCAGCAATGGGCATATGGATTGCTTCTACCTTCTGGCTATTCATGTTGTTATATAACCTATATAATTTTAATATTATTCCTTGCACACCAAGATTTTATATTGATGCATTTGTAGACTTATTACAAGATGTTTTTAGGGCATTTCTGATATCAAATCATAGCAAACATTCGCTGAATTCTTAGTATGGTTAAAAATGCTTATATATGAATTGTTCATTCTCACTGCTATTTATGAGGTAGTGACTATTATCATTACCCTCGTTTTACAAATGAGGAACCGTGGCACAAAGACACAAGGTAACTTCCCCAGAATCGTAACTTCCCCAGTGAGAAGAAAGAGTCAGGATTAACAGTCTGACATGGGAACCCTCCCCGTACACTAGTCATGACCTTTCCTGCCAATGGCCTGGTAAAAACCAGTGCATTAACAAACACCGGGCCCTAGATTGCTCCATTCTACAAAACAAAACCAAAAACAAGTGTATGTGGTCTAACAAAGACAACAAGCAACTGCCATCCCTTTTTGCCCCTTTAGCGTTTGACTGACCCTCGTTGCCTTTGGTTTTCTCAATACTGAGGACAGTTACTTGTGTGTTTAGACCCATGCATTTGCCTTTATTTTGAACCTGGATGTTTGATGTGTGACTCAGCAATTAGTTTTCAAGCTCCAATGTGCACTATTGAGTAACGGTATAGATTTTTTTGGTGGAGGGACGGGTCTGTGAGGGAAGTGCATTGTCCACCCTAGCCCAAGGGCCCTGGAAGAAGAATCACCTTTCAATTAATGGATTTTTGAGAGGTGACTCAGCACATTGAAGTGTCACATGACACTTAGAGAAGAGAAATGTTTTAAAATAAAAATAAGGTTAGCTGTTTGCGTTGGGACATTCCATCATTTACCAAATGTTCTGGGGAACCCAGAATATGATGCATAAGGCATTGCTTTATTCATGGAGTCTAATCAAAGTGAAAGAAGGCATGTCCCCCTACCGTGGGTGGTTAGTGGTTAGAGCTCTGTAGCTGGACTCCCTGGGTTCAAATCTAGGTCTGCCACTTACACATGGCGTGGCCTTAGCAAGTTACTTAACGTTTCTTTTTTTTTTTTTTTTTTTTTTTTTTTGTGGTATGCGGGCCTCACACTGTTGTGGCCTCTCCCGTTGCTGAGCACAGGCTCCGGACGCGCAGGCTCAGCGGCCATGGCTCACGGGCCCAGCCGCTCCGCGGCATGTGGGATCCTCCCAAACCGGGGCGCGAACCCGGTTCCCCTGCATCGGCAGGCGGACGCGCAACCACTGCGCCACCAGGGAAGCCCGACTTAACGTTTCTGTGCCCCAGTTTCCTCATCTGTAAAATGTGGCTCATAATATGTACATATCTCACAAGGATGTTGAATGGATTAAATGAATTAATATATAAAAACAGAGTCTAACATATAGTAAATAACAAAGAAGTCAACTACTATTATTGTTATTATTATTTTATTTATTAATTATACCCTAGTCACCTAAGAAACAACAATTGGTTGACTTCCTACTATATCGGACCCTATTTACCCTATTTATTTTCTCTCATATTATTCTTATTTCATTATTGTTTCTATGAAGGACTGACTGATTAAACTCAGACACCGTAAAAGGCACACCACTTTGGGGACAATTAAAATAATAGCTTAGTGTATTCTTTTTTTAAAACTTTTGATTTTACAATAATTATAGGCTTACAAGAAATTGCAAAAAATGGTACAGAGAGGATTGTGTACCCATCACCTAGCTTCCCCCAAAGGCAACATCTTTCATAACCACAGCACCAAAACCTGGACATTGACATTTCTACAATACAATTAACTAGACTACAGCCTTCGCTCTGACTTGACCAGTTTTTACATGCACTTTAAAAAAAATATTCTCTGTGTTTAGTTCTATGACATTTAATCACCTATATAGATTTATCTAACTACAACCGCAGTCAAGAGAAAGAACTGTTCCTTCACCACAAAAGTGCTCTCTCGTGCTAAAGGGGCAATGTTTAATGCATGTGAAATCACATGCTGCTTCAAGTTTTGCTTCTAATTTTTCTTTTGGTAACAAAGCAAAACTTGAGAAGATGAGCAACTTGTCACTAGGCTGGCTATACAGCAAACGTTCAGTAAACTCTTTGTGGGACGAATAAATGCTTTGTAAGTTCATTATAATTCACTTTCTCTGTGTTTGAGATCCTTCTCCCCCTGCCCTCTGGGAATGTGTATGAATATGATAGCAGAACAGATGCAAGAAAGTGGAAGAACCCCAGGCACCGGGAGGGGTCCTTGGCAAACATATACTTGATCCTAGAAGCCCATCCTTCTGAGGAGTCTACATCCTTAAAAATTCCTATGCAAGGGTAGTGTCTTCCTGGGCCTCTGATTGCTTTTTTAGTGTCTGTCACTATCATCAGGCACTTTACCCTTGGCTATCTACAATTAAATTGTAGATGTGAGGCCAGCTGCTTTGTTTGTGTTTATAGCCTTCTGTAATATTGCAGTTCAGGGCTGACTGAGGGCAGCATGTATGGTCAACCTTGAGTCTCTGAATATGTTTTGCTGCAAACTAGCGACTCAATTGATACATGTTCATTGCCTGACTTTGCCCAGCGGAAGGTATGCTTGTTACGACTGGAGACTTTGTTTTCCTCACTGCTGTAGCCCCAGCATATGCTTGACACCTAGTGGGGACTCCATGAATATGTGGTGAATAAATATCTTTGAATATATGAATTCAGATCTCTTGCCTTTAATTCACATTTCTTGTTACTCCTATGACCCATGGAGCAGAAATGGGAATTATCTTTAGAAAAGAACTTTTTTGGTTTTTGGAAGTCAAAAAAAATGCAGGACTTTTCTCAGCATTTTTAAAAAGCACCATTGACCTTGCTTTTAATTTTCTTTTTACAGCGCTCTGGGGAATGACCACCTGAAAACTTCACTTATTAATGACTTGCCAAAGAAACGTTGGCATCCAGTCTTGAGAGCTATGTACTTAGACAAGTAGTTCTTAAATACCTAGGAGCTCTCTGATGATCATCCTTGGTTGTAGAAGACACAACAGCAGAGACCAGAAGGGTTGTTGATGGTAGAGAGTAAATCCACACTTAACCCAAAATAGAGTTCAAGCTGGGAACATTTTTTTAAAACAAATTTAACCCAAAATAGAGTTCAAGTTGGGATAATTTTTTTTAAAACAAATCTTATTCAAAGTAAAACTGACCATGAGCAAAGAACTAAAATATATTTGAGTCAGAGGAAAATGGGGACTTGGATGGTCATAAATATCAGCCTTGATATTTATGCCCCTTTGCACGTGTACACAGATTTCTTTTCACTCCAGGAACACCTCACTTCCCAACAAGAGAGCACCTGAAAATAAACAGGCTCCTATTTTATGTACGTAGCTCACACGGGTTGATCCTCAGGAGGTGCTGACGTGGAGGACATCAGTGGATTTGAAGTTTGGAGCTTGGACAAGTCATACCGCCTCTCAGAAATTCACTTTTCTTCTTCTGGAAAATGTATACTGTCATTCCTGCCCCATTTCTATCTCATAGTTCTGCTGTGAGAAACAGCATAAAACGGTTGAGATTCTACACTTGGCAGCACTTTTTGAACTGTAAGCACTATTTAAGAGTAAAATAAGATTAGTTTCATTAAGTCAAAATTGGCCGCTCAGAGAGCAGTGACTTGGAATACAGAGACGGTCACTGCATGTTTCTAAGCCAGCCTATGTTGGAATTGGCTGATAATTAGCTTCTCAACTTCTGTGAAAGGAATATACTGCCTTGTTCCAGATGGCAGGATAATTCTTCCCCAGGGGAGAGACCAAGGATTCTCTGGGAAAATGCTCTCCCGTCTCCAGCAAGGCTCTCACTGGATCAGTTATGCTAAGATGGATGTAGATATGTGAGTCTCCATCTGCCACCACCTGAGCTTTTGAGAAAAAAAAAAAAAAGCAAGCTTTTATAAACTTCCTTTTCAAAGTCTGGATTGGATCAATTCATACTTAATCTGCCTGTGGCAAATCAAGAAAAATTGGTAAGTGGTAAGTTTGAGTGTTTACTTTCTTCTGTTAAGCTGTTTTGGGTCTCAGTTTCAGACACGGCCAAGGAAGAAAGTCTGAGCTGGTGACAACAGTAAAGGAGTTGTTTGGGAGGAAGCTAAAGAGGGCTGCTTTCAGGGGTACGGCTCTGGAATCTGACCTCTCTATTGGGTCAGAATCCATTTGCCTCCAAACTCTAGATGTTCTTTTCTCCTCCAGTTTAATAATGATTGTATTAGTTTGCTGAGGCTGCCATAACAAATCGTCAATAAACTGTGGCTTGAAACGATAGAAATTTATTCTCTCACAGTTCTGGAAGCTAAAATTCTACACTTGATCTTAGCCAAAAGGCCGAGAAGCGATGGAAGCTAAAATTCTAAAATTGAAGTGTTGGCAGGGCCATATTCCCTCTGAAGGCTCTAGGGGAACATCCATTCCTTGCCTCTTCCAACTTCTGGGGCCTGCCGTGGCCTTCCTGGGTTTGTGGCTGCATCCCTCTCCTCTCTGACTCGGCGTTACTTTGCTTTCTCTTCTAGGTGTCTGTCGAATTTCCCTCTGCCTCACTCTTACAGGGTACATTGGTTATTGGATACAGGGCCCACCGGATAATCCAGGTTGATCTCCTCATCTCAAGATCCTCAACTTACTCACATCTGGAAAGTCTTTTTCAAATAAGGTCATCTTCAAAGGTTCTGAGGATTAGGACGCGGACAAATCTTTTTGGGGGTTATCATACAACAAACTATAATAATTTTGAAAGTCTAGGATTTTCCTGGTGGCACAGTGGTTAAGGATCCACCTGCCAATGCAGGGGACACGGGTTCGAGCCCTGGTCTGGGAAGATCCCGCATGCCATGGAGCAACTAAGCCCGTGCACCACAACTACTGAGCCTGCACTCTAGAGCCCGTGAGTCACAACTACTGAGCTTGCGTGTCACAACTATTGAAGCCCACGTGCTTAGAGCCCGTGCTCCGCAACAAGAGAAGCCACCACAATGAGAAGCCCGCACACCGCAACGAAGAGTAGGCCCTGCTCACCATGACTAGAGAAAGCCCACGTGCAGCAATGAAGACCCAATGCAGCCAAAAATAAATAAATAAATGAAATAAATTAAAAAAAACCTTTAATATGAGGTATAGAAATCAATACACTTTCTGGTGAACAATATGACTATTTTATTTTATTTAAAAACTATCTGAGTACCTACAGTGTGCCGAAATTGTTTTAAGGCCTTTAATCAATAAAAGTGCAGATGCCTCTGACCTGGTAGTTTTACTGATTGGAATTTCCCTGTAGATATGCTTACAAAAGATCTACAAAAAGTTTTTTTTTTTTAGATGGTAGCTGATGGTAGCATTGTGTGTAAGAGAAAAACAACTGGAATAATATCAAAGTGTCCATTAATAAGGGATTATTTGGAAAATCACACTGAGTTCATATTCTTATTATGAAATGTATGATGTGGCTGTTAAAAAGAATTAGGCATATATTGATATGGAAAATACATTAAGTGATAAAATTTGGCAAACTACAGAATCCTTATTAATATACATAAATAAAAATCAGCATCTGTATAGATACATATGTTGGTATATGCATAAACTTTAGGGGGCAGTGAGAAATCACAGAGAGCTCTAAATAGTGATTATCTTTTTAGAGAAATTCTGGGGGAGGGAAATGCAGAGGGTGAAGGAAGTATTTTACTTTTCATAGTTTTATGAACCACTGAATTTTCTAAACTTATACATGTGTTATTTTTATTTTTTAATAATGTAAGTAGAATTTATCTGGTGGTGAGAATTTAGGACATTCATTTCTTTTTTTAATACCTTATTGTGAAGTTTTATAAAAAGTCCGACGCTTTTCTTTCAAATCAACTTGAAACTAGGATCAGATCTTTCTACTGCTTGGTATATTTTCTTCCTTGATTTGTATAATTATTGTTGCTCTTCCATCTGCCTCTTTTTCTCCTTGTGAAATTGATTATTCTCCTGTTAGTTAGGTCTCCAGGATTTAGTGGCTAATCTCTTTATCTTTTTCGCTCATGATTTCTAACACACTGAATTATTGCTCTGCTGTTTCAGAGATTTCTTTCACTTGATCTTCATCACTAATTTGGGTCTCACCAGTGACCACTCAGTTTCAGCTCATCTTTTAAAATCATGTTTTCAGTTCCAGGAAAGGGGTGTGTGTGTGTGTGTGTGTTATCTTTTCCGCTCATGATTTCTAACACACTGAATTATTGCTCTGCTGTTTCAGAGATTTCTTTCACTTGATCTTCGTCACTAATTTGGGTCTCACCAGTGACCACTCAGTTTCAGCTCATCTGATGACTTTTTAAATTTTAAAATCATGTTTTCAGTTCCAGGAAAGGGTGTGTGTGTGTGTGTGTGTGTGTGTGTGTGTGTGTGTGTGTGTGTAGGGGAGGTGTGGACACGTGCACATGGAATCTAAGTCATATTATTATCTATTTTTGTTGAAGTTGTCCATTTTAGTAGAGGTCTTAGGTTTTCAGTTCCAGGGAAGGGGTGTGTGTGTGTGTGTGTGTTTATCTATTTTTGTTGAAGTTGTCCATTTTAGTAGAGGTCTGTTCTGAATATTTTATATTTTATTCCTCAAGGTTCCTGGTTCCCATAGGCTCTTGGGCCCCTTGGGCTTCTTGTCATTTTTGTCTGTCTGCTTTGGGGCTGAGGTCAAGTTGCTATGGACTTTTCTGAGGCAGTGGTGGAGCCACTGCTGTCTCTCCTGGGTGGGCTGATGGTACAGCAGAAGCAGGCATTCAGACCTCTCGTGACAATGGGGCTTCCCTTGGCTTCTCAGTTGCAGGGACAGAGGAACTTCTCCCAGACTTTCTCAGTGCTTCTGCAGGTCTATGGGGGTCAGGGAGACATGGCATCTCTATATTGGTTAATGTCCTATTCTCTCTGGTGGGAGAAGGGGGTGTCCAGTGAGCTTGAGCTCCAAAAGTGAGATCTTCCCTTTCAGGTCCATGCAATGAGGCTCTCCTGTGCTGGTCCTGTGGTTCTCTTCTGGTCTGAAGGGGAGAAAATCTTGGCAGATTTTCAATTACTTCCTCCATGCCTTATCTACACACCACTTGGAACTGCCCCACCCAGTCGAGCCCAGCCTCAAGCAAGAACCCCAGCCAATCTACAGATGCATGAGTCCAGCTCAAGTGAGCTGAACTGCCCAGCTATGGCCAGCCTAGAAAACCTAACCTTTAGCTGACCCTCAAGCGTGTGAACTACAACAATAAATGAGAGTTGTTCAAAGCCACTGGTTTGTTACAAAGCAACAGCTAACTGATACCAGAAAGGAGGTGGGATGCTGTCTTTTATATTTCTCTCTATTTCAAAAAGAGTCAACAAGTGTTGTTAAAAAACAAAAACAAAAATAAAAAAAAGCAGAGACCAAAGAAAATATTTAACAGGTGGAAAAAAGAGATCTGATATAACTTGCACTAAGAGAAGTTGTAGAACCTCAGAGTTAAAAATACTGGACTGTATTTTGCTTGAAGATAGGGGGCTGTGTCCTACCCAAAGTTCCATTCCATAGCCCCTGGCCCAAGAGACGGGCCCAACATTTATTAAATAAATAACTTCTGAAATATTCCCAGTCAACTCCTTATCTGAGAGACTAATTGAGAAAAGTTTTCCATTCTTGGTCCTGGGTCCGCTTAACCATCTTCATGACAGGGTACTCACTACCTACCAGACAGCTATTTCCTTTGTGGGATAACACTAATTATTAGAAATATTTTGTTGAAGCAAAGAAGAAATCTAGTTGACAGTGTGAAATCTAAACTCAACAATTCAAAAACATGAGTTTTTCCATCATTAAGACGCCCCCTTGGATGAAATGGGCATATTTTCACGGGCTGATAAATAAGCTGCTATGGATCAGAACATCTGCATAATAGTTTCCACTTATCATTGTTACCTTAAATTCTATCCAGCTCCAAAATTACACTCCTTCATCTGTAATAAATGATCTACCTTCGTTGGAAAAAGCAAAATGATCCCTTTTGTATTAAAATTACCTAAGAATGTAATTAATGGCATCTCATTTTGTTAGCTCATCATAATGACTTCAGTGCCCCGTGATGCTCTTTCAGTTGGGATTGGAGTCACAAGAATCCATGTACCTGGTCTTTTCTCAGTGGCTGACTTCTACTGCCCTCCATCAGAATGTTTACAAAACAAGTTGAAAGAGCCCTTCCCATCTTTCCTCTTTTTGCCTTTGTTCATCCCTTACCTTCCCGCCAAAAGTGGTGGGTGATGCTTTTACAAACCTAACATCCCAGCTAAAGCCACCCAAACTTTAATTTCTTTTTTTTTTTAAACATTTCTTTAGTTTATTTTATTTATTTTTGGCTGCGTTGGGTCTTTGTTGCTGCGGGCGGAGAAGGGGGTGTCCAGTGAGCTTGAGCTCCAAAAGTGAGATCTTCCCTTTCAGGTCCATGCAATGAGGCTCTCCTGTGCTGGTCCTGTGGTTCTCTTCTGGTCTGAAGGGGAGAAAATCTTGGCAGATTTTCAATTACTTCCTCCATGCCTTATCTACACACCACTTGGAACTGCCCCACCCAGTCGAGCCCAGCCTCAAGCAAGAACCCCAGCCAATCTACAGATGCATGAGTCCAGCTCAAGTGAGCTGAACTGCCCAGCTATGGCCAGCCTAGAAAACCTAACCTTTAGCTGACCCTCAAGCGTGTGAACTACAACAATAAATGAGAGTTGTTCAAAGCCACTGGTTTGTTACAAAGCAACAGCTAACTGATACCAGAAAGGAGGTGGGATGCTGTCTTTTATATTTCTCTCTATTTCAAAAAGAGTCAACAAGTGTTGTTAAAAAACAAAAACAAAAATAAAAAAAAGCAGAGACCAAAGAAAATATTTAACAGGTGGAAAAAAGAGATCTGATATAACTTGCACTAAGAGAAGTTGTAGAACCTCAGAGTTAAAAATACTGGACTGTATTTTGCTTGAAGATAGGGGGCTGTGTCCTACCCAAAGTTCCATTCCATAGCCCCTGGCCCAAGAGACGGGCCCAACATTTATTAAATAAATAACTTCTGAAATATTCCCAGTCAACTCCTTATCTGAGAGACTAATTGAGAAAAGTTTTCCATTCTTGGTCCTGGGTCCGCTTAACCATCTTCATGACAGGGTACTCACTACCTACCAGACAGCTATTTCCTTTGTGGGATAACACTAATTATTAGAAATATTTTGTTGAAGCAAAGAAGAAATCTAGTTGACAGTGTGAAATCTAAACTCAACAATTCAAAAACATGAGTTTTTCCATCATTAAGACGCCCCCTTGGATGAAATGGGCATATTTTCACGGGCTGATAAATAAGCTGCTATGGATCAGAACATCTGCATAATAGTTTCCACTTATCATTGTTACCTTAAATTCTATCCAGCTCCAAAATTACACTCCTTCATCTGTAATAAATGATCTACCTTCGTTGGAAAAAGCAAAATGATCCCTTTTGTATTAAAATTACCTAAGAATGTAATTAATGGCATCTCATTTTGTTAGCTCATCATAATGACTTCAGTGCCCCGTGATGCTCTTTCAGTTGGGATTGGAGTCACAAGAATCCATGTACCTGGTCTTTTCTCAGTGGCTGACTTCTACTGCCCTCCATCAGAATGTTTACAAAACAAGTTGAAAGAGCCCTTCCCATCTTTCCTCTTTTTGCCTTTGTTCATCCCTTACCTTCCCGCCAAAAGTGGTGGGTGATGCTTTTACAAACCTAACATCCCAGCTAAAGCCACCCAAACTTTAATTTCTTTTTTTTTTAAACATTTCTTTAGTTTATTTTATTTATTTTTGGCTGCGTTGGGTCTTTGTTGCTGTGGGCAGGCTTTCTCTAGTTGCAGCGAGCGGGTCTTCCCTTGTTTCGGAGCACAGGCTCTAGGCACGCAGACTTCAGTAGCTGCAGCATGTGGGCTCAGTAGTTGTGGCACGGGGGCTCTGGAGTGCAGGGTCAGTAGTTGTGGTGCACGGGCTTAGTTGCTTCGCGGCATGTGGGATCTTCCCAGACCAGGGCTCGAACCCGTGTCCCCTGCATTGGCAGGTGGATTCTTAACCACTCCGCCACCAGGAAAGTCCGTCAAACTTTAATTTCTATGTTCCCCCTTTCCTTCTCTCTCTCCTGACATTGCCACCTGAGTGTAACTGTTCTCTGGGAAAGACTCGTGTGAAGCAAACTAGGGGCAATGTGAGGGATGGAAAGACCCGGAATTCAAGCACTGGCTAAGCTCAAATCAATGCTAAGCTACAGCAGAGACCAGAATAAAAGGTAATAAAGACCAATGTTTTAAGAAATGAAGATCTCATTCTGAAGCCGGTTATAACCTTGATCCTCTCCCCAGAAAATGAGGCATCTTGTATGGAGAGTGGTAAGAACAGACTTTGGTTCATTTGCACGATTTAATTGTCTACTCCAGAGCTCTGCACACCTTTCCTGTAAAGGGCCAGAGAGGGAGGTATATTAGGCTTTGTGGGCCATTGTCACAGTTCCTCAACTCTGCCACTGTAGTTCAAAAGCAGTCATAGAAGATTCATAAACTACTGGCTGTGGCTATATCCTAAAAATTTATGGACACTGGATTTTGAATTTCATATAATTTTCACATGTCATGGAATAGTAATCTTCTTTTGATTTTTTTCAATCACTTCAAATGTAAAAACATACTTAGCTCACGGGCTAGATTTGGCATACTGGCCACAGCTTGGGAACCCCGAGTTTACTCTGTACCAGGAGCAATGTGAACAAATAGATGTACTTTTACCCTCGCAGAGCTTACATGAAGTTTGAGTTTTCTCAACGTGGGTTCCTTGGAGTACACTTTATTGTTTCACCAAAAATATTATCTATGCTCAAGAATGTTTGGGACAGACTGAGTTCAAGCAGAGTCTCTTTACTACAGAACTTCTCAGGGCCTTTAATTGGCTCATGTACATTGTGAATTTCCTGGAGGGGAACATGGCAGAGGAAACTTGCAAGGCTGGACTTACTTGACTGTAGAACACTTTTACAAAATGGAACATTGTTCACAACTGGCGTTCCATGGAACACAGTGTGAGAAGACCCTCTTCTCTTTTTAGATAAGAAAATGAAGTCATTTTTCAAGGTCCCCCATGTGCTGAACTGAAAGATTAGTCTGAAGCAGAGGTGTGCCTCCTTTTAGGGTCATCATCTCTCTCCCAGCGGCCAGGCAATGTTTGAGAACTGCATTCACTCTGGATACCAAGGTGGAAATAATACAGAGAAAGGCCATTTAGTTATTTCCTAAAGCACATGGTGCTCCTTCTGATTTGGTTATGTAACCCCCCCGGTTGATTACTCGGTTGTGTCTGTGGCCCTCGGTCCTCTGAGACTCACCCCACCATCGGCGGCTGGATTCATTTCCAATTTCACTCTTCTCACTTGTATAATTGCTGCTTTAGTAATTAACTTCAAAGCCCATCTGACCCTAAGCTCTTTGCAGCCGGAGCTCCCAATGCTAAAAGAAGCCAAAACGAGATGGGAAAAAGCTCCTACAATGTAAAGCCAGGTGTGCGTTCTTTAAAAGCAAACATGAACACCCGGATTTAGTGGGACAGTTTTGATTAGAATCAGAGAGCCTTTTGAGAAACTCATATAATATGAATGATTCTTGAGGCCTCAGGAGCTAAAAGATTTAAGAGTGGAATAATGTCTTATGTGGGAGTTAGGGTGTAAAGTCAGCACATAAGGCAAAAATTGTGTAGAGTCAAAGTTACCCTTGAAAATCTTTTAAATCATCAATAAAGTGTCAAAAAACCCGTGACTTTGTGTATACTCAGTACTCTCTCAGTTTAAAAAGCTACAAAGTCACTTTTCCCCCCTCTCATGTTGAGCCCCAGATAACGCAGTTGGCTTGCATTTAAGAGCCTTGCTGTACAGAAACGATCTTGTCCTCTTTGGTGGTTGAATTTCCCTGACAGATATGCACCTCTGATGTGGCCTGTTTGCCTTGCAAAGTCTTTTCGTAAATGACTTTAGATAAATCACACTGGAAAAAGGTGATTTTTCATCTGTTCTCCTTGGAGGGTCCCAGATTTCTTTTGAGTTTAAGTTCATTTATCACCATCATAGTGTCCTTGGCATTGCTGTGATGCTGTGCTTTCACAGACCCTGGCTGGATGCTTTATTGACTACCGAGAGAAGATCCTGAAAAGGACGTGGGTAAAATGTAAAGATGAGGAATATTGGTAAGGTCCATTTCAGCTGGAAGCGTAAAAAGAAGGAAATAAACAAAGGGGAAATGAAGTGAAATGAATTTCTCATGGACCCTAGTCTCCACCCCTATCCCTACACATATACAGGGTAGAGGGAAGGAGAAAGGTATTCTGTTCTTTTTTTTTTTCCTTCTCTCACCAGGGTGATATTTATTTATTTTTTTCCATCTTTATTGGATTATAATTGCTTTAAATGTTGTGTTAGTTTCTGTTGTACAATAAAGTGAATCAGCTATATGTATACATATATCCCCTCCTTATTGAGCCTCCCTCCCCATCTCACCCCTCTAGGTCATCACAAAGCACAGAGCTGATCTCCCTGTACTATGCAGCAGGGACAAATTGAGAGAGTAGCAGTGACATATATACACTACCATGTATAAACTAGATAGCCAGGGGGAAGATATTCTGTTCTTAAAAAGCAAATCTATTTCTTGTGAGATTCACCCCCAGGGTTTCTAACTCGAGTCCATACTCTGATCCACATTCTATAGCATGTACATATTCTGCCTCTTAGGATTACCAAGGGGGGCACCTAGATGTATCTGGAAACATCTCTGGAGCTGCAGCCGAATGCTCCACCACTGACCTATTGCCACCATCTGGTATCTGGAGTGATCTCAGGCATTGTCTCATGGATGAGGTAGGATTTGAACAAAATTTTCAGAATAAGTAGAATTTAGGTGTGCTTGAAATGCACTGCATTCAAAAATGCCATTTCTGGAAAAGGAAACCTTATAAAACAAAGGCATGGAAAAGACGTCCTTTAGGCAGACACCGGCTGTAAATCAGCTTTATTTCTTTGGGATCAAAGAGCAGAGAAGATCTGAAATCATGTTTCTTGGACTGAATGGCATTTCTAGGGGAGGGGGAAGATTTTGCTTGGCTAGAACACAAGGTATACAAAGATGATTCATGGGGAAAAAAGGTCAGATCATGGAGGGTCTTGAAGGTTGTTTGTGGGAGGCAAAATCCCAATCTCTGGAACCTGTGAATACGGGAGGTGACACGGCAAAGGGGAATTAACGTTGCCGGTGGAATCAGGGCTGCTAATTAACTGACCTTAAGATGGAGATATTATCCTGGATTATCTGGGTGGGCCCAATGTAATCACATGTTCTTGTGAGTGGAAGAGAGGCCGAAGAGGGAGAACCAGAGACATGGCAGCATGAGGCAGCCTGCGGAGGACTCAGCCTGGCTTGGAAGATGGGAAAACGAGCTGCTGGCCGAGGGATGCGGTGGCCTCTAGAAGCCGGAAAAGGCAACAAGATGCCTTCTTCCCTAGAGCCTCTGGAAGAGATGCATCTTTGCTGACACCTTGACTTTGACGTAGTGAAACCCATTTCAGACGTCTGACCTCCAGAACTGAACGATAATAAATTTGTGGTGGTAAAAGCCACTAAGTTTGCAGTAATTTGTTACAACAGCAATAGGAAACTAAGGTACTGTCTCAGGAGAGGATGCACATCCTTTAAGGTAGAGCCTGGGATAAGACCAAGTTCTGATTAGTCACAGTTCTAATTAGTCTTATTAGTCAAATTACTTTACCCATTAGGGCAACTTCATTGACTGGAACTTTCTGCAATGATGAAAATATCCTAGATCTGTGCTGTTCAACATGGTGGCCACCAGCCCCGTGTTTCCTGTTGGGCGCTTAAATCGTGGCCAGTGTGACTGAGGAAGTTAATTTTTTTTTAATAGATCTTTATTGGAGTATAATTGCTTCACAATACTGTGTTAGTTTCTGTTGTACGCCAAAGTGAATCAGCCATATGCATACATATGTCCCCATATCCCCTCCCTCTTCAGTTTCTCTTCCACCCTCCCTATCCCACACCTCTAGGTCACACCGAGCTGATCTCCCTGTGCTATGCGGCTGCTTCCCACTAGCTGACTATTTTACATTCGGTAGTGTATATAGGTCGATGCTACTCTCACTTCACCCCAGCTTCCCCCTCCCACCCCGTGTCCTCAAGTCCATTCTCGATGTCTACATCTTTATTCCTGCCCTGCAACTAGGTTCATCAGTACCATTTTTTTAACTCCATATATATGCGTTAGCATATGTATTTGTTTTTGTCTTTCTGACTTACTACACTCCGTATGACAGAATTTTTAATTTAATTTAAATTTAGATTTAAATTCAAATAGCCTAGTGGGCAGCAGAGTTTCAGAGCCTTGATTGTCACATATAAAGAGCAGGTGATACAGAACCTATCTCATAGGGCTGCTATTTATTAATCAATATATACTAGGTAACATAAAATAATGCTTGGGCTATGTTCAATAGGAATGAAAGCATTTTGCATCCAGGTACATGAGGATGTCTCAGTGTTTTGGAGGGCTGGAGTTAGGTCCTACCTCATTGAAAAACGGAGCTATTTGTCATGATCTTCCATGACTTTTCTCTTTAGCAGGCTGAATAAATTTGCTACTCTATCGATGTTTTTCATATGCCTGTTTCTAACCTTTTAAGTAATACGTGAACTTCTTTCCTAACCATGAGCAGCATTTCCAAATTTCTCTAAAGCAGCATCAAGATCTGTCTGAGTTAATATTCATGTTTGGCTGCCAGTCACAGGAGGCAGGCAGTCCACAGCTTGGGTACCAGCTCCATGAGGTTCTCAGTCTTCCAGGCTGTTTGTCTTGTTCTGCTCTATCATCTCCCACACCTCATCCTCCTTTCCTTCCTGGGTACCTGCTATTCCTCTGGCCTCATGTCCTTGTTCCAGGAGGGTGGGAAGAAGATATGCATTTCATTTTGAGACTTTGCCTTTTTATTCTGGGAGAAAAGCCCTCCCCAGGAGATTTCATTTCATTGATGAGAGACATGACACATGGATACCACGAGGTGCTAAGGATTCTGGGAAAGTATGCACTGCACTTTCTAGCCTCGAGAGTAGAGGAAGAGAAGAGGGTTGGGTTGGGTATTGAGTGAGTCATCCTACAGTATCTGGCACGGTGTTTAAACAATTAATTCAAGCAATAGCTACCACATATTTACTATGGATCTGAACACGCCGAGTCTGATCTCTTTGTGCCTCAGTGTGTCCACCTCAAACAGGAAGATGCTCACCTGAGATACATGTGAAAGACTTTTGCAAACTATACAGTGTGAAAAATCCAGGGATAATGATGCTGCTGATTATTTAAAATGCCCCCCCCCCCCGCCCTTCCTATACTTTGGCTCATGATCTTCATGTGCTGTGATTCAGTCCCTTTCACAATGGGCCCCATGAACTCTACTACTAGCTAGTTTGACTTGTCAGGGGCCAACACCTGAGGCTGGGTTCCTTCAAAGCAGAGCCAAAGTGGGGATTCTTGTGCAAATGATTCACCGAGGAGATGCCTCAGCAGAGACCTGTAAGGGAGGGAAGGACAAGGAAGGCAAAGAGGTAAGGAGAGATGGAAACACGGGTGAGGTTAAGCCTGACCCGGGGAGGAACTAGAGAGGTCCTAGATTCGGGGGCCTGGGCTTTTATATTCCCGTTTCAGTCAGTCATTGACCTTAGGCTGTCCTTGGGCAAAAGGATCATAACTCCCAGGCATTTTTAGACTAGGCAGCTCATCAGCCAAGGGCAAGTCTCCGGAGACAGGCACAGGTGGAGGCATCAACAGCCAGTAATTGTAGAAGCTGGGGGATGGTGCAGGCCAGGTACAGAAAGATCCGGGGAGGTTGTCAACGGCACCTATTATAAATGATCTGGCCATGGAAAAATTGTTTATTATTGTGAGTTGAGAGAGTGCATCTCATCCTCATTCGCCAGAGAGCCATCTTCATCCATATTCTTTGCTTTTTTCCATGTGATAAAAAACTCAAAATTCCATTAATGGAAATTTTGTTATAAAATGACTCAGTGCAATTACAAATTGCATCAGTAAGTTTAGAATGTGCCCCATGCCAAGAATCCCCCTTTCGTTCTTGGCTTTTGTCCTGACCTGAAACATCACATGAGACTCAGGGAAATTTATTTTCATATTAATACGGTTTTAGGGAATTGTCAGCACTTGGCATTTAAAAGAACTCGAGGAAATGGTAGTGAAAAGCAAGGAAGTCTTTCTATAAATACAGTGGCTCTGTGAGGAGGGACAGTAATCATTTCTTCTCACTGGGAGTATAACTGGAATTGAACACAAAGATAATCATAATAAAACGAATAACAGTTAACACACCTGGAACACTTAGCTAGTCCAGACTTGCGGGAAGAACTGTACACACCTCTTCTTAATCTTAACAAATCCATAAAGTAGGAAGCATTACTATTATCCCCATTTACAGATGAAGCAATTGAAGCTCAGAGAGGTGAAGTCGCTTGCCCAAGGTCACACAGCTGGTAAGAGGCAGAGCTGGAACTTTAATCCAATATCTGAATGATCTTGTGACAGGCATCCGAGAGATTGAAAATGAGAGACATGTGAGCCCCGGGGGCCCTGGGGGCCCAAGGGCTCATTTCTTCATTAAGAGAATAGCCAGGATCTTATACACATTAGCCCATTTGATTCTTAAAACCTCACTATGATACAGTGGTCATTTTTGTTTTAAATACAGGGTAGGTTTATGACAGAATTTAGGCAGAAGCTCTAGATGAAGATTATTTTCTCAATATAAAATAATTTTTAACTTTTTTGAAGGCCTACCTGTAGTTAAGTTCTGTGTTGTACACTTCAGAGGGTATAAACATCAAGTCTAACCTGATTTTGCCTCCCCATTTCTGTTCCCTAGATATTCTAGAATGGAGTTCTTCCTTCTTGATAACACATTGCCAGCTCCTAAGGCCAAGTTTCTCACTGAAAATTCAGGTGTTCCATCTTTATTTCTCATCATATGCCTGAATTTTAAGGTTTTAATAGAAGGGACTAGGAAGACAGGTACAAACTCTGGGGCTAGGACTGGACTCGGCTTTGTCCTAATAAAAATATAAATCTCTTCTCCTATGTTAGTAGTCCCTTCAACTTATATTTATTATGTTTCTTTATTGGATGTTACTTGTAATTGCCTGGATATGTCCCTCCACATAGACTCTTCAGAAACATTCATCTTTACATTTACCAAGATCAATCGCCTCAATGTTTGGGAATTTGAAACGAAACATGAGTCTATTGCTCACACTGATAAAAAGACTCACTTTCAAGAAAGGTGGAATTTAATTTTATTTGGCTGAGGCTGTGTGTTGGAGAATTGTTGGAAATATTTTGGAAATTAGTTTTTGCTGATTTTATGGGGGAAAGAATATGTATTCTCTAGGGCCATGTGTCACAGGCAAGAAGTGATACTTTCTGAAATGAAAACAAGCAGAGCCATTCATCCTGGGCCAATCACAAGCAATTGTGCAGCTTCCAGCACTCAGATTTGTCACAAGTTTGTTATCCCCTGAAAGCCCTCCAGATTTGCTGGGTTTGTTGAGTGCTTAGGGTTCCTGAACTTCAGGCTTAGAGGCTGGTTGGCGACTTGCTGTCACGTAGTGGAAGTCAACCTAACCGCTGGCAAAGCCCTGGAGGAGTGCGGGCATCATACGCCCTCGTGATGAAGCAGAAGGGCTCTAGACCCTGCCTGCCTGGGTTCAAACACCAGCTCTACTGCCTGACTGTGTGGGTAGTTGAGCTCTTCTGATCCTGGGTTGTCTAATAATGAAACTGTGCAGGACCCCGCCGGGCACTTCCAAGTACAAAGGCCTTTCTGTGCCCCCCATTTCTTGCTTGTAGGAAAAAGGTTTCAGCCTCCTAGACATTCCCTGAGTTCCAAAGGGCAGATTCAAACGCTTTATAATTAGAGGAGTGAGAGAATGCAGAAAGAAACAAAAGTGCCTGACAGGGCACTTAGCAATCAGGAAACATTAATTAAGCGAGTGAATAGATGATGTGGACAAGAGGGATGAATCTGAAGGGACTAAAAGCCAAGTAACAACAACAACAAAAATACCGATTGAGTACTCTTTGCGAGGCATGGTAAAGGCATTTCTTCATTCACTGACTCATTCATTCCTTAGAATAACCCTGGGAAGAGGGTACAATTATTATCATCCCACATTATAAAGTGAGACCTGAGACCTACAGCATTTAAGCCACTCACCCAAGGCCACTGACATATTAAATGTGGGAGCTATCCTTTCAACTCAGGTTTGTCTGATTTCAGGGCTGGACTCCATTTTCAAGGCAATTGACAAGCAAATCATTGGGTCTCAGGTGTAAACAGGCCACACTTATTTCCAGGGTTTCCTGTCCTCTCCTTCGCTTTTGGTCATCCTCTTCTTTTTCAGGTCAATTCCAGTGTAAAATACCTAGTTTTGTACCCTTTCCCTTCACTGTCACACCTGTGTTTAGCTGCAGAGAAACGACAGTAAAAATATTCGTGACGGTTTTGCAGTGGCAGCCCCTGCTTTGTATATGTGCATACAAACAAACCCTTTGCTGGAGATTCTGCCTTGGGCACACAGGCAGTGCACATGCTCTCAGCCACACGCAGAGTCAGGGTGCACACCCCCTTCTCAGGTGGCCTGGATGGACCAGGGACTGTACTGGGTGTTTCACGTACTATATGTCTTATTTATTGTTGCAACAACAATAAAAAGCCAACGACAATAATTCTCAAATTAACCAATGTTTTCAACAAATATTTTCCTGAGTACATCCTCTGTGCTGGGCACTGTTTATGCTCAGGGGATGTGCAGAACTGGAAGTGGAGGTTGCCCGTAGCCAATGACCGACCAGCGCAGGGTTAGAGAAGCTCAGCTCCCTTGCTTTCGGCAGCACAGACTCGGAGGTGTCATTTGCCCTCGAGAGCTCCCCAAGGGATCAGGCTGAGGCTGCACTTTTGCTCGATACTTCAGCCTAGCTACAGCCTTTTCTCTTTCTTGCTTTCCCTGTTCCCTCCTCCAATGCTCCTGGGAGCACCTCCTTAGTACATCACTTGCAAATGAACCTTTGTCTCAGGGTTTGCTTCTGGGGAATTTGACCTATGACAATCCGTGATCTCTGGCTTCGTCTCATTGTTGAGTTATGCTGTCATAAATGACAGAAAATTCTTGAGGCAGGGAAATTCGAAGGGCCAGACACTCTGCTTGAGGCTGGGGGAGGAGAAAATTCAGGGTGGACCTTAACGTTACATCTTCCAAGCAAACTGTTGGTGAGCGACTGTTTATTTCGAACGTGAGTCAGGAGGAGGGCGTGACATCTTGGGTTTGACATAGGGCCCTAAGGTCATCAAGAGATGGAGGGGTGACTTCTCAATGGCAGAGAGGGACTGAGCTAGGAGCCTCAAGGGCTTCTGCGGCTCCACACCGAGCCCAGATTTAGCCCATGATCAGGAACAAACCTATGAGGCCACAGCCCTTAAAGTCGGTGAGACCAGCCCTTCTCAGAAGAGGCCAGTTTCCTTCTGGGGAGGAGTAGCTCCAAAATAATGACAATAGTATTCTGGGCTCTGTAATGCTTCTTATGCATATCCCAGCTGCCTAAAGGGCTTGTATTCTACCCAAAATAGCTTTTTACTTTTAATTAAAAAAATTTTTAAACATCTTTATTGGAGTATAACTGCTTTACAATGGTGTTAGTTTCTACTGTGTAACAAAGTGAATTGGCTATACATATATCCCCATATCCCCTTCCTCTTGCGTCTCTTTCCCACCCTCCCTATCCCACCCCGCTAGGTGGACACAGAGCACTGAGCTGATCTCCCTGTGCTATGCGGCTGCTTCCCACTAGCTATCTATTTTACATTTGGTAGTATATATATGTCCATGCCACTCTCTCACTCCGTCTCAGCTTTTTAATTTTGAGTTGGTAAAGCAGATCACAGGCAGGAAAAGAGAGAGAGAGGGAGAGAAACCCAAAACCTTTCTTCTAACACAGCAACTTTAACTACAGCTGAGATATCTTGGAGTTGAAAATATCACTGATAACTGGCTGCCTGGAAGTTATCCTCGCCTTTAGTTCCTTATCCATTTTGTTCCAAGGCTTGTCTGTTCCATAAATAGTCTTGTTTTACAGGGATTTAGTCCCTGGCTGCAGAAGGGCAGAATAATGGTCTCCAAAGATACCCACATCGGGCTTTCCTGGTGGCACAGTGGTTGAGAGTTCGCCTGCCGATGTCAGGGACACGGGTTCGTGCCCCGGTCCGGGAAGATCCCACATGCCGCGGAGCGGCTGGGCCCGTGTGCCATGGCCGCTGAGCCTGCGCGTCCGGAGCCTGTGCTCCGCAACGGGAGAGGCCACAACAGTGAGAGGCCCGCGTACCGCCAAAAAAAAAAAAAAAAGATACCCACATCCTAATCCTCAGAGCCTGGAATATGTTACTTAATGGCAAAAGGGTCTTTGCAGATGTGATTTAAGGATCTTGAGATGGGGAGATTTTCCTGGATTATTTGAGTGGGCCCAATGTAATCACAAAGGTCCTTGTAAGTCAGAGGGAGGCAAGAAGGTCAGAGTCAAAGAACGAACTATGATGACCATAAAAAAAAAAAAGAGCGAGATTAGAGTCAGTCCACTGCTGGGAAGCAGCCATGAGCTAAGGGATCAGGCAGGTTCTAGAAGCCAGAAAAGGCAAGGGACAGACATTTTTCTCTAGAGCTTCTAGCAGTAATGTAGCTCTGCCCACACCCTGATTTTAACCCTGTCAGGCCCATTTTGGACTTCTGATCTCAAGAAGTAATAGTTATATTAAATTCATGTTGCTTTAAGCCACTATGATTGTGGTACTTTGCTACAGCAGCAATAAAGAACTCATAAATTGGCCTCCTGCTCTTCCTTTTCAGAGCAGGCTTACCCACTTAAAGCCTCCTGACTTCAATTTCTACCTGTATACCAAGGACTCCTTAACCTTCACCTCCCTCTTATGGTTGAGGCATAGCTCCACCCGGGCTATGTACCCCCAACGCCGTGGGCACTCTTCATTACATGACTGGTTGGCCAGATTATTGATTTGACGAAACCACATTTCTAGCGACATGTGTCACATGAGATGATTTCAGTGGCTTTTGAGGATTTGGGCGGTTTCTTTTGGGGAAGGAAAACTTATTTGCTTGTTTTTAAATTTCACGTGAACTGCAAGTTATGAACGTCATGTATCTTAATGAACGCAGGTGTGTGCTTCTTGGCCAGTTTGTTTCCAGTGAACTGTTAGGCTTCTATACAATAGGCTGCTCCCACTAGAAACCTGGGTATTTTCCTCAGCTCGTTACTTTCAGCCACCCTCCATATTCACCAGAGTCCAAGAATATCAAGCTGTAACAACCTTACCTTGTGCATATCACTTGCATCCATCTTTTCTCTCCTCTCCATCATTTGATCCTCCCCAGGTGAGGCCCTCGTGATTGCTCACCTGAATCAGTGTGGTGTCTTCTATCTGACCTCCCAGTCCTGCTCTCCACCAGTCCATCTTCCCTTGCTGCCTGCGGGCAACGCAGACCTGATTTTGTTACTCTTTCCTACAACTCGACAGTCCGTCCACCCACATTGTACCTGGACAGGTTCTGAATCCCCTAACACAGGGGTCCCCAAGCCCTGGGCCTCGGACCGGCTGCACAGCAGGAGGGGAGCGGCGGGCGAGTGAGCGAAGCTTTATCTGCCGCTCTCCATCGCCCCCCATCACTCGTATTACCGCCTGAGCCATTCCGCCCCCGACCCCGGTCTGTGGAAACATTGTCTTCCACGAAACCAGTCCCTGGTGCCAAAAAGGTTGGGGACCGCTGCCCTAACAGGTCCTTGATAATCTGACCCTGATGACTTTCCCCATCAAATGTACCATTTAGCTCGGGAACACATTTCCCACTCCACTGCCCTTCCTTCCTTCCCGGTCAGGTACTGTATGCGGCTCCATTTCTTGTACTTGTAGCTCCTTCTGCCTCCTTGCCTGTGCTCCCACCGTTTCCTCCGACTTTCTTTGCCAGCCTACTCCTATTTTCCTTCCAGACAATGAGTCTGGCTCCTCCAAGAAGCAGATGCTTAGAATTAAATACTGAAGAATTTTTTTTTTTTAAAGAGAAATACCTGAACGAGAAGAGTTTGGGAGGAAGCTGGAAAAGGCTGGGAAAGCCGTCTGACTGGAAAGCAAGGAGACAAGGAGAGAAGGCTGAGTGAAAGCATCTGGACTGCTACGCCACTCCACCATCTAAGAAAGGTTCAGCAGTCATCGAGTAGTCCTTGAGCCAAAGTCAGCCCGTGGAGTGTGGCCTTGGTCTAAGTGCTGGGACGGAGTTCAGAGTAGCAGCAGCTACCCTCCTTGCAGCGGAGGTCTGTCTGCAAGGGTCGTTTGCATGACCACCACGAAGATCAAGCTTGTGTCACCTCCTTCAGACTTGCTTTTTCTCTCCCACCCCATTTCTTTCTGTTGTTCTCTTAGCCTTAGGCGATCACCTTTGCTAGAACGCCACTTCCATTGTATTATAATCCCTGGCTTGTCTTCTGTTAGACAGTAAGATCTTTGCAAACTAGGGCCTTATCTCCGTTATCTTTCAGTTCCTAGCTGTACCACAGGATATGGGGCACACGTAGGGCCTTACAAAAAAATGTTGCACTCAGAGAAAGGTCCTACCGAGCCAGGTTCGTTTTGCCTGATGTAGAGCAAGCCAAAATGCTGAGACGCAGAGCTTTGTAGCAAAGAGAGGTCTGTCTGCAAGGGTCGTTTGCATGACCACCACGAAGATCAAGCTTGTGTCACCTCCTTCAGACTTGCTTTTTCTCTCCCACCCCATTTCTTTCTGTTGTTCTCTTAGCCTTAGGCGATCACCTTTGCTAGAACGCCACTTCCATTGTATTATAATCCCTGGCTTGTCTTCTGTTAGACAGTAAGATCTTTGCAAACTAGGGCCTTATCTCCGTTATCTTTCAGTTCCTAGCTGTACCACAGGATATGGGGCACACGTAGGGCCTTATGAAAAAATGTTGCACTCAGAGAAAGGTCCTACCGAGCCAGGTTCGTTTTGCCTGATGTACAGCAAGCCAAAATGCTGAGACGCAGAGCTTTGTAGCAAAGAGCGGTTTTTTGCAAGGTAAGCAACTGTGGAGACCATGGAACAAACCTCAACCCCCCCGCTCCGCACCCGGAAGGCAAGGGGCTGGGGGGAGGGTTTTATTTATAGGATGAGGAACAAAGCAGCAGGGCGAGCTGAGGCGTGGGGAACATGCGGGGCGTGGGGAAAGGTGATTGGAAACAGGTGCAGGAATCCTCCTTCTGCGCAGGCGTAACTAGGCTACAGGCCTCTGCACGGGCAATGGATGGGGCTTAGCACAATCTGAGGGTGGAGCTTTGAGCCCTCTGAGATCGAAAGGTCACGGAGAGGACACAGGATCATGCCCAGTTGGAGGGTCAGTGCTCCTATTCAGTCTTAACCAGCTCAGCTAGAACTAGACACAGCTGACTCCAAGTTTCTGGAAAACAACTCAGGCAAACATCTTATTGTTTAGGCTCCGTGCAGCTTGGAGGACATGCAAGTCTTAAAACGACCTTGATTAGTGAAGGCAGGTGAAATGGATCAGAGTAATCATTACCCACAGTTTCAGAGGCAGAAGGTGTGCAGACATCATTGCCATTTCACAGATAAGGGAACAGAGGCTTGGTGGGATGTGTGACTCGGCCAGGGTTAGTCTGGGGTGCGCTGGAGATTTGAACACAGGTTGCCTGACTTTACCTCGAGCGAAGAACCTAAGGGTGAACTGGAGGCATTACCAGCTTTTCTTCACCATATCCTTCTGCTCTGGGGTCTAGGACAAGGCCTCCTGATTAAAAATATTCAGCAAGGAAATGTATTGGCTCAAAAATGAAATAGACTCGGGGCTTATCTAGATATTCTGAACTCCTAATGAAATAAAAGAAAAACCAAATTGCCAGTCTCTTTTCTTTGCTTCTTCTCGTGTATCAGAATCCTGTTCCTTTTTTATTGGAGTACAGTTGATTTACAATGTTGTGTTAGTTTCAGGTGTACAGCAAAGTGAATGAGTTCTACATATACATGTATCCACTCTTTTTTAGATCAGAATCCTGTTCTTCATTCAAAGTTGGAGTGGATGCACTTGGTACCTGCCCCCCTCTGCACTCATCTACACACAGAAAGATCCTGACTAGGAGTGTCTGCAGTCTCTGCCTGACGGTTTTTTCCTGGCTGTAGGAGCCCGCTTGGCCCTGAGCAAGCCAACAGCACCGTCAAGCTAATGCTCTCAGGAGCGGTTCTCAATCCGTGCTGGACAGGGAGCCTGTGGGTGAACACTCCAGCTTCCTCACTGCGCAGCTGGGATGACCAAGGCACGTGTGACAGTGTCCTATGGTTCCCCAGCAGCCCTGAGCTCCACAGTCCACAGTGAGATCTGCTTGACAACACACCCCTCACTGGCTGCCTCCCGTTCCCTGTCTCACTTCCCCGACTCCCGCACCGACATTCGTGGGACTACTTCCCACCTCAACTACCTGCACTCAAATCTCTGTCACAGGGTCTGTTTCTGGGCAACACAAATCAAGATGAAACTCTAGCTCAAGTCTCACCATGTTTCATCAACATCTTATCTAAATTCCCTTTTGAATCTGAAGGGGAGGTGTGTTGCCAGAGCTGCTCCAGGTCTTGGCTCAAAACCCACCAAACCCCACCTTTAGCAGGAGTTAACGTAAATCTTTAAGTTAAAGGGTCCAGAGATAAGAAAGGAAGCGACAAACAAAAAACCCAGATGGAACCAGCTGGGACCAAGATGGCAACGACTCTCCAACAGAGTCTCATTATGGTGGTTTTACTATATTAGCATGTTAATATATGCAGGCCTACCGGTGGCCCTGACCAGACATTAAGGACCAAAAGAGGATTAAAAAGGGGGTGGCACCCCACTCCCTAGAAAAAAGCCCTGGCCCTTCTCCAGTAGACTAATGCATATGCCCCCCCATCATTAGCCTCACTCCTCCTCCCTTTTTTTACTCTTTAAAATTAAATCCCTCTCCTCACGTGGTGAGAAGGTGATCTGTGAACTTAGTCCCCCCTTCTCCATTCTTTGGCCACTGAATAAAGCTTGTGCTGTGTCGATCTCAGCTCCGGTTTCATTATTTGCCTCCTTGAACCCAAAGGGAAAAAAGAACCCTCCCCTGCCAAGGCAGAGAGCCTCGGCCAGTCTGGGCCCCAACGGCGTCCATTCTTATTTCCATTTACATATAAAGAAAATGAAGTGCTAACACATTAAGTAACTTGCCCGAGATTCCCCCATGCTATGAAAGGGTGGGGCTGGAATTCAATTCCGGTGCTGGCTGCAGACTCTGTGTTCTAAACCACTGAGAAATTATCTGGCCGTTGACACTCATCAGACCTGGCCTAAATCATGATGTGACTTTGGACATATTACTCTAAGCTTCCTGGCTTATAAAATGGAGTTTATGATATCAACTTCATAGGGTTTCTTTCAAGCCAACGTTTAGAAAATTTTTTAGCATCACACTTGATATGTAGTAGCAATGCAGTCAATAGACTGTATTTTTATTGTTGCAAAATAAACACAATAAATACAACTTCTCATGAGTATTGTAAGTTCCATGGCACTCTGACCTTTTTGTGTGTTACCAAACCTTGCACGGCCATCCAAATATGTTATCTAGAGGTTGGATGATTGCACTTTATGGAAGGATTGTCACTGATCACCCCACTTACAATGAAGGGACTCCTGCAGCTGTATTTAATTTTCGGAAAGAAAAGAAGCACCTAACTCACTTGGAAACTTGCTTATAGTCCATCCTTTTTCTCACTTTTCCTGAGCCAGCACAGTGTGGCCAATTCAGAGGGTCTCCTGAATTGGGATTCATATATAAAAACATTGTTCTCAGAAACCTTGGTGATACCTCTCAGTGTTCTCCATAAACATCCCTCTTTGCAGCAGACAGTTTCAATGTCCTAGACAATGGGAATTTGTTATCTTTTGGAGGGGGTTCTTCCTGTTTCTAGCTGCCATATTTGTTGATGTAAAGTTGTTCATAATACTCCCTAATTCTGGGTTAGGCTGGGTGGGTCTAAGCTGCAAGTCTGCTGGTCAGTCAGGTAATTCTTCATTATGTGTCTGTCATCATATTAGGACCAGTGGGCCGGCTGGGGCACTTTCCCCTCCTGGGTAATGCAGACACACAAGAAAGTAAGCAGAAGTCTGCTATGCCTCTTCACATCTGGGGTTGGAATTGGCACATTGCCTCTTCCACCTTCATGCCATTGGGCAAAGCAAGTCATATGGCCAAAGTCAAGGTGTAGGGAAATACACTCAGCTCACAGCGAGGCCACAGAAAAACTGTACATGCAGGGAATCTGGCATTCTTTTTGCTTCATTTATTATGAAGTTCTGGTGTTAACATATTTATGATTATTATGTCTTCCTGATGAACAAATCAAATTCCTTTGATCATTATGAAGCATACCTCTTTATCTTTGGTAATATTCTTTATCTTGAAGTCTTTTTCATCTTTTATTAATATGGCTACTCTAGCCTTTTTATGCTATTTTTAGCATTGTATATATTTTTCCATCTATTTTAACCTATTTGTGTCTTTATATTTAAAGTGCATCTCTTGTAGGCAGCATATAGTTGGATCTTAGGACCAATCAGAGAAAGCCAAATATGCTCCCCTAACAAATCACACAGGATGCCCCGCTCCTAGACAGCCCTTCTCCAGCTTCCCCGTGCCAACAGCCTCCTATCTGGTCACGCCTGAAGCCTCTCTTTTTTTCTACTACAAAGCTTTTTCATTCCTCTGCCTACCTCTCAGTCTCTGCCACATGCAAGTGATGGTGGCCAACTCCCTTGTGTAGCAAGCTCTGAATACTTAGCCTTTGCCTGCTCTCAGCTGGGCGGTTTTTGGTGATTTCCACAATATTATTATCCATACTTTTTTCCTATGGATATTTGTTCATCATGTATATTTTATCATATGGACATGCTATATTGTATACTTTTGAGAATGGGTCAAGAAATATCTTCAAAAAGATGATTTTTAAATGGCTGCATAATAGTCCATCTTGTCGACCTATCCTCAGTTAAACATTGCTCTGCTGTTTGGCCCTTTAGCCTCTCTTTACTCATCTGTAAAATGGGAACACTAATAGCAATCCTATATGATAGCTGTGAGAATGAAATAAAATCTAATCTATGTAGCTTCTAGCAGAATTTCAGTCACATGATAGACACCCCATAAATGTGAATCTCCCTGTCAGTAAAACAGGAGGCTTCATGGGAAGGCTCCATCCCTCTCAGTCTCCCACCCCTCCTTCCCATACTCTGGGTGCCTTTGCAGGACCCCAGTCTTCCCCACTGGGGTCAATATAATTCCATTGCCTAGGAAAACAGTCTGTGAGTCAGAGATCAGCTTTCTTAGCTTCTCCCATAGCTAGGAGCTACTTAGAGAACTTGGTGATGAGTAAATAAAAACCCCAATAGGGTGTCTTCCTGTTGACATGGCAACCTGACTACCAGCTGTCCCGCAGTGTTGTCAGGCCATGCATTTAGGGGACTTTACCACCCATACCTGATTAACAATTCTTAGCTGGGGGAGGGGTGTGGTGGATGTATAAAAGCCCTTGTCCTAGGGCCTCCTTTCCCCACCCCCCCCCCGCCCGCCACCGCCGCCAAGCTAAAGAAGCCCCTGCTTTGAAGCTTAATTTAGGGTGTACTTATTCTCCTCCCCCACCCCCAGCAGCTGCTTAACCCAAGACTGCAAATAATATCTGCTTGAAGACCTTTTTGTCTTCAAGTTTCCACCTGGCTGGCTTTCAAAGCTTTCCCGGCGCATGATTCAGCCCATCCTTTGCGGGCACATTCTGCAAGTAGAACTACAGGGAGACACAATAGGCAAGAAACAGCCAGTTGTCAAAAACACAAGTCATTGGAAGACAGAAATCACTTCCTTAAGGAGCAAGTTACTGTTCTGGAGTCAGAGACAGGTAGTTTGGATCTCAGTTATCCTAAATGCACTGCACAATGGGGCCAAAGATGTCTGATGCAACTGATTCACCCTCTCTTTTATCCCTTCAACTTCAGACAAATGGTCTGATTTCTTTTCTGAAGGGTCAGACAGTTGTCTCAGGGTGGCTTTGTATGGTGGCACAGGTTGTACACTGCACAAAGCTGCCTGACAAAGGGGGCCCAATAGGGAGATCCAGTCTGTGCATCACTCACCACTCTGGCATGTGGTCCCAGAGTGTGGAACTTTCCTAATTAAATAAAGGCCCTGAACAGCCTCACAGGGGGTCCGGTGAGGCTGTATTACTTTACCAAACTCTATCATGGAGGAAAATGGGTTTGGGGGTGTGGGTGAGGTAGAAGAAGAGAGCTTTTTTGCCTGGACCTCACATTTCCAAAGGGCCTCAAGTTTATACTTTTCTCATGAAGTCCAGTTGAGTGTCTAAATACAGCACAGGGTTGGACCAATAGGACTGAACAAGTAATATAGCCCACAATTTTTATAATGTGGTTTTGGGATGTTTCCATTTTCTAGTACAAGAGGAATCTCTAGGTGTGAAAGAGGTTTGAGCCACTCTGGGAGGCCTTGCTCAGCTTCCTAGGCCTAGATGGCCCAACCTGGGTTTCGTCCTGCAACATGGGTAGGGGTGTGGTTAGGTGTTGGTTCACTCACATTGCATTAGAGAGAACTTTCCCCTGTCTACTCTTTCCATGCTTTCTTTGAGCATTGGAACCAACACTACTGTTAAAGACAAGAGGCCCAAAATGGAGTTACTTATGCTGAGTCCCCCCTCACCAAATCAAGCCTTAATTCAGTTTCGGCTCTCTCAGAAATGGAATCTTAAACCAGCCAATCAGGAATTGCCCGATCAGCTTCCGTTAGGTCATGTGCCTGATAGACCCCTACCATCACCAAAGGGAAAATAACCTTGCCATAACCCGTCTACTTTCTGCCTAGTATAACTTCCCTGTTCCTGTTCCCTTCTGCCTGTAAAATCTCTTGCCATTCTCTCTATTAGATTGGATGCTGCTTGACTTATGAATCACGGAATAAAGTCAACGAGATCCTGAAAATTTACTCAGTTGAATTTTGTTTTTCAACACTATCTACTTCGCTGTGTTTAGGAAAATCTGTAGAATTGATCATTTGGGCTTTTTCCCCAAGCATTTTCCCTTGGTCTCCTTTCACAGGCCTTTTTGCATCCTCTGCCCTGGGGTGGGGGACAGCGTGGACACAAAGGCAAGAACAGGAGTTGTGGGTGAAGGCACCTGTCTTCCTGAAGAGCATCCCAGCCTCATAAAGACAAAGACTTTGTTTTCTGCACTCTGGAAACGTCATTGCCTGGTGTTTAATAGGTTGAGTGATCAACTATCCTAGTCGGCCTGGAATTTTCCAAGTTGTAGTTCTGAAAATGCCACATCCTGAGAACCTCCTGAGTTCCAGGCAATCTGGGATGGCTGGTCACCCTACAAAGCTTTGCTAAACAAATGAATGAATGAATAAATGCCTTTTGTTTTCCAAAAGTCCACACTCACTGAAGAGATTATTTAAGAGATTAAGAGACTAAGAGATTAAGTTTAATTTAATTTAATTTAATCTTAATTAATTAAGACTAATTAAACTTAAGAGATTAAGTTTCTTTGAGGACAAGAGGCCGGAGCAGGGATTGGCCAGTTACTTGTCGTGTGCCAAAGCTGGCCCCGCTGTCTGTCTCTTTTCAGTGTCCTGAACACTAAGAATGGTTTCTCAAAATCCAGTTCTAAAAAATCAAATGAAGAACAAAATTTTGTGACATATGAACATTTCGTGAGAATGAAATTTGAGAGTCCATAAGTAAGGGGTCATGGGGATGAAGGCCCCTTCATCCATTTATGCCTTGTCTAGGGCTGCTTTAGCGCTACAACAGAGCTGAGTGGCTGTGACCGAGATGGCATGGCCTGTGAAGCCTGAAGTATTTACTATCTGGCCCTTTGCAGAAAATGTTTGCAGAGCCCTTGGATAGAAGAAGCTGTCTGGACTCAAGAAGAGACCAGAGTCGGAGGGTGAGAAATGCCAGGATGCTTATATTGCAGAGTGGCAGTACCTCCCAGGGCAGCCAGACATCAGTGGGGTGGCCGGACTGAAGACACCCAGGCTCTCTGCTTTCATAGGAGTTGTGTTCCCACGAAGATGAGCGCTTCCGAGAGCGGGAGGGACCGCTGCCAGCATGGCCCATGAGGAGGTTGGTGGGGGCCATGGGGATGGGAAGTTTGGTGCCCTTTCTCTATCTCCTGGGTGCCACGAAAATCTCCTGGATTCTAAAGTGATTCCCAGAGAGGTAAATGCTTAGTGGCGATGGAGATGGAAGTTCTACCCAGCCTGGAGGGGGTCAGGCTTGGAAACTGATTTAAACTGAGTTTGATTAAAAGAAAGAAATAGCAGTGTCTTACATCTGAGCATGGGGCTAAGACTGTCATGTTCTAGGGAGGATTCTGCTGTAGGAGTTGAAGTGTTGGAGTCTGTACTGCAGAATCTGAGTGCCTATGTTTCCTAAGAAGTGCGCCAAGCCAAGAAGGCAGGAAGGATGAGAAACAGGAGTGAGCCAGGAGAGAGAAGAACACGTTCAATGTCCGTAGCCTTTTCTGGCCTCCGTCTCTCAGGACCAGCGCAAACCCAGCACGTAGTTGTTGCTTAAAAAAAATGCTTAATGAGTCATTATGTTTTCTGTCTCCCTTCTAGCCCTTCAGAATCTGTCAGACTCTGATATGGATCATTTCTACCTTAGCGTAAATTTAAGTAAATTGCTACCCCTCCTAGATATTTGTGATTAAGCCTGACCTGTGATAGTGGTATAAAAGCCAATTCTCCACCTAAAGGGGTTCAAACATGAGCAAATTAGTTGGGGGAGCAGGTGACCTAGAGACCCTCCCAAGGCTCTTGAAATCAGAACCCCGGGAATTATACAGACAGCTACTGTGCACTCATTAGGTGTCAGGTTCTAATATAAGCCCTTTAAATGAATTGTCTAGAGTCCTCACAAAATTACTGCAAGGTAAGTATTCTTACTGGACAGATGAAAATGAAGTTCAGAGAGGTCAAGAAACAAGCTCAAAGTCACACAGCTACTGTTTCACATTCTCAGGCTTCTAAGGCCCTAGTGGGAGAAGGGATTTAACTACTTAGAAGGAAATGTTTGACCACCTTTTCCCAGAAGAGTAACGGGTTGCCAGGACTAGTTGCCTAGCCTTTTCTTCTATACATTGAATTTCTGAAGAGAAGGAGTTACAGAGCCGTGACAGACTCAGTGCTGGAGGAAACATATTCAGCTTTTCTCCCAATTGTTTTCCCACTTACTTGCAGCTGATCTGTTCATCAATCATCTCGGAAGAAACACAGATAAACCTCTGCTTCATTAGCTTCATCTGAAGCCTGGGGAAGTTTAGCCAGAGAACTGCATTATATTGAATAATCAGCTTTCTACCTTAGCGTTTCCCTATGTGTCAGAAAGTACTTGCAGTAGATTCCTATGTCTGGCCCCCTTACACGAAAGTCTGTCTCACGTGGAGTCCAGTTCAGTGATATTCCCAGCAACGTAATGAGGTGCGAATGGAGGATTAATTCCTACCCCTGTTACTAGACCTATTACAGAACAGACTTCTAGATCCAATGATAAATTGTAATGCAATATAACATACTCCCGAATCTCACAACACCTTAAGGACTTGAAGAGGTAATTTACCTGGGAGTTATTTACATTTATTGCTTCTTGTTTTCATAATGCCAAATACCTCCTATTTGTTATTTAAGGATTTTTTCTTTTTTAACTGAATCCTTGCTCCCAAGTTCCCTGTGTTATCAGCTTATGGAAATAAGGAACTCGTTTTCTGCTGGGGGGACAGAGGGTTCTCCCAGTGAGGGTGCATCTCAAAAGGAAGTTTGTAAGGGGCGTACTTTTTTGCTTTCAGAGTATTTTGGCATTCGTGGAATGCTGAAGACCCAGGCTTTTAAAAAAAATTATACGTTTTTTTCTGAGTATAACATGCAAAACAACCAAAAGAAGTCATTGTAGACAATTTGAAAAAAATTAAAATGCATATGATGACACCATTCAGTTATAACAACTATAAACATAGGATTTGGCATATTTATATGTGCAGTATTTTTTAGGCGCCCAGCACTATGCTAAGTGTTCGCATGGATCAACTTATTTAACCCTTTCAGTCACTTCAGGAGATGAGTAATATTACTACCCACATTTTATAGATGAGAGACGGGGCACAGAGAGGTTAAGTAATTTGAGGAGGCCACCCAGAGGGAGTAAGAGGTAGACGTGGGATTTAGACCCACCCAGGCAGTCTGAAGCCAGACCTCAGACTCTGGATGCAACAGCATCCAGGGTTATATCAATATTTCCATGCAACTGTTCAACAGACATTATATTAATGGTCATATATATATATGTTAATGTAGTTAATTACACTGTATATATAGCTTAGTGTTCCTCCTTTTCTTCTACTTAACTTTTGTCATAACATTTCCTCTTGTCATTAAATTGTTAAACAAACCCCTCCCCCTTTTTTCAAGTTGTGGCAGGGTCAATTGGTTACATTTGTAGAAAATGTATATTTGTACATTTGTAGAAAACAAAATACTGATGTCTCATTTCATGTCATGTTCCAAAATAAATTCCAGAGGGATTAAAGATGTTTCAAAACTCTAAAAAGAAAACTAAGAAAGCGTAAGTGAATCAGGCTCACCAGAGCTCAAATCGAAGCCCAGCTGGAAGCTCTGTGACCTGGGAAAGTGACTTAACATCTCTGAGCCTCTGCTTCTTTTTTTTTTTTTTTTTGCGATACGCGGGCCTCTCACTGTTGTGGCCTCTCCCGTTGCGGAGCACAGGCTCCGGACACGCAGGCTCAGCAGCCATGGCCCACGGGCCCAGCCGCTCCACGGCATGTGGGATCTTACCGGACCGGGGCACGAACCCGTGTCCCCTGCATCGGCAGGCGGACTCTCAACCACTGCGCCACCAGGGAAGCCCTGAGCCTCTGCTTCTTAATCTGTGCAAATGGAAATGATATCTAAATTAGAGGGATGTTTTTAAAGGATTAAATAGTTTAGCACCGTGCCTGGCATATAACATGCTTCCAGTACATGCTAGATGTTGTTGTGATATGTAGGGAAAGAAAAAAATTTGTCCAAAATTTCGGGGGATAAACAGCCCCTCCCCTGCCCCAAAGATTGACTTTTAATAACCCAGTCTATCTAAATAACCAGACCCCCCCGAACCTCCACTCTATCGTGATAAGAGAGGTTTGCTCTAATTGGTAGCTAAAGAGGAATTGCGCTTATTCTTTTCCGTGGCCCAGAGTGAGTTAAGCCAGCTTCAAATTAAGTTCAGAAACGCGAATGTTGTCTTCCTTCCTCTCAGCTTCTTTTCTTTATCATAGAATCACAAATGAGAGGTTTGGAGTATGAGTCTGCATATTTAGAAGAGGCACAAATGCGATTTCCATAAGCAGGCTCCAATCTCCAAGGAAAAAAAGCTGGCATAATTGCTAAGCAGAAACGGTGGGTGAATTCTATTTCAAAGCTTCAGGTTCCATTTAGCCCAACCCACTCACCCAAATGAAGCCAGAGTTGTTTGCAATTCAATATCAGGTCGTTGACACTTAAACATTTTTAATTTGTTTGACATCGTGGATGGTAAATCTGTCTGTAAACCCAGCTTTATGCTCTGCGTGTTTAGGTCTGGATGATAAAGTTAGACAGTGGCATTTCATCAGAAAGTGTGAAACAATATGTGGGAGATTAATGAAGCAGTTGGCACTTCCAAGAATTTCTAGAGCAACTATTTCAGCAACTGAAGCACTGTGTCCTAGGGTTAAAAATTACCTTTCAGAAATACACAGTTTGAACAACAGACTGGTCACCAATCTGTTGATAGCCTGACAGAGTGCTTGAAGAAGTAGGAAAGTCACTGTTAAGAACACAGTCATGTGACAACAATCTAAAATTTGTTGAATATTATCAGTGTGACAAGATATATAAGAAACAACCGGAAGCAAACTGGGATAGGTTTTGTTGAAAGCTGTTATTAGCGCAAACATTTATTTGGTTGAGAATACGGATATATGGGAAGAGAAATGCGGGGGGGTATAAATACACACATATGTATACACACCACACATATACATATGCAATATATAAATATATAAATAAGTATAATATATAAAAATAGATCTCCCTACCCCCACGTTTTAGTTTTTAGTTTTAATTTGCCATCCTTGGTTAACTAACTCATTTGGGAAGTCGTGTGGGCCGTTTAGGAATTTTGTGGTCTTATTTTTCCCGAGCTCAGATTTCTGTACGATCTTCACTCTCACTGAGGTTATTGGTTTCCTACGTGGGAACAATGCAAGTCCTCCCTGCCACCTTTGCCTAAAGAGGTGTATCCCTTAATTATTATGCACTTTGTAAAATTATAAAATGGCACTTGTTGCCATTTTGTAACTTCAACAGTTACAAACACCAAGTGCAATGGAAGAGTATTAGAAAAACAGTTGGGTGAATACCAAGACCAAAACACTACAAACATCCCCAGAGCAAATATCTAGTTTGTGCATCTGTGGCAGACTCTGTGAGCTGTCTTCCAGCATTCATTCATCCCTTGTACTTCAGTAATAGAACTCCCCTGATTTTTTTTTTCACTTCTTTTTAATTTCTATTTTTGCTCTTATGATTACAGGCAGACCTCATTTTATTTCTCTTTGCTTTATTGCACTTTGCAGATACTGTATTTTTAAAAATTTAAGTAAAGTTGACTTACAATGTTGTGTTTGTTTCAGGTGTACAGCAATGTGATTCAGATATATGTATATTCTTTTTCAGATTCTTTTCCATTAGAGGTTATTACAAGGTATTGACTATAGTTCCCTGTGCTATACAGTAGGACCTTGTTGTTTATCTATTTTATATAGAGTAGTTTGTATCTGCTAATCCCAAACTCCTAGTTTATCTCTTCCCGCCCCCTTTCCCCTTTGGTAACCATAAGTTTGTTTTCTATGTCTGTGAGTCTGTTTGGTAAATATGCTTATTTGTATCAATTTTTTTTAGATTCCACTTATAAGTGATATCATATGATATTTGTCTTTCTCTGTCTGACTTACTACACTTTTTCAACACTATCTACTTCGCTGTGTTTAGGAAAATCTGTAGAATTGATCATTTGGGCTTTTTCCCCAAGCATTTTCCCTTGGTCTCCTTTCACAGGCCTTTTTGCATCCTCTGCCCTGGGGTGGGGGACAGCGTGGACACAAAGGCAAGAACAGGAGTTGTGGGCGAAGGCACCTGTCTTCCTGAAGAGCATCCCAGCCTCATAAAGACAAAGACTTTGTTTTCTGCACTCTGGAAACGTCATTGCCTGGTGTTTAATAGGTTGGGTGATCAACTATCCTAGTCGGCCTGGAATTTTCCAAGTTGTAGTTCTGAAAATGCCACATCCTGAGAACCTCCTGAGTTCCAGGCAATCTGGGATGGCTGGTCACCCTACAAAGCTTTGCTAAACAAATGAATGAATGAATAAATGCCTTTTGTTTTCCAAAAGTCCACACTCACTGAAGAGATTATTTAAGAGATTAAGAGACTAAGAGATTAAGTTTAATTTAATTTAATTTAATCTTAATTAATTAAGACTAATTAAACTTAAGAGATTAAGTTTCTTTGAGGACAAGAGGCCGGAGCAGGGATTGGCCAGTTACTTGTCGTGTGCCAAAGCTGGCCCCGCTGTCTGTTTCTTTTCAGTGTCCTGAACACTAAGAATGGTTTCTCAAAATCCAGTTCTAAAAAATCAAATGAAGAACAAAATTTTGTGACATATGAACATTTCGTGAGAATGAAATTTGAGAGTCCATAAGTAAGGGGTCATGGGGATGAAGGCCCCTTCATCCATTTATGCCTTGTCTAGGGCTGCTTTAGCGCTACAACAGAGCTGAGTGGCTGTGACCGAGATGGCATGGCCTGTGAAGCCTGAAGTATTTACTATCTGGCCCTTTGCAGAAAATGTTTGCAGAGCCCTTGGATAGAAGAAGCTGTCTGGACTCAAGAAGAGACCAGAGTCGGAGGGTGAGAAATGCCAGGATGCTTATATTGCAGAGTGGCAGTACCTCCCAGGGCAGCCAGACATCAGTGGGGTGGCCGGACTGAAGACACCCAGGCTCTCTGCTTTCATAGGAGTTGTGTTCCCACGAAGATGAGCGCTTCCGAGAGCGGGAGGGACCGCTGCCAGCATGGCCCATGAGGAGGTTGGTGGGGGCCATGGGGATGGGAAGTTTGGTGCCCTTTCTCTATCTCCTGGGTGCCACGAAAATCTCCTGGATTCTAAAGTGATTCCCAGAGAGGTAAATGCTTAGTGGCGATGGAGATGGAAGTTCTACCCAGCCTGGAGGGGGTCAGGCTTGGAAACTGATTTAAACTGAGTTTGATTAAAAGAAAGAAATAGCAGTGTCTTACATCTGAGCATGGGGCTAAGACTGTCATGTTCTAGGGAGGATTCTGCTGTAGGAGTTGAAGTGTTGGAGTCTGTACTGCAGAATCTGAGTGCCTATGTTTCCTAAGAAGTGCGCCAAGCCAAGAAGGCAGGAAGGATGAGAAACAGGAGTGAGCCAGGAGAGAGAAGAACACGTTCAATGTCCGTAGCCTTTTCTGGCCTCCGTCTCTCAGGACCAGCGCAAACCCAGCACGTAGTTGTTGCTTAAAAAAAATGCTTAATGAGTCATTATGTTTTCTGTCTCCCTTCTAGCCCTTCAGAATCTGTCAGACTCTGATATGGATCATTTCTACCTTAGCGTAAATTTAAGTAAATTGCTACCCCTCCTAGATATTTGTGATTAAGCCTGACCTGTGATAGTGGTATAAAAGCCAATTCTCCACCTAAAGGGGTTCAAACATGAGCAAATTAGTTGGGGGAGCAGGTGACCTAGAGACCCTCCCAAGGCTCTTGAAATCAGAACCCCGGGAATTAGACAGACAGCTACTGTGCACTCATTAGGTGTCAGGTTCTAATATAAGCCCTTTAAATGAATTGTCTAGAGTCCTCACAAAATTACTGCAACGTAAGTATTCTTACTGGACAGATGAAAATGAAGTTCAGAGAGGTCAAGAAACAAGCTCAAAGTCACACAGCTACTGTTTCACATTCTCAGGCTTCTAAGGCCCTAGTGGGAGAAGGGATTTAACTACTTAGAAGGAAATGTTTGACCACCTTTTCCCAGAAGAGTAACGGGTTGCCAGGACTAGTTGCCTAGCCTTTTCTTCTATACATTGAATTTCTGAAGAGAAGGAGTTACAGAGCCGTGACAGACTCAGTGCTGGAGGAAACATATTCAGCTTTTCTCCCAATTGTTTTCCCACTTACTTGCAGCTGATCTGTTCATCAATCATCTCGGAAGAAACACAGATAAACCTCTGCTTCATTAGCTTCATCTGAAGCCTGGGGAAGTTTAGCCAGAGAACTGCATTATATTGAATAATCAGCTTTCTACCTTAGCGTTTCCCTATGTGTCAGAAAGTACTTGCAGTAGATTCCTATGTCTGGCCCCCTTACACGAAAGTCTGTCTCACGTGGAGTCCAGTTCAGTGATATTCCCAGCAACGTAATGAGGTGCGAATGGAGGATTAATTCCTACCCCTGTTACTAGACCTATTACAGAACAGACTTCTAGATCCAATGATAAATTGTAATGCAATATAACATACTCCCGAATCTCACAACACCTTAAGGACTTGAAGAGGTAATTTACCTGGGAGTTATTTACATTTATTGCTTCTTGTTTTCATAATGCCAAATACCTCCTATTTGTTATTTAAGGATTTTTTCTTTTTTAACTGAATCCTTGCTCCCAAGTTCCCTGTGTTATCAGCTTATGGAAATAAGGAACTCGTTTTCTGCTGGGGGGACAGAGGGTTCTCCCAGTGAGGGTGCATCTCAAAAGGAAGTTTGTAAGGGGCGTACTTTTTTGCTTTCAGAGTATTTTGGCATTCGTGGAATGCTGAAGACCCAGGCTTTTAAAAAAAATTATACGTTTTTTTCTGAGTATAACATGCAAAACAACCAAAAGAAGTCATTGTAGACAATTTGAAAAAAATTAAAATGCATATGATGACACCATTCAGTTATAACAACTATAAACATAGGATTTGGCATATTTATATGTGCAGTATTTTTTAGGCGCCCAGCACTATGCTAAGTGTTCGCATGGATCAACTTATTTAACCCTTTCAGTCACTTCAGGAGATGAGTAATATTACTACCCACATTTTATAGATGAGAGACGGGGCACAGAGAGGTTAAGTAATTTGAGGAGGCCACCCAGAGGGAGTAAGAGGTAGACGTGGGATTTAGACCCACCCAGGCAGTCTGAAGCCAGACCTCAGACTCTGGATGCAACAGCATCCAGGGTTATATCAATATTTCCATGCAACTGTTCAACAGACATTATATTAATGGTCATATATATATGTTAATGTAGTTAATTACACTGTATATATAGCTTAGTGTTCCTCCTTTTCTTCTACTTAACTTTTGTCATAACATTTCCTCTTGTCATTAAATTGTTAAACAAACCCCTCCCCCTTTTTTCAAGTTGTGGCAGGGTCAATTGGTTACATTTGTAGAAAATGTATATTTGTACATTTGTAGAAAACAAAATACTGATGTCTCATTTCATGTCATGTTCCAAAATAAATTCCAGAGGGATTAAAGATGTTTCAAAACTCTAAAAAGAAAACTAAGAAAGCGTAAGTGAATCAGGCTCACCAGAGCTCAAATCGAAGCCCAGCTGGAAGCTCTGTGACCTGGGAAAGTGACTTAACATCTCTGAGCCTCTGCTTCTTTTTTTTTTTTTTTTGCGATACGCGGGCCTCTCACTGTTGTGGCCTCTCCCGTTGCGGAGCACAGGCTCCGGACACGCAGGCTCAGCAGCCATGGCCCACGGGCCCAGCCGCTCCACGGCATGTGGGATCTTACCGGACCGGGGCACGAACCCGTGTCCCCTGCATCGGCAGGCGGACTCTCAACCACTGCGCCACCAGGGAAGCCCTGAGCCTCTGCTTCTTAATCTGTGCAAATGGAAATGATATCTAAATTAGAGGGATGTTTTTAAAGGATTAAATAGTTTAGCACCGTGCCTGGCATATAACATGCTTCCAGTACATGCTAGATGTTGTTGTGATATGTAGGGAAAGAAAAAAATTTGTCCAAAATTTCGGGGGATAAACAGCCCCTCCCCTGCCCCAAAGATTGACTTTTAATAACCCAGTCTATCTAAATAACCAGACCCCCCCGAACCTCCACTCTATCGTGATAAGAGAGGTTTGCTCTAATTGGTAGCTAAAGAGGAATTGCGCTTATTCTTTTCCGTGGCCCAGAGTGAGTTAAGCCAGCTTCAAATTAAGTTCAGAAACGCGAATGTTGTCTTCCTTCCTCTCAGCTTCTTTTCTTTATCATAGAATCACAAATGAGAGGTTTGGAGTATGAGTCTGCATATTTAGAAGAGGCACAAATGCGATTTCCATAAGCAGGCTCCAATCTCCAAGGAAAAAAAGCTGGCATAATTGCTAAGCAGAAACGGTGGGTGAATTCTATTTCAAAGCTTCAGGTTCCATTTAGCCCAACCCACTCACCCAAATGAAGCCAGAGTTGTTTGCAATTCAATATCAGGTCGTTGACACTTAAACATTTTTAATTTGTTTGACATCGTGGATGGTAAATCTGTCTGTAAACCCAGCTTTATGCTCTGCGTGTTTAGGTCTGGATGATAAAGTTAGACAGTGGCATTTCATCAGAAAGTGTGAAACAATATGTGGGAGATTAATGAAGCAGTTGGCACTTCCAAGAATTTCTAGAGCAACTATTTCAGCAACTGAAGCACTGTGTCCTAGGGTTAAAAATTACCTTTCAGAAATACACAGTTTGAACAACAGACTGGTCACCAATCTGTTGATAGCCTGACAGAGTGCTTGAAGAAGTAGGAAAGTCACTGTTAAGAACACAGTCATGTGACAACAATCTAAAATTTGTTGAATATTATCAGTGTGACAAGATATATAAGAAACAACCGGAAGCAAACTGGGATAGGTTTTGTTGAAAGCTGTTATTAGCGCAAACATTTATTTGGTTGAGAATACGGATATATGGGAAGAGAAATGCGGGGGGGTATAAATACACACATATGTATACACACCACACATATACATATGCAATATATAAATATATAAATAAGTATAATATATAAAAATAGATCTCCCTACCCCCACGTTTTAGTTTTTAGTTTTAATTTGCCATCCTTGGTTAACTAACTCATTTGGGAAGTCGTGTGGGCCGTTTAGGAATTTTGTGGTCTTATTTTTCCCGAGCTCAGATTTCTGTACGATCTTCACTCTCACTGAGGTTATTGGTTTCCTACGTGGGAACAATGCAAGTCCTCCCTGCCACCTTTGCCTAAAGAGGTGTATCCCTTAATTATTATGCACTTTGTAAAATTATAAAATGGCACTTGTTGCCATTTTGTAACTTCAACAGTTACAAACACCAAGTGCAATGGAAGAGTATTAGAAAAACAGTTGGGTGAATACCAAGACCAAAACACTACAAACATCCCCAGAGCAAATATCTAGTTTGTGCATCTGTGGCAGACTCTGTGAGCTGTCTTCCAGCATTCATTCATCCCTTGTACTTCAGTAATAGAACTCCCCTGATTTTTTTTTTCACTTCTTTTTAATTTCTATTTTTGCTCTTATGATTACAGGCAGACCTCATTTTATTTCTCTTTGCTTTATTGCACTTTGCAGATACTGTATTTTTAAAAATTTAAGTAAAGTTGACTTACAATGTTGTGTTTGTTTCAGGTGTACAGCAATGTGATTCAGATATATGTATATTCTTTTTCAGATTCTTTTCCATTAGAGGTTATTACAAGGTATTGACTATAGTTCCCTGTGCTATACAGTAGGACCTTGTTGTTTATCTATTTTATATAGAGTAGTTTGTATCTGCTAATCCCAAACTCCTAGTTTATCTCTTCCCGCCCCCTTTCCCCTTTGGTAACCATAAGTTTGTTTTCTATGTCTGTGAGTCTGTTTTGCTTTATTGCACTTTGCAGATACTGTATTTTTAAAAATTTAAGTAAAGTTGACTTACAATGTTGTGTTTGTTTCAGGTGTACAGCAATGTGATTCAGATATATGTATATTCTTTTTCAGATTCTTTTCCATTAGAGGTTATTACAAGGTATTGACTATAGTTCCCTGTGCTATACAGTAGGACCTTGTTGTTTATCTATTTTATATAGAGTAGTTTGTATCTGCTAATCCCAAACTCCTAGTTTATCTCTTCCCGCCCCCTTTCCCCTTTGGTAACCATAAGTTTGTTTTCTATGTCTGTGAGTCTGTTTGGTAAATATACTTTTTTTTATCAATTTTTTTTAGATTCCACTTATAAGTGATATCATATGATATTTGTCTTTCTCTGTCTGACTTACTACACTCAGTATGACAATCTCTAGGTCCATCCATTTCACTGCAAATGGCATTATTTCATTGCTTTTTATGGCTGAGTAATATTCCATTGTGTATATATACACCACATCTTCTTTATCAATTCAGCGGTTGATGGATATTTAGGTTGCATCCATGTCTTGGCTATCATAAATAGTGCTGCAATGACCATTGGGGTGCATGGCTATTTTCGAATTAGAGTTTGCTCCAGATATATATCCAGGAGTGGGATTGCTAGATCATATGGTAACTTTGTTTTTAGTTTTTTAAGGAAATCTCCATACTGTGTTCCTTAGTGGCTGTACCAATTTACATTCCTACCAACAGTGTAGGAGGAGTACCTCCAGATTTTTAATTGGGCTCATGGCTTCCTGGAATAAGGATTGCCTTTTTCCATCCTCCTTTTCAATTCAGTGTGGCCGTGTGAGAAATCTATCCAAATGGACACTAGGTGTGGCTCATGGGATGTGTTTTTCAAGGCTGGGCACGTCTTCCTCCTTCCTGCTGGCTGGAATTAGTCATTTGAGCTTAAACCATCATGTCCTAACTTGGACCGTGAGAAGAAAAGAGCGGGGGCAGATGGCAGATCAACTCCCTAATGACTGGGCAGTGTCATGCTAGCCCTGGACTTCTCAACAGTGTGCTTCTCTAGAAAAAAGAGAAATAAATATCTGTCTTGCTTAAGCCTTCTTTATTTTGGGGTTTCTCTCTCTTGCAGTTGAACTTATCCCTAACTGATATACTCTTCTTCCTGCCCTTCTCCTTTCCCTCCTTTCCCTTTAATTGAACTGGTCCAAGATTTTGGACTAGTTTGGAATTTCTTAATTTCTGCACTATTGACCTTTTGGGTTAGATGATTCTTTGTTGTGTGTCCCGTGCATTGTAAGACGTTTAGAAGCATCCCTGGACTCTACCACTAAATGCCAGTAGCTTCTGCTACCAAAAATGTCTCTGGACATTGCTGCACGTCCCCTGATGGAGATGGGGTGGAGAATCACCCCCAACTGAGAACCGTTGGATTATTTCAAGCAGAGAGTTCTTCTCCTTGAATTTAGGAAAGCTGGTAAAAGCTGAGTGTCTGGTTCCTTGACCTGCACCTCTGAGAAATTTTGGGAACTCATAAAAGCATGCAGTGAGATGGCTAGAGATACATCGGGTACCCTAGAGAAGACAGTCTTGCTGCGAACATGTTAAGTCACTGGGCCTCCATTTCTTCCCTTATAGGCTGACAGGATTGCTAAAATCTTCAAATCTCTCAGTCAATGAATATGACATTTTTTTTTGACTGCAGCAAATTTCAAGACCATTGCTTTGGATAAGTAATGTACAGAAAATACAAGATTAGGCAAAAGGTGTTACTTTTCCCTGATCCAATCAATTTTTGGATAATTTTCCTTCCTTATCATGAAGTACACTCCTTGAAAGCAGGACTATGTCTTATTCATGTCTGTAGCACTAGTGCCAGACACTAGGACGTATTCGGTGAATGTTTATGGAATGAATGAATGAATGAATAAAAGAGTGAGTCAGTGAGCTGCCTGTCATTCCTCCTACCACATTGTAAGTCTTTGGTATGTTTCTCAGACTCTTTTTTTGCGGAGCACAGGCTCTGGACGCGCAGGCCCAGCGGCCATGGCTCACGGGCCCAGCCGCTCCGCGGCATGTGGGATCCTCCCAGAGCCGGGCGCGAACCCGGTTCCCCTGCATCGGCAGGCGGACGCACAACCACTGCGCCACCAGGGAAGCCCTCTCAGACTCTTAAATGTTTTCAGCTTTTTATTTGGAAATGATTTCAATCTTATAGAAAAAGTTTCAGGAACAGCACAAAGAACTCTTATGCACCCTACACCCAGATTCACCAGCTATTCACATTTCATTGCAATTGCTTCATTACTTGCTCTATGATTTTTTTCTGAACCATTTGAGAATAAGTTGTATATACCAAGCCCCCTTGTCCATAAATACTTCCGTGTATATTTCCTAAAAGGAATATTCTCTTCCAAAAACCCCAGTAAAGTTAAAGTGTTGAGGAATTTGACATTGACAAACCTTTCTTTAACCCGTCATCTATTTTCCATTTTTGTCAGTTGACTTATTAATGCCTTTTAAATTAGTTTTCCCTGGTACAGGATCCAGTTTAAGACCAGGTATTACATTTAGTTGTTCTGCAAAATGCCATAAAGATTTTAGGAAGAAAAACAATAACACTATCAAGCAGGTCACACTGCCTATAGGTGAAGCTTCCAAATGGTACCATCCTCCCTCTTCTGTTCTCCTTCCCTGTTGATTGCACTTTTGAGGACAGGCAGAAATAGCCTTTTTGGCTCACATCAGACCTTTAATCTTGGGAACCTCAGACAGGAGTTTTGCAGGGAGGTTGGGCGTTAACACACCGCAAACATGAAAACGTGAGGTCTAAAAGTTAAATGAAAGGGAGGTGTTTTCCCCCCTCATCAGAGTCGAACTGGGATGTGGAGCCTTCTTAGTATAGCTGTGCACAGAGATGACCTTCCAGCAGGTGACAGCTTCTCAGCCACTAGCAGCTTTGGGTCACTCCCCCTACTGGAATTCGTCAGAACAGAGCACAAAACCTAATCGTAGACCCTTATGGTTGAAGTGGTAGGACTTCCAGTACAAGGTTGAATAGAAGTGGTAGGAGCGGGCGTCCTTGCCTTGTTCTTTAAAAAAAAAATTTTTCTTAAACATCTTTATTGGAGTATAATTGCTTTACATTGCTGTGTTAGTTTCTGCTGTATAAGAAAGTGAATCAGCTATACGTATACGTGTATCCCCACATCCCCTCCCTCTTGAGCCTCCCTCCCACCCTCCCTAACCCACCCCTCCAGGTGGTCGCAAAGCACCGAGCTGATCTCCCTGTGCTCTGCAGCTGCTTCCCACTAGCTATCTATTTTACATTTGGTAGTGTATATATGTCAGTGTTATTCTCTCACTTCGTCCCAGCTTACCCTTCCCCCTTCCCGTGTCCTCAAGTCCATTCTCTACGTCTGCGTCTTTATTCCTGTCCTAGCCGTAGGTTCTGCAGAACCTTTTTTTTTTAGATTCCATATATATGTGTTAGCATATGGTATTTGTTTTTCTCTTCCTGACTTACTTCACTCTGTATGACAGACTCTAGGT